>NW_019211454.1:45022693-45191050 GCF_002443255.2 Varroa destructor | reverse complement strand
ATATATATAGTTTTCGGTATAACAACAAGAAAAACGAAAACAAACATGATGTTCAAAAGCGACTTAAGATAAAAATTATAACTCATATGTGAAGGAGTCATTTAGACAACGAAGCTGAGAAAAAATGTCTGTCTTGCAACAGAATAGACTATATGACCGCGCAAACATCCTCGAAAGACATTAGTTTATGCTGCCTTATTCTTCATTATAGTGATGATAAGATATTTCAGATTTTGCAAACATGGGTTGACTTGGACTTTGAGTCTGGGATGACAAACGTTGGCAAAAAAATTACATCATTTGTCAGTTGCATTAAATAAGTGGTTTATAGGTCCTATGCTGCTCTATAAAAAAAATTCCACGGTAAATAGAGAAAGCACTTCCAATAGCAATTAATTGGCAATTAACCCCAGAATTGAATGGTGCTTCATTCCTAAGCATAGGTTCCGTCGTTTAGAAAAATGGCTGCCCATCAAGCCCCATCTTCCTCCAGCTACAATTTAGGATAATGGCGACACAATATGAGCAGCTGTCTGATATAGACATTAAAATCAATAGCCTTCCTAATAAAGTTTCCATCATTTCTATTAAAAAAATCTGCAAGATGAATCTTTATATAAAATACGTCCAAGTTGTCTTCATTAGGCAAATCATAGCTATACCTAACAGCTATATTCACTTATACTTTTCTAAGCTCAGCTTTGGGTGCTTGTTGAGGAGAGCGCATGACGATCTAGAAACCACTAAATACAGTGAGACTTCGGTCTCTTTATTCGCAAATCTAACACGGATTTGTCACTGACTATTGATATAGTTAAGGACAGTTGAATTTGATCAGAAACGAACCATATTTTCAGGACAAAGCTTCGGGTTAAACCCTCTTGCGGGGGTTTCCCAAATTAAACCATATGCGCTATTGCAAAAAAATGTTGATAATCAAAGAACGACTACGTTTCTGTATAATCAGTGAAGCACCTTTGCTGTTCCATCCATTCGGCTTATGACGCTAGCCACTTAAATCATGTTGCGAGCCCTTGGGTAGCAGCGCCTTGTGAGCTCTAACGAACAGCTTCAAAAGTACCTCTAACAGTTGGAAAGGAACTTGCGTCTGGCAAAGGAGATGAACTGTAAAAGCAGAAAACACCGACATACCGCATGGATGTATGCGCGTTACTGCCCACCTTTCACTAAACTGGCTTATATTATTATATCTCCTCCCACATGGAAACCCCAACAATTTGTTACGGACAAGCAAGGCAGACTGTTCGTTGTTTCAAGTTCACAAAAAAACTGTCATTATAGAGTAGTTGAATTTTACCTATTGACACCTTCTATACTCTACGGATGTTTTCTATTCTATCCCGGAACCCTAAATATGGCTGTCTACAGCTTATTCAACTTACCGAAGGATAGCTGATTTGCAGGAATCAAATACGGGGTCTTTGTTTCATCTGGCCGACCCTGTGTTGGCTGGATGAGCTAAGCAACAAAAAAGTGAGAACTAACATTGATCTACGTGTATACTTAAGGTTAGTTAACATCTATCTACAGAAGGTGGTAAATGTTATACGAAGCTTCGTAGTAGAACATACAAAACTCGTACGGAAATCTCATAACGTCTTGCGCAAAAATTGTAAACCTCGAAAGTATACTAATTATGAAAAAGTGAATAGAACTTAACTTATCCATAAAATTTATTCCGCTGTGACAGAGAGCGCACGGTTGTGCACGTGCCAGTTCATGCTTACTTTATAAATAGGCCGAGATATTTATGGTGGGCGTTTGGATAATGTATGCAGGTTGAAAAACCCTCTACAGAGTATGTGAGCCGACGAAATGGACCCTGGTTTTCTAAGTACTTCACGTGCATACAGCAACAGCGTAAAAACAACAATTCGACTTTTGTTCGCAGTGTTTCAGCCAGTATTCTACGCTCGTAAGTCAAGAAAGCCCATCGTGCAGACTTACATCGCTGATTTTAAAGCTTGCCTCTGTAGACCGGATACGATGTTCGTGAAAAATAGATTACTGTCAATTTCGCCATAGACATCCTGCCGGCGAGGACTCGTTTTCATCGAGCGTTGATGATGATACCAACAAAAATAATCACATGGGTTAGATCCATGTTGTACCATATATGGATGTAGCTGCAGATTCGTGAGAATACCTTCAAGGGATCTCCTTCAAGGTACTACGGTTTTCGTCCATACATCATCAAAAATCTTACATGGTTACAAAGCAAGATATGTTAACAGGTTTTCTATATAGAAAACTATCTACCTTCTATATTTTCTATATAGAAACGATTCTCTATATAGCAAAATAGGCACAGGAAACTTCCCTCATCTTGAATCAAAGTAGGAAAAACAGTAACATGCATAAATTATGTTTAATTGTGTTTAAAGTACCACTTTAAACTATATTTAATTAGAGTTAAACTTTCATAGTTTTTGATCCCAGATTGTCTATACCTTTTAGTTTAGTAGGGTTGAGTTTTCAAGAAGCGTACTTGAAAAAAACATTCGAACTCTAGCTCTACTGTATAATGGTTACAACAAATGGACAACAATATGCCGTTTTTAGTCTCATAAATAATATACATATGAATGGAAAATACAGAACGTTGGCAAGGTTTACTTACTGAATAAATTACCTTAATTCAATATTTTCCGATGCTACTAAACAAAATAGCGATTTGTCAGCACAGCCGTCTAATTCGTAAAACCTTCGCAATCCTAGTTCGCAAATCCTAGTTTCTACTTCAACCCGTATGAGGAAGAGATTCTTCAGAAAAAGTGGGAAACCCATGACGGAATGAGCTAATTTTGAGTCTTCCGGTGATACTTTGCTGTGATACGCTTCTTGCCTATATTGAACATATAAAAAGAAACTGTTATCTGTTGAAAGTCATGTTGCACGACGTCGAATTGCGGTTCACTCCACAAATTCCGTTGGAACGACTTTGTTAGCCGATAATATTACCTGAACTTGTTCACGCGTACAGGATCACAGTGACACGAAAGAGGTTTTACATTTTATGTAGGAACAGCTTGTTTTTGCATTACCTTCGATGCTAAAGCATGCAAAATGCAATGCAAACAGAAAGCTTGTAGTTAAGTAAGCTGGCAACAGATAGATATGAGCTCAGTTTAACGATCAGCTCTGCAGAGAACAGTTGCTAAACAGATGGATGACATGCGCAAGGTTTAGTGCTGGTTCCATGTTTTAAAATTAGATTGAGCATCGGTGTCGTAACGTCATGAATAGATGATTCAACAGGAATAACAACAGCTTTCCATTGATATCTGATGAAGCAAACCACGAGATGTTCGCATTCAAGCTCGTTTCGCCTACTCGCAGCGAGCCACATCAGCAAAACAATCTGGGAAAATGGGAGAACTGACAATTGTGAACAGAAAGACGGCCGACCCCCTTCATGACTTATGCTCCGAAAACCTTTGGCCTCTGAAGTCTGCTTAAAACTCTCTTGCGGTATGTTTAAACGTAAGTATGAAAACTTCAGGGAGGAGACCACCCTTCCTGTTGATTCAGATAAATCGATTAAGCATACGCAATATGACTAACTCTATCATTGTTGTTGCTTAAAGAGTGGTATGTTCAGATCCTAGCCGTTCTTCAAAACAGTGCAGTATATCTGGAAACTATTCGTATATAGGTATAGAGATCATAGGTTTTGAGAGATGTTCTCGCTTCTGTAAAATATGAAAACTGCAATGGTCTGTAGCAAGACGTACTTCCACGCCTCCAAGCGCATGAGGTTGGCGAAATTGAACCGAAGGGGTATGAAATATAAAGAGCAAACGCATACGTAAAATATCACTATGGCTGTACACTAGAAAATACATTTCCGCTGTGCGGAACGTCACTGTTTTTATAAAGACATTGTGTTATAAGCTAGAAATTATACGCTTCATTCTTTGCGATACTACGTCTGGCGCGATACAGTGTCTTACCCTCAAGGTCATGTCATTTAGCAGACTCTAAACAAAGATGAATCATCATAAATATGTGTATTGTTAAGATATAGAATGCTAAAGACGGGAAATTACCAGCATATGGACGACTATCTAAATGTAGTTTAACGATTCATAAAAACCAGGTCACACTTTTATTAAACAACAACAACTCTGACAATCTGTGGTCGCGCCATTTGCTACCTGGTCTTTACGCTCGAGTTATGGCTCGCCCTGAAAACGTAATAACTTGTGATATGTCCATGATATCTGCATCTGCCGTTTTTCAGTATCACCGTGTTATTTGTTCACTCCCCGTTGGAGGAAAGAGGTTCATGCTTTTGTCGAACATGACATAACCTTCAATGTTCACGATAAAATCCGTTAAGAGGTCATGCTGTAGTATTTTATTTATTCATTTGAATTTACTAATTCAGTGCGACGTGCAGATATAAGAGAGGCTGACAATGATGCTCCACCAGGAAGATTCATCTTCACAGCCTGAGTGTAATACATTTTCTATCGTTGCGCAAAAAAATTACCATAGCGTACATCTGGCGGAGTGCTACATGAAAGAACACAGACCGTATGAAATAAAGGTAAGCGGACAAAGACCCAAACACTTTTCGATTAATCGCAGTCGTAGGCGAAATAAGACGTAACGGTAATACAGTACGTGCAGATTAAACTATTCTTAGGTCGTTCGGCATCAAGTGTGAAAGGCATGCGTTTTATGTGTCAAGACGACACTATTTCTCGACATTGTGTTTTTGTATTTAAAATGCACTTGTGGTCTCTGAAATCTAGGGCCATTTACGCGAATGTTGTCGCTCAGCCTTTCAACAGGCGAATTGTCACGAGGCATGAACATTCAAAAATGCGCGCGCTTTACGAACGTTAGCTTTATGTTCAAATACAGCGGTGGAAATAGCTCGTCATATAAATTTGTTATTGTCGACCGCGCTTACACTCTGCGCAGGACATCGGACACGGGATCGATTACTAGCTGGCGTTACCATACGTTATTGGTGTGACTATAACTTGCCCTAGCTACCATCTATATGAGCCGCACACAGCCATATGATTATATAAGACGGCGCACAAGAGAGCAATCGTGGCGGTCAGCTGAATATAACCGACGATAAAAGACATGATAAAAGTTAAGCCCCGGTCAGTAGTTTGGGCGCCAGGATGCGACTAACCCTTCCATTGTCTACATCGTTGTATTCATTCCCGATTTCGGAACTTGTCTAACTCGTTAGAATAACTTACCAATCATTTACCTTATATTCGATGAAGCTTCTACCATTAGAAGTAACATGATCTGTTGGTTCAAAAAATTTCGGGAGGGAAATTTTCAACTCGAAAATAAGTTTAATAGAAGACCTACCGCGAAGCGAGTGTTGAGAGGTATCGAAGAAGCCGATCTATCTCAAAGCGCATGCGTGTTGGCGCTCAGTTTCGGTCTATGTGAAAATGCTTTGCTTGTTCTTCTCAGGCAAATTAACCAAATAAAAATATCAGGAAAAATGCCTGCCCCTTGATGATTTGAATGAGGGTCAAAAACAGAGGCCTAGAAACGCTTATTTCTTTTTACTCTAGCGCTGACTTGTAGTTAAGATAGATCCTCTATAATGATCGTCAACGACGGGCGAATAGCATTTAACCGGAAGGACAGTAATGCGTATGTTGTCCATTAGAGTTCCATGACTCCTGATTTTCTGACTACAGCTGAAGTGTACTACTAACTTGGGAGAAGTTTCATTAAGGACCCAAGTTTAATGGACAGAGACACTCGACCAGTGGCACCCGACAACTTCACCTCGCAGGCATCGCGATGGCGAAAATAAAAAAAGTTTCTTTCTCATCCGTCATACTCGCTAGACATTGCTCACATTGATTATTACTTTTCCAAAATATTGATATCTTCGTAATAGGAAAAGTGCTCAAGCCTCGACATGAGGTAGAATCTACTTTCCGATACTTCATAGACTCGCGAAGCCTATACCTCTACAGCGACCAAATAAATTTAGGTTAGGTTAGGTAACAATGATGCATTTATCTATCGGAAATAAAATAACTCTACTTACGCAAAAAAGTTTGAAAAATTAAGGATAACCATGTCACGTTTACTGTGATCATGGGAACGTATTAAAAAATTATGCACGGAACTCCACTGGGGCCTGCAAGCGAGCATAGTGTCCAATCGCTATGAACCCTTTTGGAAGTAACCGCTCATACGATTTTTTTGGAAAGGGCCTTGATAACGGTAGTTTCGCAGCTAGAGATGGGTTGCTTTAGGGCTAATTCCCTACTTCTAAGATCAATGCAGTTAAGGCAAATGAAAAGCTTATAATTATCCATGATTCAACGGGTTGACCGCACTGTTTGTACCATGTTCCCTAAGGTTCTCTCCTAGGCTTCGCATGCCTTTTTTCAAGCCTCAATGTATATACTCAACTGTCTGGAAGCGCAGCAGCCGATATATGGCTATAAAGGATTCTTTGTGTGGAAGGTGAGAAATACGAGTTGGCCTCGCTATAAATGTGTATCGTGCAGCAACATTAGATTAAATACAAGAACATCTTTCCGGGAAAAGCCTGACGGCGTTCTGTTAACTAGAAATGTGTGATTTTGCATTATCTGTTTCAAAAACAATATTATACTATAAACAATTTCTTAGTCTTAGAATTTCTCTAGTTTTAGTAGAAAAAAAAAGCATCATTACTACTTTGTTGAAATAGTAGACCGATAGTTGCATTTTTATTTATTGAATTAACTGAATGTCGGCCACTCTGCCGATTAGCGATGTATATCAAAGACGCGCAATCCGTTTATGTATTTTTGTTATGAACTATAGATCAACGAACGCGCTCCTACAATTTTTCCTACAATTTTCACATCTATTCTTCCGATTCAAACACTTACCAAAGTGCTGTCTTGACCTTAACAACCTCACCGATAGGACCAAACGCCTATTCCTACTCGTCAAGTGATTCTTTCGTTCTGGGTCGTTATGATTTGATATCAGTTAGCAACGTGTGTCAGCCGCATCGCGTGAGTGGCCATGGCACGTGACAATGAGAGGCAATAGGCTGGAACTACGAGCACGAAGCTGATCGTGCCTATGCTACATGACAACACAAGACGATGTTTACGTCTATCTGTTCCGATTGGCGACCTGCTTGGATCGTACGCAACGTTCTACCGTTTTTAACCGTCACATGCACGGAATGGCACGTTATCGCAGGGAAGGTGTCGACTACAGTTAACGAATGAAACTGGAGTTTGTTATTGTTGCGGTACTTGCTCGATGAGAACGCCTTGTAGACGATTCGATCAAACGTTGACTGAGAATTATTTATACAGATAGATAGATAGGGCTATCACTAGGCGCATTTATTGATAGCTTTCTACACGCGTGTTCCATCAACTAATTACTACTACGTTTATTAGCATGTTTCGATACGTAACGAAAAATTTATATCTATGTAAGCATTCTACGGCTATGCCAAATTTCATAACACAGACACATAGCCATTAGGAAATAAACTGTTTGAAACATAAGTGAGATTCGAGCGAAACGATTTAAATTAACGTAATGTGAAAAAATCAACAATTTTACATAATCTGCTTTAGAGGTGAAGCGTTTTCGTGTCTTAAACTTGACACAAAACCGTAGTTTTGCGGTAGCTTTATTCTAGGCTTCGTAGATGAGGTAAGTTTAGGTAGCTAAGCAGAATCCAGCGCGTAGGAAGTGGGATGTTTTGCGAGGTGCAATGCTGCGGCAACTTAAGTTAGTTACATGCATTGAAGTGCAATGCTTGAAAGGCAGTCTGAACAACCATTGGTTACATGTCACTGAAAGCGTAACTCAAGGTGTAGGCTTATTTGTAATTCGTCCCTAGAGTCGATTCAACCTCATGCCTGGGTCATCTCCTGATGATTTTATTGTGTTGGGTAGCACTTTTATTCAGCGAATCTCAGCCCACACTTGCGTCTTACATAGTTGCAGTTTCTAGTCTTTGACAGCCATTCTCGTTGCTTTTAATTAGAGTATCGGAAAGGTAGAGCTGACCCTTTTTTGGTTTGTTTAAATTTATTGCTCATATTGTTAGGAAGGAACAGTTGACAAACAGATGATTTTTAAATCATCCCCCCCCCCCCCCCCCCACACACACACACACGCGTTTAAATATAATCACCTGTTTGCCAAGACGTAATCGTCGAAGCATCCTTGTCCTGTTAGGCGTAGCTGGCGTCCAGCGGTGGGATAAGTGTGGAGACCTTTCGAGCCCTTGCGAAAGAAGGGATTTGCTTCGAATGCTGCATTTGCTAATGGAGGAGCACATTTCGATGATTCTGAAGTGGTGCAAAAATGCCGTAGATTTCTTCGAAATAATCAAAGATTTACTTTTTATAGGTAACAGTATTCTCATTTAATAGGTCATGTTAGCCACTAAAATAAAGCGCATCGCAAAAAAATACGGTCTACAAGTAGATCGCACTGAAAAGTTGTGCAGGCATCTGAAGTGTTTAGAGCCTGCTGATTTCGCGAAGCTCAACGATAGCTTCTTCTGTCTGCCTGACAAAACCGATGGAGGCTTTGCAATGATTGAGTTCTTCTGATTTCTTCATTTCAGATAATCCTCATGTATCTATACCCACTCGTTTCCCTGAGGCGTTTCTTGCTCCTTTGAGTCTCAAAAGAGCAACGTAGCCCATGTAAACGACACAAGGGGCCTGTTAAAACAAGTTGCCTCATCCCTACAAGGCCACTTTCTCAGGTCTATGTGGTAGATTAGGCTTTTTATAGACCTATCAAATAGACATTTTCTTCGTTTTAGAAATACAAACTTTTCGAGCGCACCGCGGATTTTTCCACGGATACCAAGTAGATATAGAATGGGATATATCGTAGGATTTTCTCGAAAGTCACAAGCAAATACGGCAGTTTAGCCTTGCGCTGGGGGCCTCCTACTTGTATTGTATAACAGAGCTGTAAAGTGGCGTCTACTGGAATTTAAGCTCAGTGACGTATATACATAAATACCCTAATGGTTGATAGCCGAAAATAGCATAACAGCCTTAGAAAACACAAAAGGGTCAACGCGACAGCTTCAGGGCCTTAGATACATTTATACTTTATCTTCTCGGTGTGATTTCTCCTTTACGTATGTAATTCACATATAGGAGGGCCATTGAGACCTTCTCCAGTCTAGCTGAACTTACCATGAACTTGTCGAGTCAGCTAACTTCGAACACACCACGTTTGAAGAGCACAACAGGTTGCACCGCTTCCTTAAAGGCCACGGCCCACTCAAATATCAAGCGGCACGTTGCTACTGATACTTGCAAAATAGTGCTTCCCCATATCTATCTGAGCGGACTGTGCTCTTTCTGGTTCCACAACCATTCGAGAGTATTCCACTCAAAGCAACGTGAATGAGAAATGAAAATTTGAAGTATTTCTATGTGTCCTAAAACAACCCGCTTCGTTTACGCAAGACCTCTGCTACCGTTATAACTATTCTGGTTGTTGTATATATCGCATGGGTGAGCACGCAAGGGTTTTTTTGCCTTGATGGTGAACCCTTTGTCATACGCCATGTAAACGACTTGGCAGGCAATGTCAATAGTATTCAAGTTTTGCGCCCAACTCGAACGAAATTCAGCCTATCGCGTGACACATATAAACATAAGCAGAGGCCAGGCTATTTCTTGTGTAACAGGAAATTGACGGTGACACATGCTTTCGCCAAAAATGCGATGACTTGGGTTTCACGTCTTTCTCTACCGGGGCGGTGATCAACTTTTGTGTTTGCGTCCAGTATGTCGACGAGTGGAGGACCAAAACTCAAGTAGCGTTGACGAACTTTTAAAACCCACCACCGCTTTCTGCAATCTTCTATAAGTCCCTCTGCGGTTCGCACAAGTAAACGCGACAAGACCACGTGAGCTAGCTCGAGTCAGAACGATTTCATCCAAGCGAAGTCTTCATCCAGTAGTTCTTAGGATTCACAGCACGTTTAGCTGTGATCAGCTGAATAGAGTTATATGCCCTGACAGTATATCCTCCAGTATTTGATGGATAGGTCATGAGTTAGTCCTTGTAAAGCAGTCTCAGAGGGAAGAAAATGCAATGCTTTTCAGATATCAACATTGTTGAATTGTCGGGTGTCGTTAGACAAGAAGATGGCTATGGAGGTCCTGTGTACCGTGACTTTCACCTGGATATTTTGAATAAGTGTCTCAAGTTTTGCGTCCGCTATTGTCTGGCCATCCTGCCAGAAAACAACGTCACTATTTCAATATTTTCTACGCGTCTATATGTTAAGAGCAGAAAAATTCGACAGAAGCGCGCGAGTCCCATTAGTACAGACCAAGTGTAGTATGTACTATATATCAACTAAATGCGATTAAGCTACCCTCCGGAGTTTAGCAGTCCGACATGCAAACATGTAGTACGTATGTCTATATATAATCATGTGGTACGTGAAAGGTCCCCAAAGCTTAATATTACACACAGATTACCGTTGTCGAAACGAACACATTGCGTAATCTAAGAGACTGTAGTATATGAGGCCATATAACGTTCGCGTACATAAGGTAGTGACGAATTAACTTTCCTACGCAGGACTGACGTATACAAAGACCCGTCTCTACTGTGACTGCAGTACGTAAATTTTTTTTATTGTCACAGTCACCTCTCGAACGTGTTCCCTTGCACGGCAACACAGGGCCATCGAGTATTATTATGAGCCGACAGCGCATGCAGCATACGACGCCCATTGCTCATAGGTGGTTTTTAACAAACATCAGAAGTTTGTTAAGTTCAAATCATGCTGTGAGATATATCCTTATGAGCTTTCACTATTCAGAGTAATCTTTAGAACGATCGTTTCTATATCGATTATAGTCGATGTAGACGTTCTATCTTCGATGAGTTCGGTCAATAAGGCACCCTATCGAATCCACTATTTGGTTACGGCACGACCGTGCGCAATGAATTCACTTACAGTTTACCAACTCGGTGAAATTGCCCAAACGAGTCGATGCACATAGCTTATTCGCCATGTATCTCTCTGGATCCTACTATATGTAGAAAGATTTGACTGGTCTCCACCATACCCGGGACGATGGTTTCCCGTCACATTTTGTGGTCCAGGTCCAAAACTTGAGGTAGGCCCATGTTGTCTCGTGCGATATACCGAAGCGATCTCTTACGCCAGCATCGAACGTAAAATTATCAACGATACCACTGTTGTTGTTGATGATGTTATAGTATACCATAAACCATCTCCACTAGTTCTGTGTTTAAGTTGGCCAGCTATAAAGAGACGCTTCTATAAAGCGCTATCGTTACTGTCGATTTAGTAAGTATTCGGTGAATATGCAATTATAAGTTCAGAAGTAAGTAAATTATGGCACAGTTGACAGGCATAACATCATCGGAAAGTTATGCAGTACATAGTGCCAGTGTGATACAAAGACGAATCGTATTCCATAGACCTAAATGTAACGTGCAATAATGTGATTTTGTTTTTATATAATCTCATAGGTATGGGCATAATTCGAACGAGGGGCAAAAATTGTTTGTGTTCTTCCTTAGCTTTTGTATGGCATGGATGCACAAAATACTCAAAAGGTCACTAAATCCTGTGAGAGAGAAAGCCTCAACCTCTGATTTAAGGTAATTTTTTATCATTTCAATTGACATATATACAATGCTAGATACCAAGTTATTATGTATGTATAAATAGACGTATAGGTATGCTTATTAATACAATGCATAATCCTAGAATCCTTACAATATAGAAATCCAGGAACGTTGCAAATCACTGCCTTCCGGCTAGCTAGGGGTAGCATTACACCTTCTACATACATGCATTCCAAACCTTAAAAGCAGAACGGTGCAACGCGGCATTTAGTACAGTAACCGCGTTTATGTTAATGTACGTGGGGAGATGCGGTCCTCGGCTTGCAATCTATATCAGTCCAACATTTTCAACGACCTCAGCTCCTCCACCAAGAAGAGGTTCGTAGTCTAGTCTTCCTAAACCGCTTTTTCCTTTTACAGTCCTCAAGAGTATTCATCGACATTTTCATCG
Source organism: Varroa destructor (assembly GCF_002443255.2). Taxonomy (NCBI): domain Eukaryota; kingdom Metazoa; phylum Arthropoda; class Arachnida; order Mesostigmata; family Varroidae; genus Varroa; species Varroa destructor. Next base: position 45,178,965 of record NW_019211454.1, on the reverse strand, counting down.
TCGTCTTCCTCCGTCGTGCAATAAAATCTCAGCTCGAACGTGACTCCAGCGCCGAGCTCCATACGTCCACCAGGCTGCTGTCCCACTACCGAGTCTACCTTGATCCGTGGCACAAGCAGTAGCAGTAGCGGGTAGTTTATTAGTCGTATGTACCGGACGCGCGGAGTGGATTTTTAGACCACATACCCGAGTAGGCGCTTCTACTCGACCGCCGTCGTCCTGGATCGTCGGCAGGGCCGGCAATAGCAATGGTTTCAACGGCGCCAGCAGGATCGGCTCAACAGGATCAACAACAACAACAATAATAATAAGCGCAGCAGCACAGCAGAAACGCGCACGCCTGGTTTCACTCGATCTGCGCACGTCGACTGGAATGAAATGATGACTCTCGTGATATCCTTGCCTCCTCCCCCACCTCTATCCCTCGCTGAACCTGTTTTACTTGCTCGAGCCCTTACAGTCGCGCTTGTTCCATTTCCTAGAGACGGAAGTGTTAGACGTCATAGTATCATAGCGAACGTGTGGATACGAGGTCAACGTATTCAGCCGACGTCTACATCTAATAGCTAGCCTCGTAATCCGGCAGGTAGCGAGACATTTGCGGAACTGCTTAATCACCATCGTTGCTCTGATGGATGGTATGAACCAACTAGCTTATACGATTTCCATTTAATGTGGCTGACGCTCCCGCTAACACTGGCGCACTCAATGCCGCTGCCTGCCTCCGCCGGTTCTACAAGCACCACAATATGCGACGACGGTACGAGTAGCTGAGATACGATGTATAATAGAGTTGAGTGCACTGCATATAGGTTCCTTTTGAATGTGGGTGCTTGCGTCTGCTGCTTAGCAACATGGTCAATCGGTGCTTGCTTATTCGTCTGCCTGTCTTGTGGTGCCAGGGGGCTAAAGTAGCAGTAATTTTCGTTCATCTATTATTGCTATTTATGTTTATGATTACAGCGTTGATCCAGCTGTTGTTGCCATTATTGTTTCTTTTACTCCTATTCCCCTTACGTTTGTAAGGCTCAAACTTAGAAGTGAAGCTAGTAAAAGTGGATCTGTGGGCCCGGAACGAATGGCAGGCAGCACAACGGGAGTGTCAACATAGACATAGATCGGCGTTCTTTGTTAAAGCTTTATACGTTTGCGCCGACTGATGGTTTGGGACGTTCCGAGATTTCCCCACAGACCAATACACACACAAGGACAGACGCGCCCGTCTTTAGAAAATCCGCTCAGATTGTATATGCTCGAATGGAATATTGGTAATCAGTAAGTTCAAAACTACACTCACAACTTCATATAGAATATCTTACGATCTGTTATAGGATATCCACTCAACATTTGTTCGTCTAGCTGTTTCCTTGTCATTAGAACGTTGCGTATGTCTGCCTATTCTACCATTGCTGGACCCCATTACACAAATTTGACTTAGCCCAAGTTATGTGCTATAGCCTAGCTTATGATTACTGCCGACTTAATGCTTTAACCCACTGACAAATCAGTACTTGTAAAACAATGTCTATGAAAGGGAACTTAGTCACACCATACGAATTAAATCATACCATACGATGGAGAGGTAGCAGCAATACGTTCTAGTCTGTTTGCGCTTAACCGTTGCTAGGTTAGGTGGAAACATGCAGGCAAAGATACCAGCCCTGCCTAAAAGCAGAAATTTTCACTTGACACTGCAGATTGGATCCGAAAAGCACGATTAACTGCACCGTGCGTTCGAAACCATGTGCCTCATTCGCCTCCCTTCGCTGTTTTTGCGATGGCTAACATCTCGCCAGCAAAACCCTTTGAATTTTCCTTTAGGAAGACTTCGTAAAGAAATTGAGATATATTTTCTTTCTAGTTAAATTACTCTCATGTGACCACGTTGAACATCGAGCTCTCTTTGTATCGCTCTCTGTCGGGTTCCCTCTCCTCCCACGCGTTTTTTTACGTGTGTTTTTACAATAGGGTACATATCTTTCGAAGGTAGCGAGCATGAAAGAACAGTTTGATTTCATTACTTCTAGAAGTGATCGTGGTTGGCCTAATTCGTTAAGGTATCGTCGCTGCTTCCGGCAAGCCAATAGTCGTTATTCATTCAGAATAGTGCTCACTAATAATAACATTACTGAACTGAGTCTCTATGTCGTTCTCCTTTTATGCGGAGGAACTCAAGATATGCTGTACCTTGAATAAATAGCTAAATTTTTACCTTGAAATCAGACTCATATCATAGGCGATCAATTAGTCCCGGCCCGCTGGACACCAAATGGCCGTTTAACTGAAGCCACGAAATTGTTGTTTATTAGAAGGGGCATGTATTTGTTTTGTTAGACCTCTACTCAAACTCTATACGGCTCCCCTATTGACAATACAATGTGAGGTCTGCATTTTTATAAGCTTAGACTTCCCGTACTCTAATCATTGTAGCAGAAGTCAGACCACACTAGATATGGACGTAAGCGTAAGATCTACTATATTGTACACGGATAATGCGTTTACTCCTCGAAGATGTGTAGCAAGCCAGATATGCCACACGAAATAAAAAGAAATAAAAGCACTAACCGAAACATTTCTGCGACGTCCCTCATGCGTCCTCGCTTATTTTCCAGATCATCATTCCGTGTCCTTACCATTATCGAGTCTGTAAACGAGCAAAGTAGAGAAAAATCCAACTAACTGCCCAGTGCCAACGGAAATACGTTCCAATATCCTAGAAAGAAAGGCATACTGCCTCATCTGGGCTTACACAGTTCTTTTATTTTTAAGCATCCCTCTGTGTAGTTTTCGCCTCTAGCTAATCATGGCTACAAACAAACTTTGCAACCATATCCACAGCGGGCACAATCAGCGCAAGTATAAGGAAGTGTGCGACAGAGATGCAATAACGTATGTGGCGCCGCGGATAAGCAACCTTGAACCAAGTGCTATCTTAAAAGCGGAATTTTTGACGCGAACCCATATGTCGTTTCTATTCGGCCACATTACAACCCACCGCCTTCTAGCCGCGTTGCAGCCGTTAGCCGTGAGCTGCGTTTAGCGACTCCAACCATATATGAGTACTCAGTCCGGCCGAAACTACACAGCGGCCACGGCCCTCTCACTATCGTTAGCTTTAAAACGTCCATCCGTACACTCTCCTCTATAGTCCTGTTAGAGAACTCGCCGAAAGCTGCTGCTGCTGCTGCTATCGATACGTTCGTTTCTTGTACCCTACCTGTTTGACGACCTTGTACTCTCTGGTTTGTCTTGGGTAGCACAGTTGGCGGACCTCAGGTGAACATGCAGCACGCTTTCGGCTTGCCTTCGCCGTACACCCACCTGGTGTTTCAAGCAGAGTTTATTTTCGTTCCCCTAACCTTCCACCATAGGACCACGCGTAGAAACCAGACATTCGTAGCAGCTCGTAGGGTCCCAATTCGACTTGATCCCCGCCCTCCTTCTCCGTGACGACAACATAGCAGTAGCAGTAATAGCTGCTAGTGATGATGGTGGTAGCAGCAGAGGCAATAGCAGTAGCGGCTGCCTTCGTCCTTTCACCCCCGACGGCGCTGCGCGAGTGTGAGGGGGCCGCGCGGGCTGAACAGATCTGTCGACCTTCGTCGTCCGCTGTCAGCCGGTAGCCTAGTGGGGTTCGGTGGTAATAGCGACAATGGCGATGGACGTGGCAGCAGAGGGCGCAGCAGAATAGGCAGCCGTCGTTGTCCTTGTAAGGAAGGGGGAAACCCTCCGAGAGAAGGTAATGTTCTGGTGCGTATCTGACGTCTTTACGTCCCTTTCCTATTTGCTCCCCCTCTCCCGCATTATCTTCACCGTCCCGAACTGCACCGCCGCATTGGAGACCGGAGGCCCACGCATCAGCACCAGCGCTATCCATATCCACTGCTACCAGCAACATTGCTATTCGCCGTCTTCCCTATTGGCCTAGCTTAAGAAATAGAAGAAATAAAATAGAAAGAAAAGAAAGACGCAAACGGACAAGAAGCACTAGGCCACGCCAAAGACATTACGCGGTAACGACAAGTTCAGATGCATAGGCGCTGGCGGCGTTGATCAGAACTTGTCGGGGTAGAAAACAACGGGTGATAAAGTTTGACTCGAATTTATTTCGAGTGTTTATAAGAACTTGCTCGCGGTGGTTAGAGACGAGAACGGTTTCGGTTGCGAATCCAGTTTAACTTTGCCGTACTATCAGCAATTAGAGGGCGACTTGTCGACGGACAAAAACAATCATTTAACCTAGCACAGAGTGGACCTTTCAACGAGGAAGAAACACCCTAAACAAACTGTTCTAATAATCGAATCATCTTGGTCATCATAGCGGACCTCAGTGATTTCTAATACATATACACAGATACACATATCGTGAACGAGTCTGTAGCAGGAAAATAGTGAAAATCCAAAACAACTCGTTCTTCATCAGGTTCGGTTGAACTAGGTGACTGTACGAAACACTTTATCAAGCACCTGTGGTCATTGGCTACAACTCATCAGTGCTTCAACCACCACAACAACAACAAAGAGAAGGCCAGCAGACAAGGTAAGTCGAGCCTTTAAATTGGATGCAGCGTGTATGTGCCATAGTAGACAATGAACAAGTACATTATGAGTCGCTCTTGTAATTGAGAAGTAGCCAAAATAAGCGACGGATACTGCTTAGAAGCTGTATAATCGGAGCAAAAATCGATCACAGGTGGTGGTATCTTCCTTGGGGGCCATAAGCAAAGAAAACATAACAGAGGTAAGTTCTGGTCTCATCAGATATGGGTCCTTTGAAGATTTGACACGAAGGCGTGAGAATCATTCAAATCCAGTCTCGACGTCAATAGTGATAGTTTCAACGACAGCTTAAATCGGTGTGAAAAGTCTTTCAAGACGACATAAAGATGGCGGTGAGAAGACCCAGTCAAGTCGAAGATTACGCTGATATTAGTTGAACATTAATATCTAAATTGAAGCCAACTCGGAGCCAAATCCGATGGGCAAAAGTTCCTCTATCCTGTCGTTATTGTTGTTTCGCTTAGAGAAACCTCGGACGTCACGATGCCTACTCATAACACAAACGAACTTTTGCCCACAAGGTGCACATCAGCCGAGCAAGTACAACTCGAATCCTAAATAATTCGGGCTCAAAGTTTTCCTCCGAGTTAAATTAAATTGGTGTTTACCTCCAAATTGACATGCTGTCACAGTAAATTGATTTCGTGTTTATCTCGATCCTGTCTTCAGTGAACGACAAATACAGCTGTTTCATTCGTGGATTAGCTAGTTTCTCTAACCGTTTGTGATTCCGGATTTTCATTTTGTTGCCGACAGATGGCGACCAATGCCTTTAATTAAACCATGTTTAAACTGACCGGAAAAACAATGATTGGGTAACATTTTTATAGACCATAAACTTTATTGCATAAGTTAACAAGACATATGTCTACAATCGTAACGTAAAGGGCTCGTGTGTTTCTTCCTTTGTACGTTATATCAGCCTGTTAAAATTATCAGCATGCGTTAATTATTATAGCAAACAAATAACTAGACAAACCAGACCATTATGCAATTAAAGGAAAAAAGAATTGATCGTAGCTGTATGATGTCATTGATACCCATCAAGGCAAACTTAGCCAGGCCGATTTGGGACGCTGTTTGATTTGAAACGATCAGCTAGGCCGATAGGCACAGACATTATTTGTCTCGATTCGAGCGTATGTGAGGCGTCAGAGGTAATTTATTTATTACGTACTTATTCTATTTACCGTATACTATATATATATATATATATATATATATATATATATATATATATATATAATCGAATAAACATATTCAATTGGCGAAATATTCAGCCTTAAAAACACCGCGTGTATAGACTAGATATATCGCTAATTATTTTGATATTTACGTGCTGCGAGGTGAACGCTTAAGTATGATGGACTAAAATTGATTTCTGTAGTTGATCTGGACAAAATATGCCCTGCTCTAACGGTTCAGCGTAGGACGAAGTTCACAGGCTCGTAGAACGTAGAAACATGCTATTTTTTCCTCGTCTTTGCCTACCCGCCTCTAACTAATAGAAGAGGATAAACATATGTCACAAAAATACCCGAGCTGATTTTGTCAGATTAGCTGTTAGGGTGATTAGCAGGTGATGATTTTCTATCATGATAATATTACCGTTGATTTTTTCATTGGTTAAGCTGTACGCAGCCGTCCATTGTTGCTACCTGGTTTAAAACAGGTATTGATCCTAATATAACTATGGTTGGTGCATTAGGCAGCGCTTGACGGTAGCGGGAATAATTTTCACCGTAGGGTAAGCTGTTTGCCTACTATAATTAAACATTGGAAAGACATTAAAGGCTTCATGACGCTGAGCGACTCCACTGTGATAGATACCATTGCGGATCAGACTGTCAGAAAGGAGACCTGGCAAGCTTCTATTGAATTCGATTCTGAGGCTATACGCTTAAGGTATATGAACTTTATGATACATTCAACAACTGGCGCTTTCAATCCACTTGGCTTGATATTTGGAGTTTAATTTTTATGTGTCTATTGTTATTAAGGTAGTTAACTTAAAACTCTTTTTTATTTCGATCCAAGTTAAATGCGGCGCGATCTGGGCATAATTTTTAGGTTTACAGCTTGCCCTCTGCGGGCATAGAAGCCTAAAAGGTACACCATTTATTTAACTGACTCACGCGCCCTATTCTTGGCTTAAGAGTCATGATTTGCAAGGTGCTTGTGCACGTTCAATAAGCTACGACATATTTATTATATATATTTCATATTAGAGATGAAATTCGATGGCGCTAAGAAGTAAATGTTACATTATAAAAAAAATAACGCTTAATTTAGGACGGGCTTCGTATGACAAAAAAGGTCTAGCTCGTTGCCCAAAGGACACGTTCGCAATCGCACACAGCCTGTTCGATTGTTTTTATACGTGTCATATTTTTTCAGCTTTTACTTTAGCGCACCACATACACATATCGTCTAGCTATTTACATGGATGTCCTTATCGATTTGCCTTCTACGTACCAGGCTCCCTTCTCACCTTTACGTGCTGCTTTACTTGACAATGTTTCGTTAACATTTTCAGCTCTTATCCTCAGGTAGGCTCATCTGCATAGCGAGTAAACGATGTTTGCCGACAGGCTTAACTTCTTACGACTCTTTAACGTGCTATGACAACCGCATCGCCTAGGGCTTCGTTCAGCCCAACTTGAGTTGCTTCTCTAGCTAGGCCCGACCCACTAATCCCGTATCTACTTAGCTGGTTGCGACACTTATTTCGGTGTCATTTTAGACTAGCTGCCGCATCGTAACTTTATAGGCTAGAAGGCCAGCCAGTCCTGGAGCTGAGTTTATCATAATAAAAGAATAATGGTAAATGCGTTAAGCTGTGCACAGTTATTTAGCAACCAAATTACGTTCGGCCGCTTAAGGCTGTGGAACGCAGAGACTCGAAATTTTCTTCTATAAAGTAACGACACGTAGAAAGCACAAAAACACAAATTCCAATTTAATAGTTTCGGTTATTTGTAGGAGCTGTAGCGTTATATGGCATACTGGGAAGATCGTTTACATAGTTTGTCTTCTATATTCTACAGGCTATGTTCCTTCTTCTGGTACGAGCACTGACACATCTCTAAAATGATTGGATTCGAAATTATTATAATCAATCTTTCTAAAGCGCTCTATATTTATACCTCGACTATCATACAAAATGCCTGGAATAAGGTCAACGTTATCAGCAGCTACCAGACTTTGTATTAAAAAATATCGAAAATGCAGCCTTAGAAGCTTGTAGAAGATTGTTCAAGTTAGACATGTTCTATTTTAGGCTATTGTAATGGAAATATTAAAACTTGTTCCGTATCTCAAAATGAAGCAGTCACATAAATTATTACCGCATTTATTCAATAGTAGAACGATGATTTTCGAATGAAGAGTAAGGTTGTGCTTCACTTTGTGTTGTTGATGGTAGATAGCAGTGGGGAAAGAGCTGGTCTTTCAAATAATCCACTTGTATCAGTGGCCTAGTTTCTAGATAACCGAAACGTTTCCAGTAGCGTTCAATTACTCGTTCTCAATAAAAGAAGCTTTCTAATGAACAATTGTATCTTTTATATGAGACGTTGTGATAAAAATGTCCCGGTTTCATTTCCATAGCCATTTACCTCTTGTGGGCTAATAGACCGGTCAACAACACGCTCTAATTTTATGACGCGGTTTTTGCATTACCCCGCTATTTCTCTATATTTTGAATTGAGACAGAATATCCTAATCAGGTAAATACGACGAGTTTCTGGCTCAAATGATGTTGCCGAGTCGTCCAACGACACCTTTAGCGCATGGGATGTGCAACAAAAGTTGAGCACACCGGAACCTTCAGAATAAACTATTGTCCTTTTTTGGCTTTTTACACACACACACACACACACACACACACACACACACACACACACACACACACACGTATACATACGCAAAGCGCACCTTTGTCCTGTTTATTAATGATAGAGCAGCATAGACTTATATTTATGTTGATCAACGACGTGTGTTGAAGAAACTGGCCATAAAACTGCAAAGTTACATAATATGAGGCATAGGTATAGATAGGCAAATTGGGGGGGGGGGGGGGGGTAAACGTTTCGATTTGAGAGTTGCCTGCTTTTTTCCCCTTTATTATATGCTTTTAATATATTTCAGATACCTGGTACTTAAAAGGTGTAAAATGAATGTTCTTATCTCGCCCTGTGTGTTTATTGATTTGTACAATTTAAGTAAATAAACTTAGTACTATCATTATTGATTATATAATATAAGCGTGTTCATATTATATTGTAGAATCGTATCACAATTAGGATATTACTGTGTTTACTGTGCCGCTGATACGGACATAATGGAAGCAAAAAAAAAAAATTGTTTACTCGCTATTACTATTACAATAGTCCTACCATGCCCATATGTCGTGCTGTTACTGGCCGAGTGAGTAGGGAGATTTGCGAGAGAAGATTAACTCTTCGCATTCAAGGGACGTTGCGGGGCATGGTTGTGCTTAAAGTTAAAAGAAAAAGTTAGTATGTCGCTAAGTTTCTATGTTTTCTTTTTCCGTAATAATTTATCTTTTGGTGAAAACTCTTCTGACAACTCAATTCTACCTGCCACATATGCGATGCGTTGCTAATTGGTACCGATGACATCGCATGCGTATTACTTTTAGAGCTCAAATTAGCGATGTTTCCATTTATTCTGAAGGAGAATTTCGGATCAGGCAATTTTTCGAACTGTTTCTATACAGCAATGTTAAGCTATTAAGTTGCCGTCTCATGGGCACAATTTAGCGGCTCGTCATGACGCAAACATGGCGGCTCGGTTGTTGTTGTGTATTTTCGCCTAAACTTGGGTAAAGACAGCTATACCTTAATTAAGTCTCGACTATACCGTTGGTAACGAAATAGCGGAATTCCGTTTGTTAGCGTCGTGCAAAAAAGAGTCAAACATTATTGCAAAGGAGAGACGATAGTAAGCCTTTGTTGTTTGCTTCAATTGAGCTAAGCAGGTCGTTAACACTAAATTGTATAGTAGACGATATCCTTGTTATTGTCCTGAACATTGTCTAGAATCCTCCCTCAAATGCTTCTCCAGGACAGAAAATTTTGTTATGAAACAGCAATCCCGGGTCTGTCAATGTTGTCTGAGTTTCTGCCTTGCAACGCTATCCTCTAAGCCCTTCTTATTTTAACGAATGAACTACATTGCCCCTGTGTCTCCTACTCCAGTTCGTTGTTCCTATCGTCTGCGTCTCCTCTGTCCGTGTTCTATGTAGGAAGCAGCAATACTACAACGCCAATTAACCAACCATAGCGGCAACGACGATGTGAACATCAACAACTTAATTGCGACGCTGAACCTGGTGTCGTATAAAGCTCACAGGCATTACTGTGACAGTAGACTTAAGGCTTGTAAATAGTTGGCCTATTTGTCCTTTTGTTTATTTTAGTAGGGTCACACTAAAGTGTAGGGTTACGCTAAAGAAACGTCTAGCTACACGTTGTTACGACCTTGCGAGCCATCGGCTGAGAGCACGGAACCGCACACAAATAAAGTACAAAAGCCAACCTATTTAGGGCGACCCACTCTAGCTAAGCGGTGAAAAGAATCTAATCATTGTAATCTTCCAAGCGCCATAGCAAGTACCGTTCACGAGGAAGACACCTTCTTCATAAGACACACATAGACGCACATGAAGTCTCTCTTGCGTCGTCCTTCTGTTTGTTGCCGATCCGCTTCGCTGAACACTACTATTAAGTTCTACGTTTAGTTCCAGACAATACTATGCCATGTCGCGCTGGGCTGTCCTTGTGCTGAAGACATGGCTAACCAACGAGCGATCAGGATAGCACGAAACAGAGTAATGTGTGTGCGTGTATGCGCAGATCTACCGAGTAGCGGCAATTGTGCAGCTAGTTTTCCCCTTCTCCATATTTTTCCATATTCCATCCCTGCTGTATCGCTTCTGAAATGGCTATACGAGAAGCAGGTAGGCAACTGCCGACAGCATGTGGCCTTCCCAAGTGGCTCCCCAAGGATAAGGGCCAGAAAAATGTAGATGCGTGAGTCCATGTACACGTCACATATAGCTGCTACTGCTGCTGGGACAGCAGCAGTGGCGATAGCAGCTGATGTTATGACTGCCCGTACAACTTCAGCTGACCGCTTTCAAGGTCCCGTCATAAGAGTAAATGCCGTCTCCGTCTTCTGTGGCTTGTGGTCGCCATTTGTTCTCTTGTCTTGACGAGGGTGAAGACAAAGAATGCCTAAGGAGGATTACTAGTAAGAAAGCTGAAACGAGATGAATGCTTAAGGTAGCTAAAGGAGACAGAAATGGACATACTCTACCATTGTCCTCGTATCTTTTGCTGATATGATACAGTGGTCCCTTGTGGATGATGAAGAACAGTACACATGTAGAGCAAGCGGTAGACGGAGAATAAAAATGATAAGATAAGACTGAAGAATGAAGTTGAATAAATAATAGTAAAGGAGTTCCGAAAGATCTTCCCCTATTTCATATTCTGGTATTTCCCTTGTACTAGCACTATGCATACACTGCTAGTTGTTGCCAGGCATGTAATGGGCTAATTGTGCTTCTTGAAGGAAAGCTATATTTTCCGTTATTTTTGGGCTGGGACACACTTCGGGGCGTTGTGTAGTCTAATATGTAAGTATTTTGTCTGTGTCTGCGTTCGCGTACATTAGTGACACCGACACGCCAACGAGACGCTTCGTGCTCGTAGACGCGCATAGATGTTACAAAGCTGTATAAACGTCACATATTTTTTAGTTGTTACGCAAAGCTCTGGATGCACAAGCAAAAAGCTAGTAAGTACTAAATCAATAACATTTCGAGATTTCGTCCTGCATGAGAGCTAGCGAACAGGCAACGAATGCGCAAAAACGCCTTCCATCAATAGCAATGCTTTCTTATTTTATATTTGATTATTATTTATTTTGCTATCCAAAAACCGCTATACAGAGAGTCGCTGAATTCGTTTCTGATGATAAATTTTCTTGGACTGATAACTGGAAAAACAGATATAACGCGTTCTATATTTAGCTCCGAACTTAGACTTGAGTTTTATAAACGCAAAATGTCTACCGTTATTGGGGAACGCTCTGGCGTATTCGAGATATGTGTAAGGCAAGTATTATAGCAAATAATTTTTCAGCTACATAGATGTCCTATGCTAGATAGAATGTTCAGCCCAACAGATGTAAAATAGCAAAGTCCCACCTATAAATTTATGTTAGCACTTCATGAAGCTAGACCGTTCGGAAATCGCGGCGCAGTCCATCGAACGCGCATGATACAAACGTGGTTGGTATCAAAAATTGTCAGCGAGCGTTCTCCATTAACATCAATGGCTTTCTGGTAGACCGTTCGGCGAAATAAGCTCAGGGCAGCTATTACTGAGAAAACAGATGCAATATCGTCACTATGGCCGTCTTTTCGGAGGATCGAGTATTTTTTTGTTCATACAGTATCTATGGCCAACCAATCGCCCAATCAGAACTACTCGCGTCTCCATAAGCGGTAGACCTGTTAGGGTAATTGCCTTTAGCTTTATTGTGTCGTTGGTCATTGGGTCCAGCGAGCAGACCCGAGCACAAATGTGTCTCATGTGGCGCCTGTTGGCTTAATATTCATGAGTAACTTGAATAGCAGACGCATGGATAATATGGACGCTTAGTAGTAACAACCAGCGCTTTCCATGTTAGGTGTTCGGGCTGCGAGTCATCGTAGGTACGAAATTTTTATTTTCCCGAAAGAAGCTCTATTGAACAAATTCTTTCTTAGGCTAGATTAAATAGAGTGGAGTTCATTGTTTTACCGCTAACATCTCTACTTGTTATACTCGCACGGGCCAGTCTGTATCGACGACGGAACTGTGTTAGTATCGCACGGCCAACTTGCCAGTGTTATTTTATATATGTATATATATTGTCAGTTGGTGATGTTTGAGTGCTATCTGCTAGCAAAGCCTGCTGTTTCTATAGTTAGTCGTTATTAAATATGGCAGGTTAGATGTCGACCAGGCGAACTAGAAAGGAATATTACGAAAAGCGCGACGCTTGAAACGCAGATACAACAAACTTACGCACTCCTACCCACCGGTCACATCGAACGTAGCGTTCGGACAATGAGAAGCTAATTTATATAACCGTTCGTTTCTCAATATCTGCCTCAACGATTTTTTCGTCGGCCATTTTATTTACCCTCGGTTATAACACCTCCAACCAAGGCGTTAAAAGGGCATCTCATCTGTGATGTTGATGTCGTAGAAAATAGTTTCCTCCTTATAAATACATTACAGAAGAAAAGCAATCATGTCGACTATCGACCTTTATACCATTACTCAGAAATTACGTCTAGTCCAGGATGACAAATAAAAGTATCTACGGCGTCCATGTAAATATAAAGCTTGTAGTAAGCCACTGCTATGACGTAGAGAAGGCGAAAATCGAATTTGGCATTAAGTCCTGTTTTCCTGCCTTGGCCGCAGCAGGCCTCAACAGTCTCGTAATATTAGATACGTATCAACAAATCAGTCGTATTATAGGGCAAAAAAAATTGAATGCACTCCCGCGTCTATATTTATTGACGTGCACCATATAACAAGTGCGATCAAGTAAGGAAGGTGCTTGATAGCTAGTAGTTAGGCATGCGTAATGAAAACTTAGATGAGCAAATCCTTTACTTCGGCCCCAATCTTGCTACAGAAGAAAGATTTAGGAGAGAAATGGGAGTGTGTATATAATAGAATAATAATAACACTAAAATCTAGGTCAATCTCTGTTTATTTATAATAGCAACGTTGTTGTCCTTGTATCGATCGCGTCGTCAACAGTGCAACATTTTTGTTGGTGGTTCGTGGCGGTCCAGGCCCACGAGCCTATGTTGATTTCGAAGCCTTTGGAAGTTAGGTAACCAAACCAGAGCGCTGCATTGTTGTCAGCAGTATATATATATATCTATTTATGTATGAACTAGAGGTTGTATATGTATGTCAGTAAGATCGACATGGTCGACGAACTAATACTCTATAATTGAAGATACCTTAAAATTATACTGGTCATGTTCGTAACTTACTACCCAGTATCAAATTATTTTTCGCGTCTTACGAGCAGTTTGTTGTAGTGCAGAAATTTCACAGAGAAGTTCAAACAATAGTAGTTTCACTACCTTCGAATTTTAATGGAAATCCTAAAGGATTTTTACCACGTTGCTCTCTTATTGGTATTCAAGAATGGAATTTGCCCGACTGTCATATAGGCTCGGTGGACGACCACCCATTTTTGTCGATAAGGACATCAGATCTGCGATCCTGGAATTAAGGTACCGTTTGGTTAAAAGAATTGAGCTCTTTACGCTGAGTGAACGTTAGACAGCTCTACGATCAGCATATATAAAATGGATTTTGTGGGATCTTCTTGTATGCGCTGTTCGTCTGCTCGTGAAAGTTTTTACTCAGATCTACTGTACTTCTAGTTTATTTAAGTATCAGCTGCGTATACTGCTAGTACGATTTGCACCTTTCCTTTTATTATATGAGTACTTCTTAACCGAACCAGGCTCTTATAAAAAGCGCGTCACTCCCGACAACTTTAATGACGTTTTTACTCAAAAAGACAGATAGAATGAGACTAAACGGACAACTTGGATAATGATCATTGAATGCTCAGCACATCTTCTCTATACACCTGCAAGCATAGTTGACCTACTAGCGGAAACTATAGAAACTAATACAAATCCTTGCTCTGATACGGGAATAAAAACGGATTGCTTTGCCGACAGTGTCGCCATGAATCCGACCTATCGTGAGCACTACCCCCCCCCCCCCCCATGTTCCATGAGTTTCCCATCATTTGTCTTCTGTAAAAAGAGGCATATGGAATGACAGACAGAGACATCTATTTTTCTACACTTTGTTCCTCATTTTTAGATCCTTCATCAATTGCCGCCTATTCATTGTCTCGCGTTTACGGTTCGTTTTCACGCTTTTTTCGTTCTATCCGAAAGGATCAACAACCGTCAGAGCGTCCCAAGTTTGCGTTTCGTCTTTACTCGTTAAGCTTTGCCTAGCATGACAACAAGGAGCCGAAGCGCTAAGTTGAGAGGGAGAGAGCCGTCGGCCAGGAGCCTAATTATCTTTAAGGACAAGTGGCTGAGGGGTGCTAGCACTGCGAAACGACCAAAGGGCCTTACTAGCCCATCTATGAACAGACAGCGAATGAACTGAAAAACGGAACAAGGGAGGAGACAATTCCAAAGAAGACAAATCACGCATTGAGAGACGCGGGACTGATGAAAATAGATATGATAGCACTAGCAATACTAGATCCAGGTACGTTTTTTGTTATTACTATTCATCGTGTGGCCTCGCTGACTCGCATAGACGAGGATATTTTTAGAATGATACACTCTATACATTGGTGCCACTGCTACGGCGAGGACGTAGTTAACGCGAATGAGATGACGGGGCTCGGTGCCTCTACCATAATAAAAATTCATGAAAGGAGATAAACAATTAAAAAACATCATAGGTAATGCTGCTGTTGACTCGTTATTATATTCCTCGGTGACATCATTTTTCTGACTGTTTTTCCGGCTGTTGCCTTTGTTAGAGCCCAATCCGCCGCCGATCCAGATATTCAATTATTTTCGGAACTATTTCTACGTCGTTTGTTGTCATTCCTTTGAGCTCTCGTCAGGTGCTTAAATTTCAAATGAAACTCTTGTTATTGTAAAACCGCACCGTCGCGTACCGCATCCATTGCTGTCGTCTCATCAGGACGGTCACTACTGCACGTGGATCGTCACCTGCTGTCCTTAAGAAAGAAGCTGTTCGTTTAGGCACCTGTTATTTGGAAACTAGCTCATTGGCAAACGTTTAATAAAAATGACTACTATAAATCAGGCACAATATACGCATGTATCTGTAATAGGAGAAACCTTGTACGAAGACTCTGTTCTGCGGTACGCGACATACTGCTAATAAATTTATTTCGCCGTATTGTTCTAAATGGGCAGGTACAGTGGTTGACTCATCGGTACCTCATTACATGAGAACAAGCTTGTATGAGCGCACGAGTATGGCGCTAACGGCATGGCACGAAAATAATAATAATCGTCCTTGGTCTTATGGCGAAGAGGATTTATGTAGTCGGTTATGGCTGTAGGCCCAGTTGTCAAATGCATTAATAATTAAATAATTGACATCTATACAGAATACTGAACCAATATTACGAACAGATGTATCAGCACGCGCTTGTTATCCCGGATTGCTCTCGTATTCACGAATCTAATGGCTCAATATGATCATCGCCACTGATTCGGGATTCGGTAATTGTTACTTCTACTGCCCTTTCTATAATCAGCATACACATATTATAGATATAATATGTTGCACCAGCTTGTGGGTCTACTGTTATCATCGTGAGCACCGATCTAATAAACCATTTAGTTTGATCAATTTTTTATAGTGTATAGACAAGGCGTTTACAAGGGGCTCAGCTTATACTTTGTTGATTTTTTTCTGCGTCGTGAGTTTCTTAGTTAATATCAGTTTTGGATACTCATTAGGACTAATGAACAATGAAGACCCGAGCAGGGGTCTTGAGGGTACATTCCATGTTATGGAACGGTACCTCGCTTCTTTCATTTTGTCCTGAATTCCACCACCACGTGGATTTCAGACGCTTTTCTTATACTGGAGTTCGCACCTGTTCAGCTTCGAACTGACGAAAGCCATATACCAAGTTTTAGTGGGTTCTTCAGAATGCATCCAGTCAATAGGAAACAGATTAAATATAGAGTCAATCAGTGGTTGTGTAAAAGTGTCTCGTTGAACAGGTTTTTGCAACTACGGTGTCGACTCCGGAAGAAAAATATAGAAATCTTACTGTGTTCGATTCGCGGTTAGGTCTGGCTGGTACACACAGCCAGACAATATTATCCCGTTTCTAGAGCTGCCATAATGGCTACCAAATCTCCTATCCTATAACACGAAACACGTATTCGATGTTTATTTTCTTTTGCGTCAGGTTTTCAAGTTGTAATATGGCGCTGTATAAATTTGGTGATTCTGTCCGCTCTTCATTACAGTCCTCTGTGTCTGCCTTTATAGAATCAAATCCTATACCAGCAAATATCTTGGCATGTTATCTACATATATATAAATGTTGCTACCGCCATATAACGCTAGCTCGTCATGCATATACTACTTTTGCTATGTGGGAACAACGTTTCACGCATTCCCGTTCCTTATATTCGTAAATACAATATGTGGAACATAGAATAACGATACGCGTACGCTGGATACTGCTAACATCCTTAGTGCTCTGCTTAGGTGCAAATGCAGCCTGCGTGATATATATATATATGGCCCGTAACTCGCATCCAGATACCTGCACCCATATTCTTATGGCAATTTCATCCCCGAATCAAATGGTGCTATCATTCAACCTACTTGATTTCTCCGGCTAGTGCACTTGGATTCTTTCGCGAAACAGTAAACGACGACAAGGTATGCACTAGCTTCTGAGTCACTTGTCCAAATACAGCAGCTATCCGGTAAAGGAACCCCGCTAGGCAATATGTACAGAGAGCTACACATAGGCGTGCGAAGAAACGAGCAGAAGGACATCTTCAATTCGAACCTGCCTTTTTGGCCTTTAGCCGTATGATCGATCGATCTATCGTTCCAACGGTCTTTGGCCGCGGCCGCTTTTCTCACTGGCCTGTGCTGCCCGAATCTGCGATTCAAGCTGACTGAATGACTTTCCAGCTGGCTGAATGCCGGCAACAGAAGTGGCAGCAGCAGCAGGCAGTGCGTCAGTTTTCCTTCGGACAGGTTCTAGTCAGACAGCAGGAATTGGCAGGGGCGTGGGGCGATAACCTGTCGTCGCCAAATCGTCCTGCGTTTCGCCTGAGAAAAAGCAACAGACAGCAAGGGGGCGCAACTGCAGGCCGAGTTCTTGATGCGTTGATGCGTCGTTCCGGTGTTTCGATGTCGATTTTCGCCTGTATACACACAAACGGCGTCGACGGTTGGAAAAACCCATCTTCAAAGCACCATTGGCCTATGACTGGCGATTGCGTCCCACGTTCTGCGAGACGATGGCTGTTACTTCCATTGCTCGTCGACTCGATGGCTTCCTCCAGTGAATTGCAGGGTATAATAATGCAGGGCAGATAAAAGTTAGACGCACCGGGGGCAGTTGATCATACTACTGCTAGATTAGACAGAACGCGCCAGCAAGGTTACCGACGTAATTATTTAAGATTACCTTGTTCTCTGCACCTATATCACGTTAAGTTACGTGTAGTTGCAATGTGTGACTTGCACCACACGATGAAATAGCGAGCGCTGATTTTGCTGTCAACTTACCCAGCGCGGCCACACATACGTCTAACTGAGCTGATGAAAGAAGTTGATTCGTTAACACTTTTTGCTTTACCGAAAATTATAATGTACTGCATATAAAGTATGAGCTTTGTTTTTAGCGATGTTCCGTCTATCTTCCGCTATTAATTTCATTGCCATGTGTTGCAAAGAAGAAGTAGTTGTTCGAATTAGGGCTCGCAGGCTCACGAGTACTATCAACGTCACATTTGTTATCTCTGTTTTTGTTTGCTTTATCAACTACTTTACGGTCCGAGCTCATCGTGAGTGACTTTGACATAAAGCAACAATCGTTTCCGGCTCTCCGAACATCGGTATTAGCCGCAAAGCCTTCTGTTCACTAGACGTATTCCAGTAGACCTCTATTCATGGTGTGTAGCGAACTCACCTAAGCTTGGATCACTTTTGGGGAGCTACGGTCGCCGGTAGTGCCAGAAAGTGAAAGAGATCATGGACAGTCGCAGCGGGAGTGACCCTGATGACCTCAGGGGTCCCATCGTCCCTAATACAGCACACCGACTCGGTTACGGAGAGAATTTAGGCAGTCATAATACCAGGCCTGCATGAACCGCACTGAAGACTTGAAGAGTGGACGAACCTTATCAAATCTACGTAAGTAGACCATAGCGACGTAAGCACTATATAGACAGAATTAAAGCCGCTGCAAGTAGCACCAGGTACGCGCAGTTCTGAAAGTAATATTGTATCATTCCTGCAGTGGTCGACACTAAAGGCATACGAGTTTTGAATTTGTACCGCACTAGTTGGTAAGGCATTCACGGTTTTCCTCACGGTTGTTTGTCTAACGAGTGACGTTAATTAATAATGAGAGATCTATTGTTCTCACATTGTGTTCAAGTTACTAATTACAATGTAAGCTGATAAGCTAATTCAGTATAACTAGTAAGCGATAAAAAGGCCTGAGCAGTTTGCTTTACCGTGTCCATACAAAATATAAAGGCCTTTACAATAGGTCTTTGGAAAAGTTACTTATATCTTGTTAAGGGCAACAATGTACGCTACAAACGAAAGAGTACGTCATCTTCAGTGTTTCAATAACAGTGGTACTTTCCGATAAAGATTTACGTGCGGATGGATTAAAACACACACACAATAAATGATTTGAAAGATAAATTTTAGAATTTCATGATGTACATGAGTGAGTTTATTTATGTGCATTAGTTGCATTTTAGGACTCGACAAAATGTAATATTCAAATGTTACACTACTTCGTCCGGAATATCCTTGTCCTATTATTATTATAACACAAGATTCATCCTAAAGCTGATAATGCCTAGGGTAACTGACTTGGATTAACGTTGAGAGTCTTGTCAACTTCACACTAAACACAAAACTAGAAGTTGTAGAGCTGATTTCTACCCTATAAGTTCTACCCGAAAAAATTGTGCTTCAGCTGTCAAACGCCTGTCTATAATTGTGCAACGGAAAAGTATGTTCGTAGTCAAAGGACCTATCTATCAAAACAGGCTCACAAAACTATGTTTAGAGACCAAAGAGAAATATTCGCGTGTGGTTTTTTTTTGCTTACGTCTTGGATGCACAGTTCGATCCGTACCCAAATACGTAACCATCCTTAACAATACAACGCAAATATGTAATCATCATTCGTGGGCGTAAAATATCACCGATGAAAAACATTTATGTCGACCTGAATTTCACCAAGTTCCCCTCGGCACAATGACACTGGCAGACGAGTCATTACACCCGGCTGTCCAAGGACTTTGGTACCAAATGGACCTATTTGCCCGTTGGAACTACTGAAATTATGTACCTTTATAGGCGATGTATGTTTATGCTACCTGAAAGTTCGACGAGGTGCGGATAACGAGTGGTGTTTTACGCAACTAGAGACACTTCATTGGACAAACGGTTGGCAATTGCAAACCAGTTACGAAGTCAGGTTTCTTAGATAATTTCGGAAACTAAGCTGATGACAACGGCTTACGAGTCGATTTCGTCTATAGCATATAAGTTCTTCTGTTTCGCTCGTTGTACGGCCTTATTGAGCTATTCATATAGTGAAAACTAGAGTCCATCACACGATGCCAACTGATTCGTACGCGGCCTGAAAAGTCGGGGTACCATCTCGAAGCAAAACCGGAAACGTTCTATAAAAGCTCATCAAATGATCCGATTCTGAGAACTGTGGCTAAAACTTGCTGAAATAACGGGGCGTTTATTGGCGACGATAAAAATGATTGAAGTTCGTTCTTCAGCAGGATGCCGTCATCCGTTATCATCCCTTCCTGGCATTCGTTGTAGCATATTGAAATAAAATCATAACTAATGCCACTGCGGTAGGTGGTCATACAAATCTATATCGATGCGATAACATCTATAACTAGCAAGCAATGATCTGAACTTAGAGGAAAAGAAATTCTGCCCTATTTTATTGGTACACACCATGCAAGGATGCTGCCGCAGAATGCGGACGACCATTATTTCTATGAATCACTATACATACAGGTGTAGAGTTTCCTAACGGTGGGTATGTATTGAACGAATTCGAAAGGTCATTTGTAGGCCTCCTATAAAGCAAGCGGCCGGCCCAATACGGCCCCGGAAATATGCTCGATCCCCCCCCGAAGTGAATTACCCCCTCTGGAGCAGCGGAAATACCCCACAGACGCAGTTTTATCGATGTGGTTTTAATACATAACAAATATAGCAAAAAAAAAAGGTGATCCCCAACTTCACGTTTATACTACGCCTGTTTACATTGATTGTTCCTTAGTTCCCGGGACGGGTCGGGCTCTACGCCGCTGCAGCTTAGCGTATGTTCGTTACTGAAGCTTCAGATTCGCATAGGTCTTCGCACCTTTCTCACACTGAAACCGCGTTACAATTATGTCTTTTCTCCTAGATCCAATACGATGCATCATCTAACAATGTCTTCAAAACGTTGCCGTCCCACGGTCTTCATTTGATCACATTGTGGGTTGCACTATATTAATAGACATACACTGCTTTATGTTTCGTTAGCAAAGCGATTTAGCTGTCTTTCCGACCTCGATTAGTTCCACAGTCTGCCCATTCTCAACAGGTGGTTTCCAGTCCATCCATAAGTATCGTTTTCCTCCCTTCTGTCTTGCGATAAAAAGGAACAAGTCATGAAAGTGACAACGAAGACCGTTACTTTCATCAGACGATGAACAGTTATAGACCAACGAATTATTGTATCAATGTCGTGTCTGGACAGCGTGTCACTTTTGATCGATTGTTACTTGGAGGAAAACGTATACTTTTTATACGAACAGATATATGCATTGAAAGCATACATGGTTCCTTAGGTCAGACCACTGCGGTGTACCACTGTCTTTATTAGGTAAATATATGAGAACTGAAAGTTAGCGGAAGACAAAACAACAGGCTGCACTAAAAAATTACCCAGGCTGGGGCGAAATCTAGATTTGAAAATCATTTCTTGTCAATCTCGAGTGACAACTTGTCTAAATCAATACGTATCCAGAAAGCAGGGGCACAAGCTATATCGGGCTCTGTTGTCAGGTAACTTAATTCTGATAAAACGAGGTCTAGTATTCTAGGTGGTTATCACAGTTGTACAACAATAGGCCGCATATACTACGCACAGTTTTATTGTGTGAAAACTAACCGAATTAACGCGTTCAAGATTGGTTTGTAATGTCGGGATGTCGGAACTCCTCTTCTTTTCGAACAGCTGGAGCTAGCACATACTAAGTTATCACGAAGCATCGGGCGACTTCTCGGTCGACCATCTCTTCAAGCAAAATTTCAAAACTTGATTTTTCACCTGTGCTATGTATGCCGACGTCGTATCAGTGTTCCTTCTCGCTGTTAACTGACAAACCAGCGTCAAAGCAAACGTTAATTTGTTTATAACACGCATGACGCACGTGGATAGGTTTCGATAATCATATGTGTATATATATGAGTAACGTCTATGTATGGAGTTTCACTGTCTGTACTTACGGCTCTTGTGGGAGCGCAAGTCAAATATAGTGCTCTGCTTCAATCTAAGTGCAGCAATGTCTCGGCGTGGTGACATGATGGACTTGAGGATCCGTCGACGCAAAAACAGACGCCCTAGCTCTCAGGTGATTGATGTGCACAGATTGCCCGGGGCCATCTGCGCCGATGTCAAGGGGAAAACATACAAATAGATAAGATATTCAGAAACAAAGTCCAAATCCCATACTTTGCTTACACGATGCTAAAAAGATAGGATAGACGAATGCGGAACGCCGTATTTGAATATAATTAATAGATATACATTCACTATGCAAACGATTAACAGTTTAAATTTAATTATTTATTACGCCTATTTACGTTTAATCCAACGATATTGTTTGCCAAGCGCTAGCGTCTCTTCTGAGGTAGGATTTCCGTTTCCGGAAATTGGTCCGGTGACGGATGTTAGCGTCCAGTAGGACAGGCACGTACCACAAGGTCGTTGCCAGATAAATTTGTATAGGGCCGGTAGCCCTATGCAAATTTCGCCAAGGCATTTTGCGGGAAGCATTGCTTCGCTCAAGGCCTAACTAGCTTGGGTGGGTACACGCTTGACACGTTGCCATTCCTGTGACGTTCTGTTGAACCCTGTCGATCTGTAGCCTTGACGTCCTGCAACAATGCTTCTACTTAACAGTGTGATTAAATTTTGTTTAGAACTCCTGCTCATGAAGCCATGTTTAACCACTGAGCTCTTGTCGGAGGCCGATGATTAAACAAAATCAGCATGCCTGTCTGTCCGATGAAAATTAATGGTGGCAGAAAAGGGGTATGGCATTTAAAGAAGATATCTAACGATATTTAATGTTTTAAATCTCCCAATGTAATGCGCCGAATAGACATGTACGTCAAATGTAAATAAGTCAAGTAATAATGAAAAAAAAAACAGTAATATTAAGTGGCAATACCATGTTGAAATTCGATAGTTCCTATTGTAGAAGTATTATTCTAAGGGGAGGTTTGACTATTCTATAAAAATGTTTTGCTATATTGACCCATGTTACGTATGTACATACGAAGGATACTACGCAAATTGATGGCGTTACCTATTGCGTGATACCTCACCTTAAAATTTATGGGTGCTATCTACCAGTAGACTTCTCCAAGATCAATTCTGTGCGAAGTTCAGAAATACGCTGGAAGCATACCGTTCATAGCAATCACAGTCGGTCTCGACATATAAACGAAAGTGAAGGATGCGAAATATGGAACGGGTGTACACTACAGTTCACTATCTTTGAAATCGTCAAGTTATAATAGAAAGTTTACTAGGAACAACTTAACGTGCTTAACTAGTTCGTTGGGTCAGCACTAGCTGAGCTCAGCGTAACTGATCTTGAATAGGCAGCTTTAGAATAGATTTCTTTAGCTACATGAGCGCTACTCGGGAAGTTTTCTCGCAGGTTATGTATAGTGCTTGACTGATACGGTAACAAAAATCACAACCATTGATAAAATTGTTTCGTTACTATTAGGCTTCCTCTATTTTTTCCTATGGCAAATTCGACCAGCTTTTTTTTTATTTAATGCATTAGCCAGTTGGTCTGACGGTGACGAGGCTTGTTATAGACCTATAGATATACAGGCGTCCCACCAGGCTGTTCGATTTAATTAGCTACTTTGATCAGTGATCAGCTTTCCTAGAATGAAAAAATTAATGCGATGGCTTTTTTTTTTTAAATATAATTACTTATCGCCTACGAGTACGGATCAACGACGCACGTTCTATAGAAAGAAGACGACAATATTGCTAGCAGTATTACCGCTTCCAGCGTCCTGACTATCGACCATATCGTCGCGTTGAATCGAAACAGAGATTGCAATGATCCATGGTCGAAACCTTTTTAATGGGACGGACTCAACTCAGGAAATTATTGGCTGCCTTTCGCTTCTGTTCGTTTGTAGCCTTTTCTACTTTTCACCTAGCGAATCGTTCGTTCGAACTCATTTTCTATGAAGTCATCCGTGTTCAAATTAGCAATGAACAGATACATGGCCACGGCATAATGCACTGTACGCAAATCGCCACACATTAATCAGCCAGGCGTGGGTCGAATCGGGGCAAGTTTCTCTCGTCGAGGGACTGCTCCATTATAACCGCCCGACCAAACGTATCAGGAATGAAGAATCAAGACAACTAGAAAGCCATGACCTCTGAGCGTTCCCCGCTCGGTAGCTTCCGAACATTATTTAGACAACTTCACTACACCGGATCTCATCCGTACGTTGATCGTACAATTCCAGAGGTGACTCAATGTGCCTTTTCACTTTTTACCGCCGCTGCAAAAGGCGATCTACCAGGGCGGGAAAACACTGTCCTATATCAGAGAAACGAGTCATTGGCTGTGGGAAGTCGTTCGGCTCTCTCTGCAGAGCAACGAATTGCTCTATCTCACCTTTAACGTACCCTTTAATTCCCTCTGGTAAAAAAAGGCAAAGCCTCGAATACCACATGAACCTACATAAATAACAATAACCTATGCTAGCATCGCACTTAGAGTTAAGGTCATAGCTCCTATGATGCTATAGGCCTATTTCTGTGCGATGCACACAGCTTCATGTTAATGATAATGAGAAAGGGCTTATTCTTTTGCTGGTGACTTTCGCTTTCGCCTTATGTCTCCGCATTTTTGTGCCCCCTTAGTCTCGCTGAAGCGCATAATCTGCAGATGGTTGTGATAGCGAGGAAAGTGAGGTTACCTAACATTGACATAGATTTACGATAGGCCGCTAAACTATCTAGAACAGGCAATCATAAAGGGAGTACGGACGTAGATTATGACATGCAAAGTACATAGAGATAAATACTAGAATAAAGACGTGTTGCTTAGGCAATTAATCGAAGCTTAAGGTATACATATTTGAGAGAATCGTTAACACTAAAAGCATTGCATATAGAGAACAAAAATACCACCTGTAGACAAATGTAAGCTGACAAATTTGGTTAGAAGGAGTATTTTTCAAATATTTTCTCGCGGTTTCAATAATATTTTGGGCGTAAAATATATTTGAAGAATTTGATGTTCTATGTTATCGCAACAGCAATGCGCACAAATACACACAGAACAAACGTCAACCGAGGAACGATTTGCAAACGAACAGAAGAACCAATAAACAGAATTTTCTGCTCATCTGTATTGCTACTCGAACATTTTTCAAGCTCCTAGAGCCGCGTCTCAGAGCCACACCAAACACACTGACGCTTACAAGGCTCAATAGCATCTAAAGACGTTGGCGACAGCAGCAACTACTAGATTAGGACAAGAGCAAAGTGTCGACAATGTGGCTCTGCAGACATCGGGGGTATATCGGAGGTTTGTTTACACAGCCTTTTATAACAGAAACGTCCGCTTAATAAAGGCAAGGCGTTAGGGTTGAAAGTTGCTAAGCTATCGTTTAAATGCAGAACCTGCTATCGGCGGCCCACTGCAGGTTGCTGTCTGCTTCAAAAAAAAACTGCGCCCAGCGAACTTCGATATACGAAGTTCCCGATTTGCCGCACTACGCTACGGAGGCCAAAGGAACCCACGAATAAATGTGTGGGTTAATTAATAGGTGCTCTTCCAGTTTTTTTTTTTTTTATTTAGATTGGTATCGAGAAAATAATAGGATAATAGAATTTTACGTGGCGGAACATTCAAGTTTAGAAAGTTTGAATTGCGAACAATTGTGGAAACGGTATGTTATTTCTAGGGAACATATATTAGTATACAGCCGAGTCGAATTCTGACTCTTTAATTAACTTACCAAACTAAACTTTTTGTGCTCGAGATATGAAACGAACGTGTTTGGCTGATTCAGCGACTCAGTGGGTCTGAGATAATGCTATCTGTGCTAAAGCGGTAGTTTGATGATGTATTCTCCTATTCTAGCTTTAATGTAAATGCTATAGGTTTACGTAACACTAGCTTGTTAGCATGAGTAAAAAAATTTTTAGCGAAAAACAGAGTTTTAACATACACAGTGGTAGGTAGCATTACATTAGTGGGTTCAAATTTGTCCGCAATCGACGTTTTACTGCGCGATTGCCTAATATGGGAATTTCAATATATAAGATTGTTACATTGCATTTAGTTGAATAGGAATCTTTCGCCATATCATGCGAGCGTAACATTTCCTCTATTTAAAATAGAGCGGGAAAATGGCAACAAACTCAAGTAACTTCTGCACGCCGGATAGATCCTGTCTGATATGATATAACCTACCCACTGATTTTATCTGTTACCCTACGCAGTGGGTTCATCATTTAATCACTTTTGTACGTTCGCATTTTATGTCATTTATGTACGCTAAACACACTGGTTTAGGCCCTATCCACTCCAGCGTTCTCTCATGTCATCGACGATGTTGTTATTGTCCTAAATGTAAATATATATGGCTACCTATTCTACGTATGTGGGTGGCTGTGAGACTGTGAGGATAATCCTTCAACGGTATCTATCTTCACTTAAAAGTGCCGTGTCTAATTTAAGAGTGATCGTGGGTAATATACGCGTAACTTAATGAAGAACTCAAAACGCGAGCTGAAATCAAGGGTATTGTTCTGTGAGGAGTGACAACGAGGAAGCGTATAGTAAAGGAAAAGTGGAGCTGAAGTTCTGGAACAAAGTGCAAATGAAATAGGACGGTGGAAATGAGGAAGATTTACCTTTCATACCATTGTTTTTTTGTCCCATAAAAATTATCATTATTATTATTATTCTGCCCAATTAAGGATTTAGTTCCGAATGTAAGGTTAGGCACCCGGCAGTTTCTCTCTGGAAAGTAATTACGATCTTACTTTTTCTCTTATGCCCCTACATGGCCCATAGCCACTCGAAAATGGTGACCGCATTCGCAAAGCGCACAAAAGGACGCCATTTTAATTCCATAATGATTTACTGCTTGAAAGCTTGAAGACAGGTTTCTCTTGTATTTCAGACTAATATCTTGGCGGTCGATGCCTCGCTAAATGATCGAATGAATAGTCTCTTTATCTAAATGGGTATTCTTAAGATCCATTTGCCATTAGCTGATGCCAATGCGAGCATCATTAGAAACAAATAACGATGAGAATGGAAGGGAATTTTATTTTTGTTTTAGCTCGAGCTGCATCATTAGTAGATACTTATCAATCACACAGTTCAAGACAATACAAAACAACGCTGCTAAGGCCAACATTAACAGAGCATACGGCCAAGCCTCGCGTATTAAACCTTAGTCGTCCTAATCCAACTGTCACCTGAGCACAGAATCGCTTCATTCCTCGCGCCAACTAGATTGAATGGCTGGTAATTTGCTTATGATCTGTACGCAGAAAATTATCTATATAGCGAATAAGATAGCCTCAAATCAACGTCCGTACTTTTAATTATAATATTTAAATAAATGTTTCGAGTTTTACGCCCGGTATTGCTGTTAAGTATCGCTTCAGACGACCGAATATAGGCCTAAAATATAGTATGCCTACGGCCAAATGTCAACGATCCTATGCAGCATATATCATCACGGCTAGCACGCAGACAAGCCACCACAGAACTATCGCGGGTATCGTGAAGTTCTTGTCGCGGGAAACGGCTCAGTACATAACCATCAGGGTTGTTAACCGCACTTCACAGCATTCCCTGCCAATTCAATTCGCGCAGGACCCGCTTACGATTGTACGATACTTGATAAGATCGCGGTGATTAAAACTGTATCGGAATCGTCTTTATTTTCGTTGCACTTCGATATAAATGAAGATGTGTTAAAGGACTTCATTTTTACTACTGAAATGTAAACAAAAAAAAAAGATTACAATTTATACTTATAGTTCACTTCTATCATCACCCTCGTTATTTATTCAATATAATCGTGAACAGATCCAATTTTCAAATATCAGCGACTCACCGAAAAATATTGGTTTAACGCTTTGTCTACACATTCATGGGCTTCCATTGCGATTAATCATAACAGGCACTCCTGTCCCCATTTGGTATCGTACTTATTCTGGATGATACACAAATAAACTACCGGTTCGACTTACTTGTCACGCTTACGTCAGCACAAAGTTATCTACTCACAGTTTCCTATGATATTTTACTTTCTTTCCTGGTTCCTTTCGTGCGCCTTATTCTGCGAGATAAACGACCGAAGGGCCAGAAAGGAAAGGCGAGAAACTCCGGAAACCTTCGCGAAGT
Organism: Varroa destructor; assembly: GCF_002443255.2. NCBI lineage: Eukaryota > Metazoa > Arthropoda > Arachnida > Mesostigmata > Varroidae > Varroa > Varroa destructor. Next base: position 45,150,827 of record NW_019211454.1, on the reverse strand, counting down.
CCCGCCACGACCATTTATTTCCTCATTCAATCCGGAATAGGTTCCGCTCGACTAGCAATAACAGTAACCGGTAGATCTGTATGCTTGATGAATACGTAGAGGGCGCGGCATGAGATGGTGACATCCAGCCGGTTTGGCGACTTGTAGTTTCAAAAATACTGCTTGATCGTAATTTGGATGCCATCGGTGACTGTGAGTTTGGACGAGATAATTTTGAGCTAAGTAAATCAACCCTTTAACCTAACGTGGACTATTAAAAGACGTATAAAAATAGCTCAGTAAGAACAGATGTTTTCGACCCAGTGGCTACCTTTGGTGAAGGCTGAGACCCCAAGCACCAATGTTTGTTCATCATAAATTTGTTTATGCGATTTCTACCTAATCGCTGAATAATAGTGAGATCAGTCATTCACGCGAGATTAACTAAGCACATTACGTTCCGGTCTTCATTATTAGCTAATATAAGAAAAATATAACTACAAATACAAACAATGCAGGATTTAGAAAATAGTTACTTGGACTCACTCTTCATTTGAAGAACATAGGACGGAGTCCTCGTTCCTAGGAGGGCATCAAGAGCAAAAGCACATTAAATAAAGCAGCAATCACAACAATGCTAGAAAGTCGACCTATGGCAACGGTGGCCCACAGGCAGTTTGACAATCTGTTTAAAGAGGTAATTTTTCGAACGACGCCTACGCCTTCAGGTCGTATAAAAATCATAGAATTATCTACCCAAAACCGTTTACAGGTTCTTCGCAAACCAGCCTGCCAGATAAGGCGCTCATCGTACAATTGCAGTTGCAAAGCTTTCTGCAAATAAGAAACTTACGTTTAAGTTGTATGTACTAATTATTGTTTAAAAGTATTAAACATATGTGGTAACGCAGGAAGCTTATGGGCGCAGTGCAGTTGTCTTCAAAACGCAGCAGGGATTCTTCATCACCATAACCATGTCGTATCACCAGCTTCGTTCGCAGCCTGCCTCTGTAGAAACAAACACAGAATATAAGAAAAACAAAATTTGCATGACATTACTTACCGTTTGAAAGCCTGGCCAACGTCGGGGAACATTACGCGATAACTTGGGCCAACTGTGTAACACAGGGGCTGAACAATTGCGGGTTACCCGCGGTCGAGTATCAAAACAAGGAACAGAGAGAACCAGGACCGCTCGACTGTTGGACCCTTGCTGTTTCTTCCTCTTCTGACTTCTACCAAATAAACTAAAATAGATGGACGATTAGAATATTTTACAAAAATATCAAATATGGATCAATTGCGCTGCTATTTAGTCGAACTAATTTTTCTGGCAATCTTGAAGAGGATGTGGTCCTCTATTCTAGATAATACGATAGCAGCAGACGCAATATCTAATTGGATAAGATCGCTTAGAATTTGATTGCCCTCTGGCAATGCACCCTGAATCACGTATGTATAGGGGAACAATTATACTTGGGCTTCGCTGCATAAAAAAACGAGGAAAAGGCGGCTATTACCGATAGTTTAAGGAAACGATTCAACCGAACTAGAATAAGGTCCAAGCACTGACTTAAGCGTCAATCCCAGTTAAGAGTAGAGACGCTGCAGGCGTTAATGCTTGGGCCATATGACTGTCAATGTGGATCTTGTTAACATGAACACTGTTTAATGGAGAGCGTATTTGTATATGTACGCATAGCGTGCATGAACGCCAGGCTAAATATATTCTTTTTATTTTGATTTGTAATCCATGCGTCTCTTTGAAGCAATAGTACATGTTATTTCTTTTTTGTCTTTTGCTGAAATATTAGCCAGCTCGCTTCTCGCCGATGGCACGCTTTCATAAGTACCCTCCTTACCTAATAATTTTCATATTCGAAAGAAACTGTGTCCTACAAGTGTATAAAACTTTGATGGACACTACGTTGGCAACATGAACGCGTGATACGAGCCGTGTCTACGTACTTTGCCTTCTGATTCATCGCCTACCTTTCGTCTAGACAAAGATCGATGGACCAAACAAACCATAACAGCCCGTTTTCATTGGTCATTGGGGTATAACGAGATGCAACGTAAAGCACGAATCGTTTATTGCTGTAGGAGCTTCGTTTAGTATTGTCTTCGATATCTTCTCAGCCGTTTCCTTAGGTCTGCAGGGTAGCTTTGCTCCTTGTTGTGTCGATAATAGGACTAGTGCTTAGTTGTCGTTAATTTAGGTCCCTTAGTCACGTTCCCAAATATATACTTATTACGGCAGGAAAATCTAGTTAACGACATACCAAGTTGCCTCCTAAAATTGATGACTATGCGCTCGCCAATATCCAAATCAATGCGAAATCGAAAGGCGGCCAGGTATAAGTCCACTCGCGGTATAATGCGAGATAGCTGCAAACATAACGGTTAGATCGAGCTCATCATACTGACAAAGAACGTGTACCAAAAATATGTATATTTTGCTTTTCCTCCCTTTGTGGTAGAGCTTCAAATCTACTTCGTATGCATATTAAACACGTTTATTTATTGAAATCCACTGCCAGACCCCGTCAGGTACAACGGGGAAATGTGAATGTGACAGGAACCTGTCGTACCCATAAATACTCCCAGACGTTCACAGAGCCGTGGTTGTTCTGGGCGCCAATCAAAATATCCCAGAGCATGTTTCGTGCTGTGTGGTACGTCCAAGTTATCCAGTAAATTTCGCTTCTCGAGTCTGACTTGAAGGTAGATTACGCTTTCATGTAACTTTCGCGTTTTTCCAACAACTTACCACCCAATTAGCAGACAGCGATCAAGGTGAGTGGGCGCGTAGTGTACAGCACCGACGTTCTACACTCCAACAACGGGGGTGTACGGAAGCGAAACAAGACTATTGCGTAGCTAGCGTCAATGTCAACTCTCAGAATACAATTAAATAGCTGGCTGTCATTACGTCTGCTTTGCTAAAATATATAACGTTTTAACTGGATTCCAGCAGCTTTTTAATGGGATGGGTCCTAATTTATACGCCAGAGTGTTCTGTATATATGTTGCGGGAAGCAGAGCCGACGCGTGAAAAAATCCCAACAAAATCCTCAACAGTTGGGTCGCATGATCGAAACATAGGTTGCTTTAATACTATTGATAAATCGATTATGACGTTTATAAGAAAAGTTTGATCCCACCGAAAATTTGTTCGGGATATTACCGGGACCAGAACCAGAGCTAAAGGAAATGTCTTGCATGAGCGATCTCTTTTCATAGCAGCTGTCGCGTATGCATATTGGACTACGAGTGCCACGCGTAAATCTCATTTTATAAAACTGAACCAAACATATATATATATATATATATTTGCTTGAAGACGCAAGAGAGAAATATATGTATATTTCTTTCTTGCTTCTTATAGACGTATGTTTGTGTATATGTATATAAGCCAAGTTCTCTTTCGACTTCAGGCCCCGCATTACTATTTCGAAATAACTATTCGCCTCATAGTTTCTTTGAAGGACAGCCTCCGCAGAAGATTTTTCTATGCAACGTCGTTTTCAAATATGGATCGCTAGGTGATACTAAAGCAAGACTAAACGCTCCGAAGAAGACCAACAAATGTGAAGCAATAGCTGATGTAATTCGTTAAAATAGTTACTTATAATAGAGTATCTGGATATAACTTGGACACATGCTACAAAGTAATGAATGATACGCCGCACTGAACGTGATCAGGATCGATAAGAACAAGTGTTCTCTAATTAGTAAATATAGTAAAAACTGAAAGGTAGACTACCGATGATCTCCGACTTCGCAAAACACACGTTCAGAAAGCATACACAGTGCAAGTTCCGGCCTCAGGCAAGAAACCGAAAATTAATGGTAGCCAAGTGCTGACTCTGATATGGTAAATCCGATTTCGCTAAGATAATTTCATCTGAAATATCAGAGCAAAGGTCATTTTGGCAAGATTCTCTTTCCCTCGCACTAAACATTACTGCAATATAGTGCTCTCTTATTTATGATATAACCCACTTAGCTGTTTGGGCTACTTCAGAAATTGTCTGCCATAGCCTTAGTCCAAATATCACTTATTGAACAATGTCACCAGATTTAAGTAAAGTCCTTTGAAGATATTAGGACAAGTTACTTACATCTAGATCAGCCATTTCGGACGAATTTTTCAAACGATCCCCTTACATCCAGGTTGAACTTCTCCTTGTAATGTATGATCAGTGGATAGGATCCCAATTATGGTAACAGCTCAATAATGTGCGCTAGTTTATTGCACAGTACACTTCGTTTATAACTAATAGGAAATAAACAAGCCTTAACCTAAAGAAGCTCCACTGAGTTGTACGCATGTGTATATATACACACGTAACTCTGATGGCCTGATGTTGGCTAATCCAGGACTGATGGATCACTTTATAATAATCTAATGCGTTTTTTAGGTATCTTCGAATGTTGAACGCTTCTTATCGCCTGGTATTAACTACTACTAGTCAACGTCCAAACCCAGAATGATACTACGCCCAAGAGAACTATATGACGAGGCTCGTGAAGTCGTGGGTATAGCATCTATCATCACCATCTCATACGACAAAAGAGTTATCCGTAATTTAACAGAATATTATATTCGAAAATGAATAGATAACGTATAGCCGAACGGTCGCAAACAGTAATTTCATGCGTAGGTACGTGTAGGCTCAAATATTTACGACATTTACGAGTCTTTCGAGTATCAGGAAGGTGCTCAAGAGAAAGAGAGCAAGCTGTCACGCATATAATTCATTATGCGGCCAAGTAGAAGCAGTTAGTCGTAGGTCGTTAGGCGGTTACTGCAACGATGTGGCTTGCATTCCCAAATACAATATGATGTATTAGCAAATCGCAGGGGATAATTGATCTATCTCAACGGGAAATAACCTCTTAATAGAAAAGCACTTCCTATACGGAAAGCAGAACTGATCCTTTTAGTTATTTGACGCTTGTCGAATATGTTAAGGTACGTAGTTTAGGAGATATGCTCATTTAGAAGCAGCTCTCGTATTCGAAATTAAGCTGGCTCGATCGATACGGTCAGATCTGCCCAAACTTTCGCCAGTGTTCGGACACTTAAAAAACATCTGAAATAATATCTCGCTTTATCTTATGCATCGCCTGTTATTCTCTACTCAAGCTTGTACACTCAATCCGATAGTAGTTGAGAGGTTGTATTCATTTTCTATTAGAAGTTTTTGGTGCTCTACAGAGCAGCGTCATCTGTTCCGTTGATATCGGAACTATTCGTGTTCTAGATATACAGAGACGAGTGTTAATAATCGTCGACGTGTGATATTGTGCTATCTCATATTCATTCAGTCGGACGATTTGTCTCGGTCTACAGACCGCCTTGCACTCCATCTTGGCGTCGCCTTAATACGCGAATGGCTCTTGACTTATTTGAAACTGGCCGGTATGAACGCCAATTTTTCCTCATCTGTCCCGCCGCAGCCGTCCGACGTTCGCACCACGGGAGACCCATCGGAGGAATCGAGGGGAAGAGCCATTTTGGTCTCGCTGCGGGTTTTGTGGCTTTAGTAGCCTAGTTTTCGTGGCCTGACTGGCGGTGCGGTATGTTAGAGCTTGCCACTGCTAACAATGCAAGAGTCGATTCATAATCGAAGCCATGAATAAATGGCAAGTAGACAAGCGACTCCAATGTTTTAAGTATGAATACGTCTTTCCTACGCAGTGTCCCGCAGAAAGGTGCAGCACCGGCCACGCGTGCGCCCCAGGAGAAGTTCGAGTGTGCGAGAGACTGCGGAAATTGAACGCAGGAACAGGGAAGGGGGCGGCATGGGTAGGAACAGAAATTGGACGAACAGACGGACGATTGCTCGGTCGATGGAGTCAATCGAATCCCTAGGGGGGCCTTTATAGGCCAGAGGTCGAAGATACCTTGGCGACCACGTCGCCGGCCATCGGTGCTTCTATAAGCGATGCGATTGACTGCTGTGGCCGCTACTGTTCAGTCAAGCAACTCTTCATAATTGAGCTTGAGGCAAACGTAGGCCCGGGAAGGCGTACGTACGCTCGCATAGATATACTGATTATATAACAAATGACGTGCGATACGACTCGAGTGCACTGTTATGAGCATGCACTTAGATAACACCCATTTACCTCCTTACGATAGTAGCTTTGAGTAGGTGGTGGGCATATTAATACCGGTATGTTAGTTTTCGTTTGAATGAAAGGATATAACGTTTCAAAGGCTTATGATAGTCTGTGTGGGCGACGTTAATCAGCGTGCCCACAGACAAGATAGGCAAAATTAATATATATATATATATATATGGTGGTGTAATCATTAATAACAAGGGTCCACACACATATCAGATGTGTGTAAGCAACAACTTGTCCTGAAGATTTCCAGTTGGTTAAATAGGTTTCGGTGCTTATTTCATTCCTGGGTGACTCTGGCAGCAAATCAAAGGAGCGGAAAAGTACAATATTCACACGGGGTAACGAGCAGTCATGAAACTTTCCATCTTGGTTCTTTTGCCTGCTGCCAGACTTATCTGTTGTCAAGTGGCTAAATCGCATCATACTGGTAAAGTAATTTTGTGTCAATACCGTTCGATAACTGACGAAGCTCAGCCGAAGGACGAAGCTGCCTCTGTTCTCGGACAGAAAGCGGTCGGTGGAGGCGTGAGCAGAACTTCCGATGAACCGAGGGCTGATTTAGTACATCCGATAAAGCTGACGCTTTCACTGGAAACTAAGCTACCCTAAGAGAAGAAGCCAATCTGAAATGGGCCTCCTTTAGAAGAATCAATACCAGAAAACAGTTATTGTTTTGGGTCAGCTTTGTTTCGACTTCATTTAATCAAGCACGCTGAGACTTTTCAAAATACAGTCGATTTAATGTGAACATTTTGCTAGTATTACGGCTTCCTCAACTAGCCAGCCGTTTGTGTGTCTGATGGAATGCCTGCCGGCGATACCGGACGTAAAACTCGAAGCTTAGAGAGGTCTTCGTAGCTGCTTAAGAAAATTGCTGAAAGCGATCGAAATGAATTGCAAAAAAAATAGTAGATATCCAAATAGGTCTTCAATTGGTAATAAAGCAGATTATTAAATTTCATAACAAAGTCTCCTCTTCCGTTTTTTTTTTTTTTTGTTGGATTTGCCAGCCTAGTTATTGCTTAGTTCGTAACAAACGAGGCAGCTCGATTTTTAAAGAAATTAAATTCGGCTCCCACGAATGCCACCAACACATGAACGTGCACAGCGTACATTTCTAGTCACAATACTGTGAACTTCTTTAATCACTATAAGTAGGACAGCTTATAGCCAGTTTATAGTTTATAGAGCTCTGTTTATAGCCAAATCGGCTGAAATCATCCATAATAAACGACTCTCAGACAGACCGAGCAAATTTATGAACGCAGCAACATACACACGTTTGTTCGTCCTAAGATCACTGAAAAATAATCTAATAGTAACATTTCGTTTCAGATGAATAGAGTCAACGGAAAGATTGCGCTTGTTGCCATAGCGGGCGCAGCTATAGGTGTCATGATGATCCCACTGGTGGGCGGAGCGTACCTTGTCAACCTTGATAGGTTGATGGAACGTGGAGGTGGACCTCTGCCATCCCATATGCCAGCTAGTAGCAACGTTAAGCGTGAAGGTAAGTAGGCGTTATGTCAACGGTGTCGCTGTACACTTAACAGATATGACAGCAAAAAATAGACATTTACCCTATCCTATGGCAGCGTGACAAAAAAATCGACACTTCATTTCTATCCGAAAAGAATTTCTCTTTTTCCCCCTGCACAACAGACGCAAATTGGGCTTCAGTGCTTTGGTACTTTGGCCGACATCTTCGTGTGGCAACCGTGGGGCCCATGTTCACGCCATTTAAAAATCGTACTCATATGTTATTGTCTACTGTTTCAGTACATGTTAGATCTTATATCTGTGTTGTCAGAAAAGTATCACCTTCGATATATTCTGAGCGGTATTGTTCGTTGGCTTTTCGGTATATTTGGGGATCACCAGCGAATATTCATCAATGTAACACAGGTTCAGCGAGACGAGCCGACTCGCAAAGATTGATCCGATGATTCTGTGCTTCCATGACCGGATTTGTTGCAGGCAAACGTCACGATTAAATACGTACTAGTTCGTACACGCATCCGGTACCTTATTTCGATACTGTTAGCGTGTCAAAAATAACGTTTAGCGTTCCAGCGCGCAGGGATATCCTAGCGAACAGAAAAATTCTTACGATCCTGTCGTTTCCTAATAAATGCCTCGACGGTCGTGATTCAATGGTTAGGAACGCTTTGCTTATCACGCAAAAATCTACGTTAATATACGCATACTCTTTTGCCTTGACACTGATCGGTTTCCGATCGATTGATGTCACTATTTGTCAAACTGAATGAATAGGAATGGCGACCGCAACAAATGCTAACCTAAACAGTAAAACGCAATACAGCATGAAATCTTAATACATTATTATCCCATTGTTTACTTACCCACGTAGTTTGATGTTAAACGTTCTTAGCGTGTCCAACAAAAATCGTTCAGTGTTTTCGAACGTAGTAACAGAGTCAAGGAGCCTTAAAAGGACCCAGTTAATTACGGAAGTTCCTGTAATAGATTGTAAAGCTGCTCTTCTTGTTCCACCTTCAAAATGGATAATCGTCAACGGTGCGATAATGCAACTAGAGCTTTGCTGAATGCAGGACCACGTAGGAGAATGAAGAACGAGCCGAAAGGAACTTCGTTGCTCAATCTGATACTCGCATTTTGACTGGGAGGTCCTCTGGTCGTGCTTTCCAATTGTGAAACGGTTTCATCGGGAAAATCGATGACAGGGGTTAAAGGGCAGCTGTTCGCATTACTACCCTCATATTAATTTAGACGGATCTAGGCGAAGACAACAAATTACATCTTTAATCGGATACGCATATATACCGATGCTTCTATTCGTACAGCTGTAGTGTTATTCGAAGATGCTGACGCGCAGGTTGTACCCAGATTTAGCCTCATCTACACCGCCCATATTGTTATATACCCCAATAGCATTTGCACGATTAAACGTTTAGTAGTTATTTGGCTTACGCTTAATTCCTGCAGCATAAATCCTATCAAACGGATGTAGCCGGAGTAGATGTAGCCGAACCAATTATAAAGTATCGATCATATATATCAGTAGATGCCATAGTGAGCATATCGACAGATTATCAGCATATCTACCAATTCTATGATTAACGATGATCCAGACGCGTCTTGGCCTAATTGATGGAGACGGGTGCGCTCAAGGTTCATCAAGTACGCGCAGGTTACGCGCGTTAGCTCAACCTGAAGAGCACGGAGGTCCGTAGGATCACGCCCCGCAATACGTAAGGAAGATTCATCACTACGTGCATCGCGCTATCAGTTAGATACATGGGTTGCTAGGAGATCTCCTCTTTTTTACCAAAAAAAATACTCAGAGAGCGTCAAGACGAAGAATTTCATAACAATTCCATGACTAATGAAAACTACTGCTCAGCAATGTGACCCCGCCTAACACCGCTTGAGCTATTACCAGGACACAATCGGCTAAAAGTGTGAATCAGTCCATCTATTAGTTCCGTTGATTCGGGCAGTTGTAGGCAGAACACGACCAATGTGAAATCAGACAACGAATAAATGGATGACCTGACTGTTAATGCATTGGAACAGCTGATACCGTACCATTGGATGCACCCGCACCTCAGGGGCATCCATGCGTTCGCATGGAATATGATAAACTTAGGCCACACACAAGATTGTACCTACACGCGGTAGAACATAATATCATAGCACGTGATAGCTTTTTGGTATTATATATATATATATATATATATATATATATATATATAATGTTAGACCGTCAAAGTAAGACGCGGCATGGGAAGCGTCATTTCACAGTAGAGAGTTAATGATTTGAAAACATTCTGTAATTCTCGAAATATCTTTCGCCTATTTAAATTAAAACAAATTAAAATAAAACCTACTGTATTCCTTCAAAGTCTGGCAATTTTTGGCTTTGACCTCGGTCTAGCAGCAATACAAACGGCCACATTTTTGGCTCATTCGGTATTCCAAAGTGTATACGAAAGGGAATTTCGAGCATAGTATGTGATCAGCATGATGGCAGTGTGATTTTTTAGATCGACTCCTCCGCCTATATAAGGTTGATAATATTTACATAGGAGTGTTACTCCGCCGTACATTGCTATCGTAGCTGATATTGCTGGATATCGACGTTTATATTAAATAGATTGAACATTCAAAGTAATCATAAACAGACGTACGGGTAAGTATCAGACTTGGCTTCATCAGCTCAAATTCCCACCCAGAGTATATGATCGAGATCGAGAATTGTCGTTATTTGTGGAGCATACTTGTGGGATATTCAACGTTATTCCTAACACAATATAATTTTCCCGTTCGTTTCAACTACACTGTCGGGCGGTTATCTCATACTAGTTAAGATTCACGCTGACACGCTGCTACCGTGACTGCGCAACCGTTCAACTCGTTTCTAGATGCTTCATCCAGGCTCATACCTAGGAAGAACGTATCGACTTATGGGCGAGAGCAGCGTAAGTGTACGGACTCCTCCGGCTAAAACGCCTAGCGCAAGGACTTCAAGGATTCGGAAGCTGGGATACGAAGCGGCCTCGCGGTTTAGCTGATCGCGACTTCGGAGGCAATACAGCTGAGCGATGCATAGCGCAATTTATGGCGCCTAGGGCTTCGCCTATCGTAGTGTTTACCGAACACTGGAAACATCGCAATAGTGGGTGCTGCGAGCAACTGCGCAGGTAGCCAGGCGGTATATGGGCGGATCGTTCACTTGCATGTGAGCTACAGCAGTCTTCACATGTTGGAGCGCTTCAAACGCTGCTCGATACGCCAGCACGTAACGGCGACGCTTCTGGCTCCATAGCGATTCTAACGGAGAGTCTCTAGTACGACCCGACCTTTTATTCGATGACCTGGGAAGAAATGAAGGAAACCAGTAGAGTAATTCATATCCAACAGAATGAATAAGGGAGTACGTTTCGGGAGCTGCAGCGGCCCCATAAGATCTGACTCACCATGACAAAAAAACCGTATCGGAAGATCTATTGTCGTCTAGAGCGACCGACATTTCGCAGCTCGGCTTCGTTTTCTGACAGCTTTTGCAATTGCGAATATACTTCCCCCCACACCCTGCGCTCCCTCAAGTAGCGAGACATTAATTGACGGACGGTCGTTGTCAAGCCCGAACGACCTTAGTGACAGAAAGGGCGAATACCGCTGGTGCAGTTCGTCGCGGGAGGACTGATCGAGTAACTCATAGCTAGGTTCGTCCGCCGAAGACTTACCCCTCGTATAATCTTCCAGCGTTTAGCGTTGAACCTTCTCTATCAAAGTGCCGTACGGATTCCCCGCTATGAAGAGCTGTACGAAAGTGATAGGCCCTGCGGTTCTTTTTATATTAAGCAGAAAAACAGCGCAGACATAGTTGTGCTCCGGACTGTCCATCAAAACCCGTTTGATATTAATAAAGACTCGAGATTCGGAAGCTTCTCGGGATAGTTTTATTTGCGTACGATACGACCTGGAGATCGTTCCTACCCAATATACCTGTCACACGGTTTGGTCCTGAGGCCAGCATTTGACGGCTGTCAGTCGCGTGAATCCTTTTAGTCGTTTTGTTGAGCGGTTATCATCAACCGTCAAAATCGAGGACTTCAGCACCTCCTGAGCCCTCTGAGAAGCGGGAAGCCATATCGTCAGTTCTCTCAGCGGTCGTGATTGCATCGAGCTGCCACTAAAATCTGCACTAATGACGAGATTTGACCGAAGAGAATTATTTAAGTACTACTCACAACGGCCCAAAATCGAAAGTACATTTATTATTACAGTACACATGTTTTCATCCGTTTCGGTACGTACGTACGTACGTATATAGCTCTAGACCGTGCTAGGTCTTTTCAAGGTGCCGTTGATATAAGTCTCTACTTTAAAAAAAATTCCCCTTTTCTAAGCTCTCTCTTACATTGAGACCTGGCCTAAATTACCGGAGTGTCCTAATAAAATACCTAATGAGAATATACTGTTATAATATGGTTGTACTGTAGCATATTCATTGCCTTGACAGCATGAAGAACTTCGTTTTTGCCGTCAAGCCTTGCAATGAAGCGAAGGAAGGTCGAAGAGTCTTCATAGCTGCAGAGTCGTTAACCAAAGCTATCCAGAAGTCGTCTAGAATCTCTGATAGCGGCATTCATTAATATCTTGGAAGTAATCTTATCGCGGCGACTACCGTTTTGAAAAATAACCCGTGAAAAATGCTCCTTACTTTCGCAAAACGAAGCGTGCTATTTACAAATTTAGCAAGCCGCTAGCTGTTACGTGTCTTCAAAAAGCACACAGGCGAATACTCGCTTCGAATCTAGCTTGAGGCTAGTTTGAGAGCAACATTTCTCTATTCGTGTTCCATTAGGGATGTGCACATGTACGCACACATGGTCCCGAAGTATACGGCTTTCACGTATGCTTCGGGGCCACCTTAGTAAGCTCCTTCGCTACAACTGCTTTCAAAAATCACAATGAGGATATTCTTTATGAAACATCGATCTGACTATGGAAATTAGAATCGGACCTGTTAAAGGAGGAGAAGGAGACTACATGTTCGCCACCTGCATTTCTGTGCGAACTATAATCTACACTCAGACACATATGACACAAATGCATTGAAATGTTAACCGTATCTATGTCTAATGTTAATAAATAGAAGAGTTTAGGTAATATCTGCGCTTCATATATGTTTTCTTCTGGTGGCTTTAACGTACCGGTTATTTTCTCTACTGCATCATTGCTTATCTAACGAGAACAGACCTTTCTCGTCAGGAGGGCGCCGGACAAATACTACCGTTGTATCCTGTAGAAGTAACGTCAAGAAGCGTCAGGTTCTCGATAGTAGTTGTTTGTTTCGTTAAGCATTTTCTTACCACAAGTTACGCTAAGGAGGCCTATCATAGATTGAAAAGTGCCGAATGTTAGAACTGAGCACGCGAAGTTATGGACGATCTTGGGCTTTTGACACCACTTGGCATGAAAAGTATCGCACTTGGTAGGCGTATAAGTTTTATCGAGAAACGAAAGCTTTGTCTATTGCATCACCGTGATACAACATAACACCCTTTATTACTGCCCGACAACCAGCCCACAGCATATTTTAGATTTATTCAAATTTCGAGACCTTTCTTCCTTATCAACACATCTGTCCGAGATCTACTGTAAAAGAGAACAGCGTAATATAAATAGTCGACTCAAATGCAACGTCAGCTGGAAGGCCATGCATTGGGGACTTGCAGGCCTCGTTACTACCTTAGCGTTGGCATGATTAACTTGCATGCCCTAAACTCTCATTCTAGAGGTAACAGTTAAGTTTGTGGCTGGATTTCAATTGAGATTTGCATCCTTTTAATCAGCTCCCGCAGCGAAAATGGAAAGGTACCAAGGACCACTGAGAGAATTATGAAAAAATTCTTGAACGCCTCGAAGCGTCCGCAAAATTTGAATCACAAATGCTGCAAAAAAAAATCAAAAAAATTGCTGTCCGAATTTGGCAGTTCCCGCTGTCGAGGAACGACAGTATCGATAAATGATTATATAAACTATGATATATATTTATAACAATGGGCCAATCCTTTCATGTGTACTTTTTTGCTCAACTGGAGTTGTGGAGCTACTCAGGCGTTGTTCGAACATAGGGTATTCCACAATGAGAATTGTTGAAAAAGAAACAGAAAATACTTATGCTTAGTAGTGCCGTTAAGCATTACTTCGTGTCCCCTGCTTCCTTCCAGCACAGAACGAAGTGTGTCTACGCTAGGTTTGGAGTTCCGATCACACTGCATGCGTTTTCAATTTCAACAGACAAATGCCCTCAAAGGGCACGATGTGACTACGAAGAGAACGTGATATTATAAACTACTTGTACGTTCAGTCTGAGTGTTGATTAGTAATTTACATGTCTAGTCTGTAGTAAATTAAGTGATCATTCTACATGATTTTTTTATTTTACTTTCCCTCTGTTACTGAGTAGTACGAAATACGGTTGATGTTCAAACACACAACGCTCTACGCGCACGTAAAGGTATTTTGCGGACCAGTTAAGAATTATTCATTTTATATTCAGGCTTTTTCGGGCCCTAAATCTGTTTTATGCACAAGCTTTGATAGATTGAATGTATGCCCAGTTGACGACCTTCGTAGAAATTACCCCAAAGGTGGTACTGATAATAAAAAGACTTGAGCGTCCTGCAAAAAATTTCCCCACCATGTAACATGGCACTCCGTTTGTGATGTTCTCGGCCTTCGCGAATCGCTCACGTGATCTATCCTTCGATTTTTTTTCGAACTTTATCCTTCGACCGACGGGCATACTTCTGCCCCTGCAACGAGCAGCGACAACAGCTAATACCAATGCCGCCCGCGTTTCCGCCCATACACAGCATAAACGTAGCTCCTCTACATGGTAGCTTACTGATGACGTCCGAATGTTTGACGCGTCCCGAAGTAACCGGCGGATAGCAAACCTGGCGGCGGCTATTTGCTTATATTACAAGCTTTCGCCTGCCGCCAGCGCAGGTCAACGTGCAGAAACAGCCTGTATAGCCATAGTCGTCACCGTACGCTCATGTACAGCAGGAGAAGCGCTACAATGTATTCACACGAAACCACTCATAATCCGGACTCCTACATGAGTAGTCCAAAGAAGCATTACACAAGGATTTATCATGACGATTGCCGTAGCACAGAGGTGAACTAGAAGCGAATAAGCCGTAATGTTGCGTTCGAACTGAATCTTACTTAACGCCTGTCTTGTGTCGGCATTGCGGAAGTCCGCTCATCGGTTCCGATCTCGGATGGATGAGTTTGCGTAGTTTCCTTCCTGTTCATCTGTGACAAAGGGTCAACTGTAAGCGGTGTGCATGTTGGGAAAAAGTTTGAACAAAGTTTGGCTAGATTTTTCGACGATTCTGTTTAACAGAAGGGGGTGATGTGGCTCATTGTTTTCTTGTGTTGTTGACGTTAACAGCGTCGGGGGCAACGCTGGGGCAGCTCTAACGAAAAGGTTATTGTTTTTTTACGTTCTACTAGTTCGCGGTATTCGTCATCCCCCTCTTAGTCTTTACTAACCTTAGCTTTTACGCGTTTACGTTCTGTTGCCCTTTTGGCCGGTTCTGGCCCCTGGAAACTACACCAATTGGCACCAGTACGACGAGTACCACAACAGATACGTGGTTTTTGACCGCTCAGAGCGTTCTAAAGAAATGCCTACCGGAAGTTTCACAATACACGCAGTCCTTTCAGTTACGCAATAATCATAGCGCTCCAACACTTGTCCACTAGGTGTTTGGATTGGGCAAAAAAAAAACAAATGGTTTAGATAAGAGAGTAATGTTATCCTATTTTTCAAAAAAAGTAAAGTCAGTTCGTACAGATGAATCAGTCAATGGCACCTCATTCCCTGTTTCATACCGTAAAGCAGCTAATTCTCGATTTCGTATTTTGAGCGTCGGGAGGGATTCGCGACTGTATCCCAACAGTTCCTATTCTAGTTTATGCGCACGATTACAGAGGGCCGTGGAGTAGTCATCGGGCAAATATCTAGTACGACTCTTGTACTTGTACTGAATTAGATTAGATTAGAGCAATAGCCATGCGAGAATAATTATATGGAAAGCTGCTCCAAAGCAGTAATCTCGTTCTAATCATTGTAACAGACCCTAGGTGTGTCTGCCCATTTTGCTGTTTCGGAAAATTCACGCCGCCAGATCGTTGCATCGGTTGTCTATATGTTACGTTATTGAAATGTAATAGAAATGCTTTCCATTGGCAGAAACATCGCGGAAATTTCTGCATAAAGATATTATAAACATACGGATAACGGGCGAATTCCGTTATAAGAACATAGTCTCCATGTGCCCCTAGGATCTATTAACTTGAAGAAAAAACTTGTTTCAAAAGTATATTTTTCAAACAATATATTACTTGCGTACGTCGTACTTTTTCAATAGGTAAAAATATAAAACTTACCGGGCTTTTTTTCTCTCGGCTTGGCTGAGCGACAGGAAAATCTATTTTTTACCTTATTTATTTCCCTATTCTACGATGTACATACCCTACGCAAACCGAACTAATAAACGAGAGTAAGCTGCATATCAAGAATTACCTAGTTTAGGGACTTTACAATCTTTGACTCATTACAGCGAAGAAGAAATGGTGATGAAATCACATGATTACAGGAGTAATAGCGGCCCATCTGTGTGTAGCTCAAAGTTGCCAGCAACTCCTTGAAGAATAAGGAGGCTGGCAGAACGTGTGCTCAGGATTCGTACAACTGCATCCCGTTATTTCTCAAGGCCCGAACTTAGTTTTAGGTTAGGTACCGCAGAGAAGGGTAGAACTGATTGCAGATGTTGACTGAAACTAATTGGCTCGCATTGAAATTATAGCATACGGATTCTATTCGGTAGCCACTGAAATATTGTTCTGCATGACGATGCCGTACGATATATCTATACATTACATTACGAGCATGTTATCTAGCAAATGGTCGCCGTCGCATTTTGGCAGATGAAGATTTTCATTGAAGACAAACTTCTAAGTGGGTTTATCAATCACTGGACTATTTTCTGTCAAAGTAAAAAGATGTGAACTTGAACGAAAACTCAGACGCTGGATGAAGCTGCGTCTGAAGCCTGCCATAGCAAATTTTCATAAACATAACTTTGTTTCGACCATTCGGTTATATAAATCCAGCTAATTTCTCTCGACTCAACCAGGGTATCGTCATTCGTTACACAGTTGTGTAGAACGAATAACTATATGCAGTCAGTCCACATTACTGTTTATGCTGCCAGTTCGTTTCTAAATAGTTGCTCGCAAATGTAGGTTTTTAGTAAACAGACCACTTCCCTAATTGAAGTGCTATTGAATGGACTGACGCAGTACTAGCCAGTTTTCCCGCTGAACTTACGGACGTGTAGGTGAAGCTAAGCGAAAACTCATTTATGTGTTAGAGGTCAGCCATCAGAGGCCGGACGGCAGCACGGGACCTTTATGCTGTTTCATCGGAGGGCAAGCCTGATCAGCAGAATGTGGCAAAGCCGCCGGCCTGCTGGTAAAGGTTTGTTCAACCTTGCCTGGCTGAGATATACGCAAAGCTAAATTTCGATCCGACTTAACATCGATCGAAATCTTAGACTGACTATTTTCGTGTAGGTTTCATGCTGCAAAAAACGCCGATTCTAAGACTCCCGGTTATAGTGTTACTGTAATCTAGGTTTGTTGTCATGCTTTCGCAGTCTTTCTTCTTAAGGGCTAAATAAGAAATAGGTATAATAATTTTATGCTTACTATTCAGCATTGCCGTAACACCGAAAACCCAGGTACTAGATTTGAGCTCATTTTATTCACTTTTGCCTGTCAATACGATTTGTTCTCTTTACGACCGCGCGCACTTCATACTTTACCCGTTCTGCTGCATCGTCACATCTGGAGCAACGCGGTATATTCCTCAATGCGGTCGTTCGTAACAAGATCGCGCATTAATTGGGTTTAACTGACCTCTACGGGCAGCGCGTAAAACGCAATTCGGATTGTTACTCGCAGCATTTGACAACCACTTCCCGATACCGGCCGGTACTTACGGTTCTCTTTGGCGTTGAAGTTTAGCGTTGGTGTTACCAGAAAGACTGTCTACTGAAACCGAAGTGTGGGTCGTGGGCTTGTATCCGACTTAGCCATGGTCGAGCGGGTAATCTACCCATCTTATGGAGGATTGCTAACGTTGTAGCTACAATGCCAGATCCTATTATCGCTCCAATAAGGAAACCCTTATAGAAGGCCCCACCGCGTAATAGTCGCCCATTATGCAACACCTGTATCCCATTCGATATTTCTTCGTAATCAGTTGATAATCTTGGTTCTGTATTTCGACTGGTCTTCGTTACCCGATGCATGGTCGCTTGTCTGAAGAGATTCCCTCTTCGATGGGTCCAAATTCTAAAAATAGACTAAGATAGAAAAGTGACCAAAAGAGAGCAATGATCAATACGACTTCATTATTTTGGAAACATTGGTGTGTTGATGTTGAAAATTGTCTTATACTGCTTCGCTATTTTTAGAGGTGATATTACCCTAATCATCAATCACCTAAAAGAAAACTTTAAATCAGAACTCAACCAATAATAATTACTAGAAAAAAATATATGCAAAGTCTACGCTATATGGTACACGGAAAGTTCGGGTCAGTTAAGGACATGTAAACGCCGTATCTATACAATGTAGCTATAAATAGAAAACTTTCAATGCATTGTGTCACAACGATGTTGCAATACGGACAGAGGATCGAAGTTCGTGCGTGATCTGGCCATTAAGGCTACTTGAGAGTCCAAAACCTGGACAGCTAGGTAGACTGGTTTATCCAATCGAAATACTTGTATTTAAAGTCTCCAAGATGACCACTGAGCAAGGCCAGCCGATAATAATAATAATAATAATAATAACGGAATGATGCTACACGATGCGTTAAAAAAACTACAAATATACAAATAAAATCCCAGCAGGATTGGCGCATTAAGCCAAAGTTTTTTTTTTTAATTGTTTTTTGCACGCATTTCGTTAAATAGGGGTTAAGTCGTAGATTTTACTGGTCCCTGAGGTGTTTTTTTCGCCTGCGTGCTGTTTGTTGCATTAAATGATGTTTTTCGGTATGCACATCGTGCGGTTTGGCGAAGATCGACTATTACCGCCAGAGTTTACTTTGCATATTAGCACAGAGGTTTTTATTTCTTTTTCTCTCCTCTCTTCTCACCTTTTCTATAGCCTGGGGCAGGTGGTCTTCACGAGTAAACCTGAAAAACGCCATTGCAAATGCAACACCTTCGTCATCTTACTGAAGTAAGCATGCGTGGTTATAGAAAATATAGAGGACAAAGAGATTGAGAGGTTCCTACTTGATTTCGCCAACTGTAGTTAGGCCTATATAAATCATGTGAGAATATCGTGTCGAACTGCGCGCGTTGCGGTAAATAGATCAAGCAACAATCTCTACGGAAGCCAGATGAAACCTTATATACGTTCGCTCTTCTAGGTGCGATATGTTTTGCATATTTAGCTCGGTCTTGCATGAGACAGCCCTTACTGGTGTTATTAGTTAGAATTTAGACAAAGCTTGTACCAAAGTTGCGTATTACGCTTGTCTATAGTAGCTTGAAATAGGTATATCAACAGATCACAAATCTATCGAAGTCGACACGGTCGCTTACAAACAAAGAAAATAGCAAACCTATTCGGATGTTGGCCTGCCACAGTGCCACTATACCTTGCTTCAACGATGAGAATTTCTCCGCTTTCCTCTGGCGAAGTCAGCTCGCGATCGTGCGTCCGATCTCAGTCGCCTTATTCAGAACCTTGGGCAGCTTCTTTACAACCTATAGTTCTTCGTCCTAAGCCTTGAAATTAGCTAGGTACGCGGACAATCGCAATCGTTTGTAGATGTTTGATTATAAAACTGTATTTGCGAAAAGTCATAAGCAAAAACGAGGATAGATCATTTCAGAGTCCTCGATCAGTAAATATGGAGGAACGTATAAGCATGTAGTTATGCACACACGCTTCGTAAAAGCCTACGTATGGATAGGTAGCGCTGTACGATAGGCCTAAGAACAGCGATATTTCTGCATATATGACAAACATAAAGTGCGCAGATAGCGGCGGATCTGGAGAGAGAACCCCAGCTTGCCCTGAACGAAGGTTTGTCACGGCAAAATGTAGCTGAAGATCTGTGAGTAGGAAATATGAACAAATTAAGTAGCGAGAACACTGTCAAAGTGTGCATAATACATCTTAATGCATTCTATACCTTGCTATTCACCATACGATTTTACCAGGCCAGATTCTATGTCAGGAGTCAGGATTTATCCAGATATTTTAATGTAAGACTCTTACCAATTTTAAGCAAAGTTCTCATAAGTGCATGTACGCACAAAGTTACCGATATACCTAGAGTTTACACGGCTGTAAAACGCGTTGTTGGTACTGATTAAATCTCATAACTGCTATATTATTGTTGCGGTGAAACTTGCGCCTAAACCGATTTAAATGTGTAGGGAGCCGTACAATCGCAGTATTTAAGCCGATGTGCTCTGACGCGTATCACTGCGCAGAGTGACGCTCGGTCTATTAAGCGTAACGTATGCGGTCGCACAGTTTTTCATTGGCAATTAGGAGTTCAGAGGTTTGAAAGCGGGTCTACCGAAAATACCCATTCGTATTTTTCCGGACTTGTTATCATTTGCGCTAACCCAGTATCTATAGGATTCACCTGCCATGGACTCGAAAACTAACACGTATGCGGCCTAGGAAACACAGCAGATTACAAGCGCGTAAAATATATTCGACGCTAGATTTATTAAGCATTGATTTAGCGTGACGTAATCATCCGCTACTAGGACGAAAATGTATAAACCTGATACTTGGTCACCATGCATTTATTTGTCCATATAGATAAGGTACTATTTACAAAAAAGCCAATTACAAAAAAGTACCATTTGCCGAGCTAAGGAGTGCCCATGAAAAAATTTAGACCTTCATTAGCGTCGTTTTAGCTAATCACAAATAACAAATAAACTGGCACTGTATTACTACCTATCGCTCACAAAGTTCCCGACCTGTTACGGTCGAAGTATTCCTATTATCGACTTTGGAACCTCGATGTCATTTCCTGATTCGACAAACGTTCAACGGCACTCGTATCTCTTGTCGCGCAACTAACCGGCTCCTACAATGAAAAGTATAGACATCGTTTCAGAGATTCATATCTTCGCTACGGTACAAAAGACGAGTGAGATGACACGGATCCGTCACTTATTTGATTGTTACCTGGGCACGCGGTAAACACGTATGCACCCGCGCAGAAAATACCAGTTGCTAAGCTGTGAGCCCCTTCTACATCTATCACCAACTTCCAACGTCTATCACATTCTATGGGAGTTCCTTTGTACATATAACAGCAAACAAATTGTTTGAGTTTTACCTTTGGTACTTCCGTTAGTAATTACTAAAGGCGAATAGGACTAGGAGCAGCCTCGTTATAATGTATGTTTTACTCTTAGATGCTTTGATTTTATAGTAATAGATTGTCGATGTATTATGGTTTACATACGACCGGCATTACCAGGACATAATGTCTGTTTTAAGATGGCCGAATGTGAGGCTTAGCGCTGCCGGCTGAACTTACTCCGGTCGACTACCGCTTATAATTCTAAGTTCCTTTCTCAGCGTTCCCTACGAATCAGCCCTCATCTTTTTTACCAGTACCGTAGGGTGGTAAGAGTAAGTGACTGCCACTGGGTCATCAGGCCAGGGCCACTCTGATCAGGTTCTCCACCTGCCCAGGTGAGCTAGTTTTCCGCACGGAAGTGGGACTCCTCCATGGGTCCTCTAAATTCGTCAAAGCTTCGTTCGTTACGTTACCTAATTGCAGCTGTTCGTAGAGATCTCTTTTGTCAGAGTCTCAGCCTGTACAGTATCGTGGTCGTATGATGAAGGATGTGATGCCTCTCATACTGTTTCCTAGGGATATCATTCCGCTTGCCATGTGCCTCTCTCTATTGTAGCTAAGCGCCGTATGCAGGTCGGCAGCGTGTGGTGTTGTATCTCGCAGGCCACCGCTGCAGAGAACACAGATGTTCGATGAGCTCTTACTAATTTGTGAGGGTAACCTTGAAAGGCCCAGTTATCTTTGAGGATCTGAATTAGGTAGGACGTAAGCTCTACACCGGAACGTGCAATTTTTTTATATTAGGGATGGTGTCTTTCGCTGGTGTTTACTGAACAAAATTAGGTATTGCTTCTTATTCTTATTATCACATCTCAAAATCTAGTTTCGGCATCATCCGTCAGATCCTGCCGGAACGTGCGATTTCCTTTAGCTTTCGGAATCTAGAGAATGAAGCCTGTCAGTATTAGAACCGCATTTGTGTTTACCGTGCGGTACGTCGGGTTAACGCTAAGCGTAAGGTTTTGCTGCGCATTTCGAAATAGTCTTTTGATGTGACCCCCATTGGTTCGGGTAATATTCAAACAAGTGGTCTTTTAGAAAATTTTCACAGAGACCCTAGTCGCCTTTGGGACGGCTTACATGATGTCATTGAAATCTAATCCGTCGCAATGGACGACTACCTACGGCTATTTTGTATATGGTTGTATATCTGAGGTTACACGGTAGATCGTATCTAATACATATTTCGAGCTTCTCGTTTCACATCTTTTCTGTTTTGAGTTATGTGCATTGTATTCATATACATTGAGCTATGTAATACCACCCTATATAGAAAGTACCAACTTCTAAGTATGGTGACGTTGTTTTTTTTCTATATATATCCTTCTGTATATAGTTGACACGGAGAGATGCCACCCGACGCAGCCGTTCCGCTGTCCAGGCAAGGGCACAGTTTGTATCAGTATTCAGTATCTCTGCGATGGGGCTCCGGACTGCCCTGACGGCTATGACGAACATGCCGCCCTATGCACCGCAGGTGAGTGATCGACAGCAGGGAAACTTCCTCAAGAAATGAAGTACTATTGAGCAAACTAAATGCGCTTCAAAGAAACATACTAGCAGCGATTACGAACACATTTCTCCAAGGAAAGGCTTATCTATGCGCTATGTCTATGATAAACTCTACAGAAATGTGTGACAAAATGATGAGTTTCAGTCAGAAAAGAACTTTTAAACTACTTGATTCACACAAGTGTTTCTCACTTATATGTGACCTTATTTAAAGTTTCGGACTTTCAGATAGACATCCGAGGTGAGGCATAGAATTCAATAAATTGTTCGTAATGTTAAATATAATTGCATAATACGCTAAGACTTTTGTGCTAACTAGCCATTCGGAGAGCAGGATTTCTCAAAATACCACGCCATTTCTTTCCTTATTTCTCTCCTACAACTTTTACAACACAATTACTTGCTATTACTTGTATGTGTCTATGTATATATATATATACATATATATATATATATAGATATAGTAAAATTGGAGTTGTTTGATTAAATTGATTTCCAAAGCTTTTGATACTTTGCATTGACATGAGCTTTTAATCCATAATAAAAAGTGAGAAGCACATTTCGGAATAAGGAAGCAGAGCTTTTTTTTCGTGCAACCGTTCTCTTCCGAAGTGCAGTTGTAAAAAAATCTGGATCAGTAAGAGTGCATAACTTCTCCTCTAAGATAACGTCTTTCTGCGTGCAATTCTGATGTACGTACGTGTAGATTTAGCCCCAGATGACGAAACAGTGTGCATGCTTGGTCACATAGCGTACCTATGTAGGAGAGATAAAACTTTAAGTACATGTTTTGATACATAAATGATACACCTTATGGTTTTTATAAGTGAACTGAAGATAAATCTGTGACTGGCACCGTTTGTGGTTGCAAACTTCCTATAGCTTCGTGCTTCTCTCAATTTCACGTATAGGTCTTAAAGCCATAACTCTTGGATTTGATTAGACGGAGCCAAAATTTCATGGTAACGACCTAAGAAATCGGTAGTGTTTTTACTAGTTATACCCGCAACCACGCTGAAAGAGCAATATCCTTCGACAAGCAGGGCCAACGCTGTCAAAAACACAATGCTATGTTTTACACTAGCCAAATGTTTTTACCTACGACATATAATACCATGTGGGATCCTACAGACTTTAGAATGTATCATGAGTAACATAGACGAAGAAATTTCAAAAGGTATAACTAATAGTGCCTAAACAGCCTTAAGGTGATCCATGTGATAGCTAAGTGGGTAACCTATTTGCCTACCAAACTTAGAAACACGTTATAAACTAGGTGTGAGCTGGGGCATAGACACATTTCATATCGTGTTAAGAGCCGGCCATCTGATCAAATGCCTAACAGCAATATCGAACGTAAAACTCGAAATGTAGGGAAAGCCTAAAAGTTCAGACTCAGCTGTTGCAGCAGTAATCGTAGTCTATACCATCAGAGAACATCGCGGCTTTCCTCAAGGTGCTTATATTTGACATAAATCTATTAATTTACAATAGTGAGTTTTGTCCCCGTCGAACGTTTTTTTTGTTGTTAGAAAGAGGCTTCCACGCCTACAATACGACCATCTACATAAAGCTTATAAAATATTGATTTGTGTTAATGTTCTGTAATCCAATAGATTACAGTTGGTTTGGATAGATACTTCCAACCATTGGCCTTCCTGAGTAATACGGGATTGCGTCCAAAAGGAACCTCGCATAAATAAAGCAAGACCTAGGTCCAGCAAGTCGGAGTCAGGAATAATCTTTCTTGGAGAACCTCTGTCTTATAACTGTTCCCCAGTCCATACAAATACTATGTGGCTGTCATCATCGTGCAGAGCGGCAAGGCGCTGCTTCCGGCCGGCATTATGTTACAAAGGCTGTTTGTAGATTACATCCATCTGTCCTACGTAAACTGAGGCAACATTCGCCGACCCGTGCCCTAAGCAGAGATGCTTGCTTCACCCTGGTTGGACATAGTTTACCCAATGACTAAACCCTTAGGAAACATTATCTCGGAGCACAGCTACGACGGAGATGGGGCAACTAGAAACACCTCTGCATTAGCGGACTAAATTAGTTGTTGCGACAGCGACATAACAACAACATGGAGCTACTTCCGCACGAAACTCCGTTTTCGTATACCATCTGTATTGTCAGTGTAGGTAAATAAACAGCCTCTTTAATATATTATGTTACTTAAGCGCTTGCTGCATGTATTGTAGCTAGTATTGCAGAACTTCAACATGTCAAAGGATTTCATCGGCCAGCGTACGGCTCGCCTGCAATCCAGATACACAAAAATATTACAGCAAAATATTTCCCAGCGCGTTTTTCTTCAGCTGTGCTGGTATAGCTTATATTTTCAAGTGTCCTCCAATAGAAATTTATGCATTGATTTACAATGACATGTGGTAAAATATGTAGGGATTCAACAAGAAATAAATTCAACGTCCTGACACTCACCGTACCTTGTGCTTGGCAACTGGCCTTTATACTATACGGTTGAAGCTGCACTTGAAAATAAGGTCCTTTTTTTTCGTGTAAACTGTAAGTGGCCATCCCTTCGTAATCCTTAGGCCCACGCTGTTCTCACTACTCAGACAGGCGCTGTTGAAACAACAGATTTTTTCTGGGCAATGCAAACGTATTATTACAACTATACTGGTTGAGTTATTTCCTGCTTGTCCCCTTATTGATCCTGCCATTACTGCCGCGGCCGATGGACAGAAGATTGTGTTCATGTTAAACAGGACTTGCTCAACTAAAGACGAAAAGCGAAACACTATCTATTCATTGTTTTATTTTTTTTTCTAAGTTTTTATCGTACTTTTGTTTATTAGGCCTTCGTGTAACTAACTCACTCTGTCCAATGTATGATTTGCGCCCATTGTATATAGAGAAATGACAGATTCTAACATTGTTTGGGCCTTTATAGATGCCATTGTAATTGTGGTTAACACCCGCACGTATCTATATCTATGCCCTAGTCAAAAAATGCTCGAGCTAAAATATTGTACTGATTCGATGTAATTCCTTGGGCCACGCTCAAGGTGAATATATCTACCGTAGTAAACACATATCAATAAGGCCATAACGGTTCGTGCTACAGCGAGGACGCCTATTTTCCTGAATTAGTTCATCTCAGTCTTCTTTCATCCGAGAGCAAACCTTCAAGGGTGCGGTCATGTGCAACGCGGCCTAGGTAAAAGCTTTGGGAACGAAGTCATCATCACCATTTAATCCAAGAGAAAGGCAGTGTCCCTCTCGGTACTCACGTTTGTTGAGATATAGAAATGAGATTTTTATATCGTTGGTTCCAGATTAATTTCTAAGATTCAAGAGTACTTGTCAGGAAGTGCACAATGGTGAAATCTATGAATGGAGACATACACCTTTCAAACAGCTGAACTAACCACTCTCATACGTTGTAAGTGAAATTGACGGGATATTAGCTAGAGCATTACATTTGAACTTATAAATAGTTACTTTTTTTTTCTAAAGCTTTACTTTACATACTTATATGGTCGTGTTTTATTGTGGCGTCTTTTGTGTCGTCGATCTGTGTTTACAGCGAAGCGACCGCCAGTTGAAGAAACAGCTTCGTTTATGCAAAGTCTGCTGGCTAGACATGGACCCAATTATCTTGAGAAGCTGTTCGGCCCCAAGGCACGCGGTGCCCTTGCTCCACTTGGCGGCGTTCAACGAGTGGCTGTCGCCCTTTCCGGTTTGTTGAACTTCTACAGAAGTAAAACAGTTAGCGCCCGACAGGGCATTCAGCTAGGGCTAATGAGATAAGTTAGCACTTATAAAAGAACTCTGGTAATACCTGTAAACACGTAAACGTTGAGTTGCGCCATTGTTGGGGATGTGATAAACAAATTTTCGTTACATCGTCTATCTATTGATAGTAATCTATATAAGAACTGAGAGTAAATAACAAGTAATTATCATTTTGAGCATATCAATACGTACTGAGTATGTCTCCAATAACGTTTTAACTATTTTCATGAAGTAGCCTAACAAATATGAGCTCAAAAGCAGAACTTGTCAAAAATAACGGAGTTTCTCAGGCTATAGAAACATACGTTTTTTTTTTGTTTCGCTACGGGGCATCTCACACATTCTTGGGCTAAACGTTATTTAGATAGCTTCGATAAGCTATTTCATACCTTTGAAGCTAGTCGTTGTTGATACATACCTTTCAGTAAAACTCATCACGTTTGTTTCAACTACAGATGCTACTATTCTTGCACTAGCTGACATATAAATGAATAGCTTATTGAACAGCAGCCGCAGAAGTGTAAGACTTTAGCCCATGTCTAACCTGTAACCTATACAAAATGTCACCTGCCGTCTTATATCAGTATGCCCATACCGATTCTTACAGGTTTACCTAGAATAAGCCCTTTTAGTTCATAATGAATGAGATTACCCTCAAGCAACCGATATGTCGCGATGAACTTACTATCGGGATCTGTTTTTAATGCGCCCCAGGTGTATCAAAATGGATCTTTGTAATGGAAATGACGACGAGTCGAGCTTGATCGACCAAGTGTGAACTTATATCAATTTTTGCTATTTCAGAGAGCGAGACTCTGGATGACTTTGGAAAGGCTTTGCATTTGATGCGCGGGGATCTAGAGCATCTTCGTAATGTGTTTATGGCCGTCGAGACGGGAGACACTTCCCTGCTCAGGTAAGTAACCTTACTTAGCTTTCGATAACTAGTTTCTAAAGTTACTTCTAGAATAAATTTACTAGACATGAAACGTTCAAATATCCGTCTTGCCGGGGTGCATTTTCCCATTTTTTAGAAATACATTGAATACAAAGGGCAATTAATCATCTGTGTGTTTAGAGATTAAGATAATTTTAGGAGCTTCAGTAAGCTGCCATTATCTGCACTACATGTGAAAAACCTTTTTCTCTGCAGGAGGCAGGGTCTTCTTTGAAACACTTGGGGGTTATCCAGTCTTCTCGTTAGGTGAAGGTATACAATCTCATCCTGATTACTAACGTCGTAAACTTTGACACAGTAGAACGGCGCTAAACGAGTTAAGGCTCACAGAATTGCGAGTCCGCTAGGCTCGCAGGACTGGAACCCACAATAAGTGCTATTGAGTGAACCTCTACAGGCACTCTGGTCTTGTCGTATCGTACGTAGATTAGTGGTACTTATTGCAGCTAGCAGATGTAAACTATTAACCTTGAGAGCTGCCTATGCAAAATAGGGCATGTTTAACGCGTCCAATGTTTGCTTACTCATCGGGTTGCTACTGTGATTAGATCATAGTCAACTAGATAAAGCACGGTCTGTCACGTGCTCATTACGTAGGATAATGTATGATAACATGCTACTATTACAAATACAGGAGGTTTATCCATAATCGAAGTTTGTATTAACTCTTCCAGGGCTCTGGGCTTCCGTGATTCGGAGCTGATGGATATGAAGTCTTTCCTCGACCGGCTAGCGTCCACCGGATTCATGGAGTAAAAGCACTCCATGAATATGTATTTCCAAGTATGCAGGAGATTGGAGCATGGGCAGCAGCAACATTAACAATCGTATAAACAACAAAAACTTAAGAACAAGAAAACTCGTTGTTTAACCTTTGCTAACTATTTAGCAGAGCAAATTGCTACCTCTAAATAAAAACAATTCAAAAATACTATAAGAATCAACCGATAATTGATAAGATAATACGGCGAAATTCGTAGTTTTCAATTAAACCATATTGAAGATGGTACTATAAGAAATCAGCTCAAAGCTCTAGTATATAGAACAATGTGTAGAGCGGTACCCATGAGAGAGCAGCCGTACACCGGTGATGGAATGAAGACGCGGATTATATAGGTCTATATACGTATATATGATATACATATACATAAAACAGAAGAATTTATATATATGTATAATCTCCTTGGCCACTGAAGAAAAGCCGATTACGCGCTGGCGGTTGAGAAATTGTCGGTCGCCTCGTATACAGCATCCATTTCCTGCCTTTGGTCCATATAGTTTCTATATGATTTTTGTCGCGCCCGTTGTTGCAACGAAGACGACGCTGACAATGACAGCATTATGTGACTTCCCTGTAAGGCACGCCACGATACGCACACCCCCTGAACGCGCGCGTGCCTCTACTAGGCAGGTATGACAGCGAGTTGATGCTTCTAGACCCGCCCAGTCTGTGCTATGAAGCAGTCAGGCAATCCCTACGTACACAGCATCTGTCATCACCATCGCTAACACTCTACCCTATTCATTCGTTGTTTTCTTTACGAAAAAGAAACCAAATCTACGACTCGACTTTCTTTCTACAGTATTAGATAGATGCTGTCCAGCCAGAAGCGCCACTTTAACCTGTTTAATCCCTCTGGCTGGACTGTCTCTTCTAGGGCATATTTGCCCTTGAATGAGCCTGCACGGTAGCCTTGACTCGGTTCGAAACAGCTGGCATTGGGAACTTTCGCGACGAGCTAAGCCAACGGTCTGTAAAATTTTCTGCTAGCGAAAGGATGATCGATAGGATCAGGTGTCGTTAAGCTCCACCGTAACTGATACAGACATAGACAGGCTTTATATATACGGTATATTGTAAACCGAAACACTCCAAAGCGTGTTCGCGTGAAACAGTTGAGCATCCAGTCTGTTCAAGCAAACGTCGCTACATTGTACAGAAGTCCCGCCTGATAAAACGTCTGCCCAGGAAAACGATCATGGGAACCTAAGCCGACAGAGAACGCGGGTAATGGAAGTGAACAAAAGAAGAACGAGCGATACCGCTGACAACAAGAAAGGGCCGATCATGCAATGCGGAAAAAAACACAATGCCACTGCGTTTCCACATGGGTAAATGGTTGCATAGGTTTCTATTAGCTAGCTATGAAATCTATTATTTCTAGCACTATCACTCTTGCTGGCACAGTTTGCTGGACGCATCGGCAACGAGATGATCGTTGAAACGGACACTATCCAAATCATATTATCGTATGTACTAGCAAATAAGAAACCAGAAAGGGGGGAGAAAACACAACGCCCAACTCCGCTGGGTAGAGGAACAAAGGGACTCTGTTTTCTTCGTCGGCGAATTGTGACCTGGTCGTGGTGAGGTCGCCGACAAAGAAACGACGTAGAGTACGTTAGTGCGATGACGGCAGTGATGACGGCAGTGATGGCGGCTGTGCTGTTGTCTCCTTCGTCACAGATATGAGCGTCATCCACTCGAATGCTTTTAATGCAATCACGAAGTGTGAGTCGTTGTCTCAGCAGCGGTAGCAGCAACAACGATCACAACGATAACGACAAGCGTTATAAGTATTAAGCCAGCCGTGGCAGTGCTCGCAGCCCGAGCGTTGTCGCCCCGCTGAGAAACAAGAGTGAGCGCCAAAGCGTACAGTGGTGTAGAAGGACGAAAAAGGACATTCGATGAGCCTTGTTGGCCAAACTAAGCAGGCAGTCGACGCTGGTGTACGCCACCGCTAACTGGAGATGTGGTGACATTCGTTAACGAAGCCGTTGCGTAGGTATACAGAGTCAAGCATAAACAACTGCAGGAGATATTGTATTTTATCAACTCAGAAAGTAATCAAGCTGGTAATGGCAATCAGATTTATTACGGAGAGGATTAAAATGTTGGCATATTTTTTGTGCGTTAATACCGAAAGCAATATGATAGTACATGAAAAAAATCTAAGAATGGAACAGGTAAGAACACGCTAGACACGGAAAAACTCGTTACCACAGTAGATGAACACGTTTTAGGCCATGATTATTCTATTGAAAATAGTATTATATATATAGATACACACAGTCGTATAGCGAGAAATTAGACATAATTCTCGATAATTCAAAGGAAGGGATTGGTAATGTTAAGAAAACTAAATAGGGGGACGTGAAGTAGCGTGAAAAGGGAGAAGAGTAACAATAATGAATAAATATCTAAATGTACCTATTTAAATATGCACAGAAAAGACGAAAGCATCGGGAATATAATTCTGTGCTATATATATATATATATATATATATATATATATACATACATTATTGGTGTGTTCCATAAGACAAGCCGTCAGGAAATTGATGACACAATAAATAAAAACGATTTGATTTTACGAAGCAAATGCCACAAAAATAGAAAGCGGCGGTAGATTTAAAGGACGATATAACAGTGGAGAAAGCATAGAAAATATTCTTGGAAATATACATACAAAGAAGAGGAACAATCACTTATAAATAGTTATTAAAGTAAAATAAATAACAACAAAAACGACAATCCAACCTATATAAAGACATATAAACATATAGAAATATACGTATATATATACACATTATAAAAATATTTAAACTCTGTCTACAAATACAGAAACAAGAGTAGCTCCATCGGCAACAGGCTAAACTAAGATTGCATTATAACATATTGTCGTGAACAATCAAGTAGAGATAGTAAGGACGAATGCATACAATTTTACTGTAGAAAAGATCTAATAATAATAACGGAAGTGATAACTGTTTCTCGAACTTTACCTTGTCCTTTTTTCAGGCTACACTATTCAGAAGCAGTGTCCACATATACACAGCAATAGGCCGGTACATATATGTACCGTTTAGAAACTGAAACTCACAAGGACATCATCAATCTGTGACAATCAGCAAGTTTCAGTTACTCGAAATAGATCAGTTAATCAATCGTATTATTATCAGAGATAGATCGCTAAGATCGATTAATCGGAGACGAAGCTAACAGTAGCTACCGCCTAAGTCGACAGCAACTGCAAGGAACAATTTGACATATAGACAGAATGAGTAGGGAACAACACGTAAAGCTCAACTCGTTTAAGACTAGATCCATTTGGGTGGCGGCGAAAACCAGCCCGACAAAGAAGAATGGAAGTTTCGCTTTGAAGTGCGAGCTATATAAAACGCTGACACAGGAAAGCGATTGTGAAGGCAATACACACAATAAACATCAAAATAGTTAGGTACGTAATATATCTAATATGCACGCCTAGACACGAAGCTGCGCGACAAGTAGGACACAACAGGCTATCTAGGGCATAGGAACACATATGTCAATCTCCTATACAGCAGCCATGATTAGCATACAATGAAAACAAGGAGAATAATACAGGCAGAACACTGTGTTCCTGAAACTATACACTTTAAGCCAATGAGACGCGAATAACGTCAGATTTCACACAATAGAAACACTCATATCGTCACCATTATATTTTCGATATATTAGCAGTGAAAGATCTGCAGGGTATTTTTTGCTATCACATATAGTTAAAGCTCACGCGAACTAGACAGACGAACCTCAGAATGAAGACATGTGACGTTCGACTTCACTACGATGACAGTTCTCTACACGGTTCTCTTCCCTGTTAGGTTTCCACAGGAAACTCATGATGGAACCGTCACAGACCGACAAGAATTTACCGTTAACTACTACCTATTATGAATTCAGTGATTGACGAAACGAGATATGATCTTACGAAGGATAGGCATCCAAGGATGGGCAAGATCGTTTCGAGGCGACGAGCGAAAATCAGGAATGGCTGTCGTCGTGGCTCGTTCATTGCCGCTGACTGCCATTGAAAGCTGTACAGCAATATCGTGTATCGATAATGCCGTCTTAGTTTTAATGGGAACAGCTCACGGGATGATCCCTGATAGCACGAAGATATACATACATATCAGGCATCAATCACTGACATCAGACGATTGATTCCGCAGTGTATGAGCTTACACGAAAGAAAAAAACACTATCTCAAAAAACAACTCATTAACAATATGCTACAACGGTAAGAGTGTTTACCATTACTAAGTGCTACCAAATCAATAGCGAGCGTTTCGAACAGAGTAATTACTGCTTCTATACACTGATTGCATGAACTATGGACCTCCGACTGAAACTTGGCAATCGGATCCTTCTCACCAGCACGATAATGCTCCACATCAGACACGGCTTATATCCAATATCAAACCCATTTGCATTCGATCGGATCTAGTGCAACAGAGCTGAAGATTTGACCCGTAACGCATCCTTCTATAAGGTTGTATCATATATATATATATATATATATATAAAATAATAGATTATCATTAAGCGCATCAACAACTGCAAGAGCTTTGCCCTCATAAACGATAACGAGGAATTTCTCGCTAGTACTTTATGAAATCCTTTCACTAGGAATACTGTTATCAACAGGCAAACTCATATTCATTAAGCGAGATCGTTTACCATATCGAACTCTGCCACAACGACGATAACAGCCAGAGAGCGAGAGATATAATAACACAAACGTGGGAAATGTCGCAAAAACTATCAAAAATAATCGACCATTTCTTCAAAGGACACGTTATCAATATCTGTTGAACAAACACACACAGGTGAACGACAGTAAGGGCCTCAGCCTGAGTATCACAACAGCAAAGGCCATTGCATCATAGGGATGTTCATCAGTGATCCTTGATTAATGATATTCTCTCATTATGATAACAATATTAATAACAATTAATAACTTTGACAAAAAATCAGATATATATATATATATATACTACAAATTACATTATGTAGGACTTCTTCGTCCCATTGTATTCCACGTCTCTTATTATTATGATCATTATCTCTTCATTCTGATCATGTAAAACGGCAATATTTGAATGGCCTATTATTCTACTCACAGACGGATTAGTATTGTACTGTAAATGATGAGGCGGCGCTATATAGACTAAAAACACAGAGATAAAGAAAAGACCGTAAAGAAAAATATAATGTAAGCTTTTCGGCTGAGGGTCACTTCGCACAGTATTTAGGAAACAGTCATTTCGAGGGACTTGGGTATCTTCTTCTGCCAACGAACGTAGCCTACAAGTTGCAGGTAGCTGCCGCCTAACGCGATGGGTTATTTCATTGCTTTGCCAGTAGTGAGTGAGTGAGTGGAACGGAATAAAGTAAGTCAACGAAAAGCAGGTCTATAGGCAGTGGTCCTCAGACAGCGCGATAAAAGCTGATACGCAGAGATGTACCCGATAAACGCTATCGAGAGGACTGAATCGGTGCCGGATGTGCAGATATGTGAACAGGATTTTAGCGGACGTTGGCGAAAACGAAGGCTAGAATTTGAAAGATTGCCAGCGTTTCCGTTGAAGCGACCCTCAGTCGAAGATGCGTACGTACTCACCCCTTATCACGAATTGCAAATAAATTTGACGAAATAGATTCATCGAATACCGCGACACGCAATAACCTATTTTGGTGAGCTAAGCCGTTCGAGTGTAACACGTAGAATGTATAAATACCTACTGGGAGTGATTGTAGCCTGATTTCAACCCACCCAGAACAATTTAGCACCCGCTATAAAGACACTAGAGGAAGAAAAACACCGATTATCATATGTATCCTTCGTTCTCGAATTATACAACAAAAGAGAAATAGACGACGTAATGATATGAATAAAACTTGCGTTCGAACAAATAAATTTATTTTTATCCTTGGCAAAAATGTTTTCATTTGACGCACGTCTGACGAAAGGAACGGGCACCTAGTGCATAGGTTGGTATCTGGCATGGATTATCTGCCGGAAGATAGCTAGCTAGCTAGCTCTGAAGAGATCCACAGATATTGTTTGCTATATAAAGGTAGTTGAGTCCCCTTAATGCTACAAATCTGACTCGCAGCGTGACAGGATACTATGGAAGGGTTACGTTGCTAAAGCGAGCTCAAGCCACTTTGTCGAGGGTCTGCGGCTAACGGTCGGAAGCGAAGCTGACCCACGTTGTTCTCTACGACAGCATCTTTGAGGAGCCAAACGAGATCTGCCTACGAGTAACTTATAGAAAAAAGAGTACTAGCCAAAGAGACATCTTGAATTTGCTGTCTTAAGGCTTTGTTGTGGGCAGTATACGTACTTGTATGTACTTGCACGTACTTCTTTTTTGCTTGTCCATAATGTAAGAACATAGGCGCACGCATCGGTGAACAAAGCATCCATGGAACAGCCAACCAGATTTGCGACGTCATAGCCTGTATCCAGATAAGATGTCAAACGATTCCGACCTATCTTTACAACCCTGTCGTGATGTCGTAAATGTTACACAGGCAATTTTATAGTAGTACTGCTATAAACCTGTCTACCTCTGAAGCACGTCACTATAGATCAGGGACGCATATGGCCGTAATAAAACACCTACATAACCCACTTTTATCGTTAAACATGATTAAATATACAGGTAAAGAAATCCTGATAAAAATTAACTAGACGATAAGGTAAGCAATAAATCTGAACGACTAAGCTATTGAAATTATTATATTATTACTATAATTATATTAAATATGTGAAGGCGAGTGTAATTATCTACTAGGTAGCTCATTTAAGAAGCGAACTCTGGCCGGGTACAATAACATAGGTAATTTTCTTTAGAATATGATTTGCTTCATAGCAGAAATTATAACATGCTCTTTATATAGACTATCGTCGAAATGCGTCAACCGCTCGAGATAATAAGACCGACTTAGTGAACTCTATCCATCCCTAGAGTTTGCAGCACGAGTAGCGTGGAGTGAATTACCAAATTGAGTGTCGCCCTGTCCCGCTGCAAGTCGGCTTGAGCTAGTTCCCGTGCACGCCTATTTTGCAGTCCAGTCATGTTTTTTGCGACAGCCAGTGCTGTTAAAAAACAGGGTATTCTAAACAGATCATAAAAACCAGTTAATGTACCTTTTTTTTATGTAACTTTAGTGTTTAAAAGTCCTGTGAGCCTCTAGCTTTTTTTTTTTTTTTTATCCTAATACTGACCAGAACCCTGTGCTTCTTCTTAGACTGTTTTACGGAGCTTCGGTTGCATAGAGACCGAATCCACACTCTTATACATATTCACTGCAGGAATAAAGTACTCGATTAGAATAAATGAGCCCAGTAGAAAGATAGACGTGTCGTCAATTTTGATCTTCTGATAAATAATGGTATTTTTGTTTACTAAAAAGATGAGCGTTGTACGTGCATCTCGTCCCGCTTGTACACCTTGCACACCCAATTGTATACACGATTAATGCACCGCTTGTTCTTCGGACAAGTTCCCTTAGGTGATAAGGCGGAACGTAACTAATCGAAAAGAAACAATTACTGACTACGATGTTGCAAGGAATAAACAGGCAAAAAGACGTATTCAAGAACCACAGGCGTTGCTTCTACACCTATCTACCAACCAAAGCCATCATTTCCTTAGTACATCACGATCAGTCTAACCACGTATCTATGTAAAAACTTCCAAAAGTTAATATTTTACCTGTATGATATAAGTGTGTTGCAACGCCGGATATAGAGCGAGCAAGTTTTTGAACGTGGTTAATTTTCATTCATAACCTAGACTTTGAGAGACTTGACAAATCGACCAGAAATTAAACCATTTTGAGTACTGACAGTCCAAGACAAAACGTTCCGGATCACGATAGTCACCAGAAATCGCACAGTGAGTACCTTAATAATTCCTGGTTGTCTTTAGAAAGTGAGGTAGATGTTTCACAAGCGCGCTGCAAAAGGCCTTTGTCTTAACGATTCGCCTGATTTCTATTCGAATGCAGAAAAATATGGACGATTAAAAAGAAAGATTTGCAACTCTACAAACAAACACGTTTCAATGGTTTGAAAGAAAAGAGAATTATACGTCCCTAGACAAACATGTACATTTAGAATTAGAAAATAAGCGCACTACGATGTTTTATGTTTTACGTCCGCTAGACGTTATTTCATCGAACGGCTGGCTCTCAGTGGAAAAAGTTGAGTCTTCGTGTATGTTGTCAACTAGCAGAAACGTCAACTAAAATTATGTCGCGTTCATATATCTGCGTAATGATCTTAATAAGTTACTTTTGCTAGCAGATTGCTCCTAATGCTCCTACACCTCTTAACTTGAAATTTCTTAGATGAAGCTTTTTCGATACTAGATAAGGTAAGTTCTTCAGTTTGTTAGAAGCTAAACTCTGTAAACAATATAAATTGTATGATGTAGTGCCAAGATCTATTGGCACAGCGTTTCTTCATCATCGTTTACACTTTGACTTTCGAAAGTTACGATAAATTATTATTAACGACGGGGAGAATTAGATACTTAGCTCTAACCAGTTGCGGCCATATCACAATCGAGCTAAGATAGCTTTTGCTTAGTCACTGCAATAGCATTAGAAAATGCTGTTCTGCAGTCTGCCAGCTTTACAGTGGTGAAATATACTAAGTAACTTGCCTGAAAGACTGACGATTCCTCGGAACAGATAAACTTAATATCTAGCTATGGCAAACGTTTTAGTTTCTAGCACTTGTTTGGTACGAGCGGATACTGAGCTCAAAATTTTCAACAGTACGCTGCATTGAAAAAGCATGTACGATTTCATCTCGCGAAGGTCCCGTTAAACAAAGAAGGTGGACATATATATGTCATTCGAACGTCCTTGTTCTCCTCTGTGCAGGAAGCAGAATGTTACCTCGAATTCTGAACGGGAAATGCACACTTTGGGTGAAAAAAGAAAGCCTGCCTTTTTCAACACCCATCTCACTTCGCTTTTTGCCGGGATCAAAAAGTAACCGGAATATGCAGGCCACCCCGGTTGGCCATGAAAAGCTGAATACTTCAAGTGGAAAAAACTCGCTAGTGTCCAAGGAGACGGGCTGTCGACTTTCGTCAGACATCTTAAGTTATCAAAAGATTAG
The DNA here is from genome assembly GCF_002443255.2 of Varroa destructor. Classification (NCBI taxonomy): domain Eukaryota; kingdom Metazoa; phylum Arthropoda; class Arachnida; order Mesostigmata; family Varroidae; genus Varroa; species Varroa destructor. The sequence goes on along the minus strand of NW_019211454.1, from coordinate 45,113,515 downwards.
AGTCCGCTCTGCTACATATTTAGTTAAAAGCTCAAAAGGACACGGCTCTTTTCAACGAACATATCGTTCGGTTCAGAGATGGGAGAGAATCGTTTGCTGTCAGGTCCAAAGCTGCCGTTGTAGTTTGATCAATATAAAAGACTCACGAGATAATTGACATTAAGAAACTGGAAAGAAGATATTATAATCAGCAACACCAAATACGAAAGGTCATTTCACCAGTTCTTACTGATCATTTATTCACTTTTACAACATTACCATTAGACGTAGACGCATGAACTTCGTGAAGTAGGCTCGTCGAGAAAAAAAATCGAAGGCCTTACATTTTTTTCTAAGTGAATCTTTTTTGGGTACTCTGGAGTCATTCGAAGCTGTCGTTTCACAAATCCAATTGCTAGCGTGTTAAAGCTAGGTCAGCAATTTTGAAGGCAATTGCTATCCCCTATGCGTCTGTTGCTCTTAAATACACTTCTGCTTGATCCATGTTAAGTGCTTGTTTCGATTGACGTCTAGCTACCTGTACGGGGTATTCAAAAATTCCACCCTAGTTATAGCTCAGACTCGCTTGCCAACTTGAATAAAGTTAACATCGATTTGTCAAATGAGGGCCTATAGCTTACCCGCTTATGGCGTCAAGGTCGCAGCTACAGACTGAGCTTTCAAAAATTAGGTAGCACTTAATTGGTTTTCTGAATTGATAACGTTCCTTATACCTAGTTTTGCGTGCGGCTAGGTTTTGAATATCATTGCGTTCCGAATCAATAATGTATTCCAATTAGTTTCTATCTTGTGCCTAGCAATGCTGCCAGCCTGGCTACTGTCGCCTAGATGTTTTAAGCTAGCGGCAACAAATCCAGTCAAATTATCATATGCTGAATTTCACTGCTACAGATATCCTCGGAAGCGATGTGCGGCCATGGTAATCCACTGTTGAATATTAAGCTATATCCTAGAAGCACAAACATGTTTGCATCCCAAATCTCCTAACGAACTACGCAAATATCGCTACGTGCCTTTGAGTCCGTAGGTTGTCTCGTGAGGATCCTGTTTGTACCCTGTCAGACGTCGCACATTTGTTACGATCAAACAGAGACAATGCTGCCCCTAATTTGTAGCTAATATTTCACAAATATACACATACATTTAATTTTATCTCCAGCTTTGCACGGCTCCTTTAGATAGAGATCTGCATGATTTCGGATTATGTGATCGGGTTCAGGTATTCGGCAACTGGCTAGATTTTAGTTAGCTTAAACAACGAAGTTTTTGCTCGTCGCTGCCCCAGGCACTATTCCTAAGACGGTGTGACTGGCCTTATTTTTTCAACCAAAATGTTGTTATTTTGCCAGCAATTTGAAAATCATGTGCTAGCTTTCGAGCGTTAGTTATATGTACGATCGACGTTGAAGCGATCTTAAAAGAACCCTCATTTTTTTATATTCTTTTCAACTGACGTCAGATTCATTATATGCCCAATTATTCAGGGAGGCTTTTTGCTGCCTAGTGCACATTCTGACCGCACCTAGCCCACACATAGCTTTCCAACTTCATTATAGTGAGTGCTGAGCGTGTCCTTCATAGGGGTCTCGCGTTCTGATGTTTAAGAACGCTAATATGTTTTCTGGTTTTGGATAGCAGATTCTACAACAGCATACCAAATAAACGTTCAGCGTCAAAGCAGACCCTGGAGGGTTCTTTAAGGGAGAAAACATCTGTAGAAAGTTGTATTCAACAAACTTCTACTCGATTAATGAACTTTAAGAAACTTTGTCGGTTGAGGTAATATCCAGTGAACTTCAAACAGTACCTGTAGGAGTCTTTAAGAAACGGAGCAACCCTGAGAGGCGATTTTTCGTAACTCGAATGGTTCAGTGGGGAAAGTCATCCATCATGCGAAAAGCGTGCTGAAGGTAAATAAGTTGGTGAATCATTTATGAGTTTGTAACGGTAAAACTTAAAGAACGACGAATTAGCCTATCTATAAACCAGCCATAGTTAAAATGTCCAGCTAACACCTTTTTGGCTGTTATTAAAACAAGAACAAACAATGAACTGAAATAGATGAGTTATCGTACATTTTCCTCCATTATATTTATCAATATATACTCGTGTGTATTCATTCCATAAGTACAAACTGTTAGCGCAACCATAAAACATTGTACTGCTGGTCTATGTAAATAACTAAGCGGTACGCATATTGTAAAAGCTAAGCCGATCCGTCGTCTGGAGTGTATTATAGAAAAGCGTGTCCTACAATAACTTGAAGCATGCAGAAAGGCGAAAAAAACTTAACTTGGCATAGGAAATATATGAAATTATAATGCGCGGTTCATATGGCTGACCAAGCACGGATAGTTAGCTGACAGCCGTAATGAAATGGATAACGCTGTCCGGTTAGGCCGCAAGTCTATATTGGGCCTAATGAGACCGTCTCAGTAGCACTGAACACAATGGCGAATTTCTCTGCAACATAGGTCAAGACTGTGGAAAAGAGAGAGCGGCGAGACGACCTAAAAAAAAAAAACTCAGTGGCGGCCATTAGTCAATGCCCGTCCGTCGTTTGCGTCTTATCCGTATAGTATTTTACCGACGAGAAGCCGAAATTGGAAAACGATCGGTTAGCGGTGGCGGCGGTAGATTTTGCCTGTTTGGCTCCTCTCATATGATTTTGTAGGGCCATAGAATCATCGACAGGCTCTTACACACTTGGCCTTGATCTTGTCAGAGAATCCGTATATGATGGGCTTAAGCTGTTTTATACTGCCAGTGTACCAATGAGCAGATTCTTGCCTCTCCATTATCATTGTAAAATTCGACAAACGAAATCAACCAGACGTCGGATCTCTGGTAATAACGTATGCGGGGAAAAACCTTTGGCGAAGCAGTGCGTTTGCGATGTAAATCTCCATTTCTAAACCTACGTTCGATTAGTGCATTGAGAAATTTCTGGGAAGACTTTATTAAAGTCTTCCCATAACCTACATGGGAATAGTGTTCTATTTGAACTTGTTTAGCTTAAGAATAATTTTGCAGTATGCTTCGAGGCGAGCATAAAGATATCCTACATACACAAAGGCCTGTTTGAAGTAAAAAAAAACTTCAAAACCACTTACGAGTAGATAGAACAATATGTAATCGTGTTCTACATTTCTCATGAAGGACTGACGATTTCTCTCTAAGTTGTTTCTATTATTACAAGGCCCGTTAATATCTATTAAAGGTTATATTTCAAAGAGTTGATAGTATTGTTTTACGATGGCCATCAACGAAGTGGACTAAATGCTTTCGAAATAACTCTAATACAGATAGCACTGCGGTCTCCTTTGCCAGTTGACTGATTTTCAATCTACGTATATTATGGAGCCCTTCTAGACAAAGAGTACTGTGCCTCATTACTTATTAAGGCCAAGAAAACTTAGTTCTTTCGAACTCTAATGGATATTGTTCCTGGTATGATATTACCTATGCTATACCCAGTAAAAAGGAAGGCGTCCTCCATGCCTACTCTGACCTCAGTTTACGGTATAGAGATATTACCGGTACTTTGTGGTCTTACTATTACACCGCCAGGTTTAAGGAACACATCGACAGTTCAGACGTTTAACTATATTGTCGCCATTCCTAAAGACGTCAATGAAAAGAGAAAGTTGTCCGTTTTAATGAAAGAAAGCCTCGATAAAATCGACGAAAGCCGAAAATAGAAACATAACCTATTTGCTATAGGGGGTGAAACAGCCTATTTATAAAGTGTTATGTTAACCATCCGCGAGCAATAGCGCTTCTGTTGTCAGCATACAAATATAAACACAAGGCAGGTTTAAAAATACCGTCTAATGGTGGAAGATTAGTTTATCGCAAGACGCGCACATCAAACCAAACACAAGAGACGGTCACTGAACAGATACTTAAGAACGTCTAGACTACCTAAAGCATATGATGTACTGTGTTTCCATCTAAAAATCCCCTTGATAGGTAGCGCAGACTATGAGTAGATAATGAAGCGCCTGGTTTTTTAATTACGAAGGATTATTTAGTACCTAGATTTGTGCGCCTATAATTCGATTCATAGCTTAGTTTCGTATTCAGTTGTTCGATATTATAATAGATCCAATCAGCCTAGTTCAAAGGTCGGAGAAGTCCTCTGAACATGGAGTTGATCGAATTCGATCTACATAGCACAGGTAGGCTGAAAGGCTGTATCTGATAAACAGCCCAGTACTGTAAAGGTCAGAACGTTTACAAAGATAAAAATTTAATTTTTGGAATCCTTGCATGCGACTCAAAAGCTGATCTTTGGGCTACACAACGTTTTACTCGGCCAAAGCCTTAGCGGTGTCCGCCAAGAAAGTGATTTTTAAGGCTGAGTGGTAAATTTCCTGGGTAAGGATATAACTTTCAAATCATAAACTGTTGTAAATCAAACCTTCCGTACGTGGAACCATTGCCCTAACTTTTTAAGAAAAGCTCGTTAAAAAAGGTCAGTGTGCTTTGCCTAGCAAAGTAGGTCTTTGACCTTTGTAAGAGAGTCTTTCAGTTTGTCTGGTTTCTCTGACATGAAACCCCTATGGGTAATTTTCTGCTGGTAGCGTAGTACGATGTGATCGGCCGAAAGGAAGAGGCGTTTCTCTAACAAGTTGCTGTCCACAGAAAAAGTTAACTGAAGATGGAACATAGCCATCCGTCAAGGAATGTATCATTGTTCGCTTGTCTATTCTCATAAGTAAGATAACTTACCGACTGTATATCGTTGCAAGCTCTTGCTCGCTTGTTCTTTCCACCCAGACTTTAATGTTTACCAAGTACTTCTATATGTTGCTATTATTTGTTACACTCCTCAATAATTAATGATTAGCAGGCCGTTAGATGAGCAAAAGGCTATATGTGTAAAAGTGGATTTTCTATATCTTGCTATACATTTTTATGGAATGAAGCGAAAGTCGGATACGTTTTGTGGTTTTTACTGGATTAAGAAACCGGTTGAGACCCTTTTGATTTTTTTTTATCTAACAAAGTTACTTTAACTAGCGCTCGGCACTGTAATATTTTTAACAAAGGTAGAAAAAATAACAGAGCGTATTAGTGTCGTTAGCGTATTAGCGTGTCGTTAGTACTGATTGTTTCAACGTTTCAAGTTTTACGTCTGGTATCGCCGCTAAGCATTTTATCAGAACTACGTGTCTCCGCAAATAGCAAACAAATACGTTACCCACTGAGCGATCACAGTCTCATCTACACTAAACCGTTCATCTTATTCAGAGACGGACAGATTTTAACTTATTAGACATTGTATATATTATTATTAATTTATATCATAAATTAACATATATTAATTAAAAACAATTTTAATGACAGGAAACGTCCATTAAGAGGTTGCTGGCATGTCAGAAATATTATTTTTTAGATGCTTTTACTGTTCATATTTCATGAGTTCGTTTTACGAAGGTTCGTAAAACCTTTTTATATATTATATTTTTTATATAATACATACTTATTACTGCTTGTGGGCAAGGACAGGACTCATCCGTCAACTCTAGCTGCTACAGCGAGCGTTCCACTAAACCGAGTACGATTTTATTCCTTAAACTTAGAGGGTAAGTGATTCTGCACAACTAAGCACTGCAGAGAGGTTTTGCTATTAAAATAGGTGTTATTAAATTGAATAGGCTAGAAGTTACCTTCAAATATAATTAATACCTCTTTCCGTAGAGTTGAATGGACGTACTGAGTGTTACCTAAAAACACAGGGAATAGTCGTAGTTTGGGTTTACGAAACATATTTTTCGTTTACTTTTTGAATTCAGAAACCACTAACCGTCACATTTATTGTTAATTCTCAATACAATTAAGGATCATGACTAATAATGACTTTTTCGGATAAACAAATTACGATCAATCGTAATCGGACCCTTTCTGTTTAGAAGAACTAGCTTGTTGCGAAGGTCCGAATTATATCGGTGAACTAACTTACCACACGTAACTTCTTTTTATAGCTTCATATAGCGCTGCAAGGAAAGCAAATTAAATACCTATTACAAAATTCATCTGCTACCGCCAGTTCTCTATGGGATGGCCCCCAGGGACAGCGTACGGCCTTTCGGGACGAGGCGTCATCTCTAGCTTTCAGGAAAGCGGAGGATCCACTTTTCGCCTAGATGGCTTAATGCAGCCGTTCGTGCCACTGAATAGAGGAGAATATTATAGGTAAAAAAAATAGATCTGCTTTATGGTGGTTTCTAGATCCTAATGTTGCTTAGCTGAAGCTATCTTCAGAGGCAGCTTCATGTCGATTCTGTCAAACTGTACATTTTAAAACCGGCAAAGAAATAAATAAACACAACTCTGAAATTGTCACTTATGCACACACATGCCCATTGCATCTAATTGAACCAGTGTCTGCCAAGCGCAGACGGAATGAAAGGAAAAAAATCAAATGAGAAACGGAGAACGAAAAAAGGTCGTATGGAGGACAAATGTGAAAACGATCGTTGATCGAGAATATTCGATTGCTTCGTTTGGTCTCAACGCAAATTTAACAGAAATCATTACTACATGACCAACTATTAGTAGTTCAAAAAGAATTTGTTTCCATACTGAAATAGAAAGAAGCGTCACACCATCATTTGCCAGCAAGCTGAAGACACGTGTTTTTCTGCAGCTTAATCTTTACCGAATGCGATTTACGTAAAATGTAACATAACCGTACGCAACGAATGTCTTCTTACATAAAATACGTAAGCTCTTCCGTATCGAGTGATATTAATAGCCATATTTAAAAACCGGCACCGAACCACTTTGATGCGGGTTTACATAATGGGTGCAGCTTTGCGCGGGCCGTTCAGTAATACCTTCTAGTTTTTTTTCTCTAGGCGGATGATTTTCGGAACCTTCACTTCAGTCGAACTCAACGTCGACGACTGGACCTTATTCTGCCGAAGCTATGATCGACTAATTGCTCACCTATCGTTTTACCAAGAGCACTCTAATATTCAAGCATATATAAAAGTATTTATGAGAGGAAAATAGATCAGAGTTATTCCTCAGAACAAATCGCCAGGGCAATCGGACGGACACATTTGAATAGCCCGCGGCTAATCAAGCTGCTATGTGTACAATTACCGACAAACAGAACGACGATGACAGCCGGTGCCATGGAGCGGATTTGTTGGCGGACAGATCACACATGCGGAAAACAACCTGCATGAGTCTATAGAGATGTGAAAATGGCAAAAAAATACTGGTGAATTTCGCTTAGGCCAGACAGGTCGAGCTGTCTATAGACAGCAAATCGTAGTGTGGAAACGGCAACGATACTACAATGGGAAACTACAGTTAAAATACATTACTATAATAAAAATTAAATATCTCGCTTAAAAACAGCACGAACGATACAAGCATGGAAGCGTCTGTCCATTACAGATCTATGGATGAACGTAAATAGTCTGTAATTTGTATATAGTGGCAGGCTACGTTAATGCCTGCAGGCGTGTTCATGGTAGAGGATGCGCGTTATTTCTTCGTGAGGCCTAACGCAGTATATATAAAAATATTACGCACACAAAACCGGGGCGCTAAAACGAGAGTGCATCAGAATGATGCTAAATTAGTGGTTGTTCTAGCAACACGGGCGTTGCTCTGTTTGTTTATATAGTCATCATAGGCTATATAGTTTGTATTATTATGACCACAGCATAGTTTAACGCTAATAGTTTATGGTCGTGTTAATACTAGTGCTGTTCCTGCCTGCCCACAGAATCCCAATTAGAAACGTATATAACTGCAAAAACCTTCTTGCCTTCGCTTTTATCTGGTCTGGGCATGTGACGGCCTGATAACTAGGCATGTTTAATCCTGGCTTTTATTCGTGTTCCAGCACGACGCTTTGCCCGCCTCATTCAAGCGCTCTACGTGCACGTTTGTTCAAATATAGCGCGTAAAAACACTCGGCCATTACCGCTGCGATGAACGCTAAGCGCAGTATCTCATTTCGTTAGTGGTAACATTTCAAATAGCCATTGAACGGCTTAGTTAGCAATGAACGTTCAACGAGTCTTTTTGAAGGAGCCTAATATTCAAACAGGATTGATATTCGTGGCTCGTTATTGCTAAGCAATGTTTTTAAAAATCATTTCACTCTGTAACGTGTAATAATATCGTCTTCCTATATACGATAGGCCATTTATATAGCGGGCTTGGCTTTTTAAACTACTTCTTATATATATATATATGCATATATATAAGTTAATGCCAGCATAATATAATTATATTGGCATCAACTACAGATAATTTTTTTTATTTACGCACATATCGATTGTTGATAGTTTAGAACTGCATGACCGTCTGGTCTATAAAACTATTTGCAATCGTCTGAAAATGCTCCGGCGTTGCAATGGTGCCAGTTGAAAAGATTAAATGGGGACTAGTAATAGGAACAGGGACGACGCTTATGGGGGAGCAGACCAGTCTATCTGTAAAATATCAGTAAACAATAGCAGTAACGGAGTACGATCGTCAGTAGGGACTGTTGTGGCGTGTCAGGCTTTATCTACTTAAAATACTTATATAATAATAATATAAATAATAAAAAAATTGTTATATTTTTTGATATAAAGCAAATGTTGGATGGCCTTAAACGCATAGTCTTCTATCGATCTATTTCCAGCTGTACAGATCACTATACAGGCAATTTAGCAGAAAATATAAGTAAATTTTCATTTTGCGAATCGTTTACGAAATATCATTCTATACTGGCATTGTCAATTTGGAAAATTCTAGGATTATATTGTTCGTTAAATAAAAGCTCGCCGAGCTAAACGTCACGAAAAATTAGTCAATCTAATTGAGCTCAATCTAGTTAATCAAAGCTAGCAATAAACGATTACAAAACACTAATAAAAGGTGTTTAGAATATTTCTCATGGTAGAACCGTGTCCTGCCTGTCATGCCAAGGACTTGCCATCAATGGAGCATTCGTCTCCGATACGAAATAGCCATTTTAGTAATGACATGTTATATCACATTGATAAAGATGCTATGATACTGCGGTTTGGAGACATTTCCAGAATAGAATATAAAGAAGCTTGTAATGGCTGTGCAAACCAACGCAGTTCCATTGATCACGGGGTCCGTTTACGTCTGAAGAATAGAGAGATTTTGAAGGGAGCAAGCGGGAGAGTAAAAGAGTGATTAAACAGGAAAAACAAATGCCGATCCAGCGTACGAAACTTCGTTGTGAAAGCTGACGTTGGATAGTGGCTGATAACACAAACTTACCATGACGCTTCAACCTGACTGAAATAACAGACGCCACGAAAGGTATGATAGTAGTGTAGAAAACGCAAACAGGTTCGAAGTCACCTTTTCCATATGCGGCATAAAAATGAAAAAAAATCAGTTGTAATCGACGAAGACTCATTCGAAGGAGGCCTCTCGTCGTTTTCAAGGAGAACATTCCTGGGATTATGCCGACAAAGGCTACTCACAAAATTACAGCCCTTTACACACACGACCGCTGGCAATATACATTTGCCCCGCAGACAAGCGTAAGTTGTCTTTATTTGCTCTACGTTTATTTCCCACGGGAAATGGCGACGCCAAATAATTTCGATCGATGCAGCAGTGCCTTCGTGATGTGCGCACTCCGCTCAGTAACGTTAACACTTTCTTGACACGCACCAAAAAGAAACAAATGTAAATAAATCGTTTTAGTATCGCAAGCCCGTATCCAACAACGTTCTTTGCCAGCTGCTCTTGAACAAAATGTCTGACTCCGTTGCTCCAGACTGTTTTTTTAACTTCGTGCATGTCTTTCTGAGGCATCTAGCGTCTTCTTGTGTGGTTGAGGCATACTAGAACGCTGCAGGCTCTAAAGGCTCAAAGCTGTGTGTCAACAATGAGTCAGTTTTTTCTGCTTAGCTGGTTAGCATCGGATGATTTCTCAGCTAATGGAAAAAAACAACTCCGTTCATACGCGCATCTGAAAGCGGTATATCCTAAGGATTAGTTTGCACAGACGTCGTGCTTTAGTGACTCCTGCCACGGAGTTTGATGCAGTAAATTACATTTGTTTTTTGCTGGCGCTTTTGTCGTCTGTAGGCAATCTATGGCTACGTCAAACTTTGCTTGTTCCATGGGTGTATACAAACAGCATATGCAAATATCTGCGATGTTCTGTTCCCTTATGCCTCTATAATTAATTGAACGCCTTCTAGCTAGGATTTAAAGCTGTATATTGGCTTTATTTGTCTAAATGTATCCTGCTTTGGATTCTAGTAGTAATTGATTACCCTATGGCAGAAAGGCAACAAATAAAAAAATAAGAAAGGAATCAAACAGGATTGAATCACTTTGTACTTTAGATCGCTATTAGCAGTGATGGGCTTGACAAAAGATGTTAAGTAAAAAATGGTATATAAATTGATCTTATTCGTAGAAATTACAGCGGCTTTGGCTGCTTGCTGTTCAATAGGCCATAATAAGCTATAATAATTGAAATATCAACTCGTTATGATTTATTCATTGATTTATATTAGTTTCTTTGCACAGTAGCAATTCTAGTTTCCCGTCGCCTCCGCAAAATATATGACGATTTACAGTTAGCTATGCGTCCTGACTTATGTAATTCTGACCCGACGCTGCAGTGAGCGGTAGTCTGCATAGTAGCTAGAGTTTCTGTCATATTTCTTAGAAACTTACGTATCAGAGGGACTGCAGCCTCAAGCCTTTAACACGGTCTTCTTCTTCTTTTTTTTTTAAACCCTCGTCACGTCAATTTCTTCGATCGAAGTTTATTGATAACTCTACTAGCTTAATGAATCAGCCGTCAGCTCGTCAGTTAAAGGAGCAACTTAAATATGGTAAGCATCATATGCCCTGACCATAAAGACTACTATTCCTTTTTCAAAACGTAAATTACCACAATCAATCCGGTCAGTTGCTAGGATTCAATCGGCCATGCCCTTAGATTCTAGCGTATCATTATCAATCATTATGCTTGTTATCCATTTGCTTCCTTACGTTAGTCACAGACAAAAAGCTTTTCATAAATTTTCGATAATTGGTCTCTGTAGAGATATAGGAAATGATAAATATAGGCAAATTAGATGTGGACGAGAGCCTTTGTTGGTTGACAGATCAAGCTTTGCTGGGAACAATTTGTGCAGCGATATGTCGGTTCTCTGCTCATTGTTGTGCCTTATCTCTGATTATAGAGGTTATATTGTTTTTACAACTATTGTATATAGAATTTATGACGATAATGGAAAAATTAGACTTTTTCTAGAGCAACGACTAAGCTTTCTCTAATACGATTACCATGTGAGCAACTGCTTATATAAATAAGTTATAATTTATACAAGTAATTATTAACCCTATAGTGTATACACGTTGACTCTTCACACGAGACTTTTAATCTTCTATTTTATCGTCGTTAAACCCTCTGCGCTACTTTGGCTAAAGATCATCGTAGTAACAATGAAATTACCTGATTCTGAACAAGTTCTTGTTACTCGGTACGCGAAGCAAGAATAGGTGGTTAAGGCAATAATTTAAATGCTGCATAGGATTCGAATTGAGGTCTGCTTGGACGCGGGGCTTAGACCAGCCGTTGAAACGACTCTAGATTGAGTTACTTTTTGCGAGAATAGATACCAAACAGCATGTTTACTGACATAGATCCGTGGAGATCGCACCGAGAGATGAGTTGAAGATAGACCCAGCTTAGTCTGACAATTTGCTACTGTAGTCGCGTTATCTGTTTTGAAATTAGAAACGTTTTATCGCCACTGGAATCTGTATTGATACGATGTTAACGTAAATGATACAAAACTTTTTTTCTGTTCTATTGGAAAGTTTTTCTCCTATCTTCGCCTCTTGAATATACCATTTCTATGGCTGTTACAGCTAACGGGTGCCGCGGTGGTAGCAGTACGAAGATTATCAATTGACCAAGCATAAGAAAAAAAATGTATCGATATCTTTTGAACTTATCTTGGCGAAATGCTCTTTACCTTCTATCAAAATAAGCATACTATTGTATGCTCTTATGTCACATCGGCACTCCACCGACAACTAATAGCCTCCTTTCCGCAATTAAAATTTCAGTGAGCGCCCCCCCCCCCCCCCTAGCTCCGTAAGTTACTTTTAGTAACAGAAGTTCGTTAGTCGTCGTTCGAGCGGGACGATCGTACGACGCCCTTCTTCTTTTATGGTTGAGCTCAGCGCAAAAGGTTTACAGTAAATAGAGAGATTGCAATGACTTGCTGAATGTTTATTAGCTCAAGAGTGTTCGGCTTCATTACGAAGTCCGGTCGAAGCGATGTTTCTAAGTTTAATTCGCAAGTTAACATCCAGTTTGATTAGTGAACTAATCTTGATTGGGTAACTTTTAGCGGTGAAAAAGATATAGTTAAAAACGTGTTTGCCTGTTGCCTTTGCGTGCCCGGTATGATTTCGACTACAAAGCAGAAAGCTGCCGTGTCCATTTAAAAGCATTACTTGAAAGCTTCGTATGCGTAGATAAAGAAAACCCTTATTTACTATATACTTATACAATGCGTAATTTTTATAGCTAAATAGTGTTTTAGTTTAACATAAAACTAAGTATAGTTCATAATAGTATAAATATCGTTTTCGAGTTTTACGCCCGGTACTTAAGTCTTTAGGTATTTCCGTCCATTCCGAACGCGACACGGGGTCTGCCTACTTTATCATTGACTGGCAGGAACGAGCGCTTTACAGCCGCTTACCGTAATTTTATATAAGCGTAGACTATTTTTCCATGAATTTATATTATAACAATCGCAGTATTACAACCCATCTACGCATTTCCGTATCGAGGCCGGTACGCTGTAGCATCTGGTACGTTTAGGTTGTGTTACTTCGTATTTCTAGGGAACCTTTGGGTGCGTGTCGGGCAAAGTTCAATTTATCAAAAACGGACTAGCGAGTGGCGTACTTATTGGCTAAGGGAGTATCGCACGAGCACGCGGAAACAGGTCTATCTCGTTGTCCTAAAGTACACCGTGCTGTCAGGTCAGTAAAGATAATCATCCCGGCTATTCGCGCTGTCGTATTTCCAGGAGCGGTTTCGTATACCCTTTGTTGACGGACTAGGAAGAAACGTACTTGTTTAGGTTCCTCCCGTAAGTCGACACACATCACATTCACGTACATACGTTCGCACGTATTTGCGCCTATATCCCGTTGTTCGGGGAATATAGTGTCATTAGGTTCTCTGCGGTTTCGTCTACGACCGTGTGGCCTTAGTGAGAAGTTACAGACGACAAGGCCTTGACAGATCGTCCCGTGTAGTCACGTTTCGCGCTTGCGAGTCAAACCTCATTGGGGATACCTCTCCCAAATGCAGTTGCGTTTTTGGTATTACGTGGTCGGTCAGCCACCCGCAGTGTTCACCCTGACTCTCAAATTTTCCTGCCTATCTCCATGGCCGGGCCTCCTCGAATACCAACTCTAACAACGCCATCCAATCATTTAGGCGCTCGATGAGTCGGCTCACCAGCGTATCTGCATCGTTTGATATACCACCGCTATACCATAGTGGACTGTTTGAATTATTTTTAATAGACAGCAACGTGAAAATCCTTTATATCAGCAAGAGAGACAAATGAATAGTGCCCAATGTGAGCGCTATCCAACTTTTTCCATCTTTAAAAATAGACCAATATATGTCTTTGCAAAACTTCAATCGAAAGTTCCGTGAAAGCTAGTAACTCCTGAGATATCGGTGTTCCTAAAAAGTAACGTTTCATGTAATTTGCTTATAGTTTTTACGAAACTTCTATCGTGCCGCTTTTTACTCTGCGCCATCTGTTTGAAGGCAATCGACATTTAATAAACGTATTAATTAATCTTAAAGGTATTACATGCATTTATATTTTGATACTCCCTGATATCCTCGTTGGATGGAATTATAGAAAATTAAGCGGATCGGCTTTGCATTGTCTAGCTGGCAAAAGCAGCGCTTCGCAGCCATTGACTCTGATCTTATATAGTCATAGACATGCATTTATTCGTTATTTATTTTATAATGTCTACATTATAACAATATTCATCAGTACATACCTTAAACACAATTCAAGCTTTGTAGCCTTAGGCGCACGATCAGGCAGCTGCAATAAGAGTTACCTTTGCTACTAACAGTTTAGCCGTAATAGACCAGTGGCCTTTTTGAATACCGCACTAACGGCAGAGTAACAGGAAGCGCTCTGTCGTGCATTTAATTGAAACAATTTTCCCGCCATCGCATCAGGCCGATCGTTATACGTAGCGGCCTATGGCTCGTTTGGTATAGCCGCGGCAATTTGGTCCTTTGCCCTTGGATTGACCACCTATGCGCACTGTAAGCTGATGCTGCACCTGTCATAAAACACCCGTCCACACACAATAAGATAGCTTATTACTTAGCTTTGACCAAGAAAGCCGAGATGACGTTTGAAATGGGGCTGAATAAGAGAGTGCAGGCCACAACCAGGAAACACGCCCCGTGACGAGTCTCGGGTAAAAACAAGGCATCGTTTGCTACGAAGGATTCTGGCAAAGGGGTTAGCAGCGCTGATTTGCTTCTATGCTTGCACTACGCGATTTTCTCTCATTTTCGCGCCAGTATCACTATCCTTTGCACAGCTATGGCTACGGAATCGACGGTAGCAGCGCGTAGATAGAATACATAGACAACATCCGCGAACTGACCTTCCGCGAAGGATCTCGACTGTAAAAACAAGCGAAAATCGTATCAAAATAACGTGCATGCGTGCCACGTTCGCCTATATGTTAGTAAAAACGAAACTTTTGTCCACTATATGTGATGATTAGATGACAGCTTATACGAGAACTCATGCATTACAACACATTGACCACATAGCTGAGGTATAGATCTTACTCTGTGGAGATACTTTCTGGAAGCGAGATCTGTCGTAAAGACTTAGCATATCACTCATTTAAAACTGGCGCGCAATATCCATCGCACAACCAGCAAGACACGATATTTGTTTATATGTAGATAAATTCAATAAAATGTATGAAACGAAGAAATGTGTTTGCCTTCTCTTGACCTGTAGCAATGTGTCTTATTTGAGACTTCAGGTTATCACCAGAGTGCATGGTAAACCAAAGCACGAATAGCATTTTCGCTACTTGCTTTATGCGAGGGATACAATATGGACCTGAAGTTCAGGAAACTTACTTTAAATCACTACCAGTGTGCAAGTACAAACTGCCCTTGATGTATATCTAATATATTGCATGAGGGGTTACGAAAAGAATACCCAAACGCGTTTTTGTGCTTGCGCAGTTTCGATTATCGCTATAGACTGGGTTGATTCCCTTTTTATATTTAGTACTTAATTATTGTTCAGATTATGTCTAACTAAGTAGTAATTGAACAAGCGTTACAACTTTTATGCTCTCCATCCCCGAGCTCTAGGAACCAGATAAGTTTAGATATCAGGTTCAGGTAATAAATAGATAAATGCACTGAATGAGCTTCTACAATTGCTAATGAAATGAGTCGAAACTGGGCTTAAGCATTGACTTTCATCCTTTGTAACACGAAAACGATTGTATCCCACTGGTGAGCAGCTCGCTGCCCCTTCGACCCTAACCGATGTTAAGTCAAACTGGGCCGCTTTTTAATGTTGCAACAGGAGGAATCATCCTCGCAGCGCCGTTGTGAAAATGTTGACCTGAGAAAACCCTTTCCTAAGAAAAACTCATTGGTCCCTTCGCCCTCATCAGACGTGTGCACGTCATCCTCAAGCCCTTCTCCCCCGTTTTGGTGTAATTCAGAAAGCCGCGTCCAGCTTTAAATTTGGCCTTAGACTTGAAGTTACCAGAACATTCGACCACAAGGAAGCCCAGTACCTCTCAAATGCTTCGAACTCTCAAATGTTTTATTTTGCAGTTACTGCGATTACTCTACCCATAATAGAATATCCAACAAGCTATAATTTTTGCCATACTAACGTCAAAGCTATTGACTCATCATAGACTTTCTGATCAGTGAAAGCTCCCATCGGTGGTACCGTGCTAAATACGTGTTTGAAGAACGCTTTTATGCATATGGCAGTGGACGAAAACAGAACCTCCGAAACGCAGGGGGGGTATTTTCGACGCTACTAACTAAAAACGTATGACGAATAAATTGATGGATAAGACATTTGAAACGAAATAATATTATTCAAAATTACTCAAGGTGACAACTTTGACTAGGCTGAACCTAATTCTTAGGTATTGGCAGTAGCGAAATTCGAATTTTGTGTAGCGTTCAAAATAGTGCGGTATGTGACTATAAACATATGTTCTATATAGAACACCGCTTACTCGTAGATGATTCACAAGTCTAAAATTGCCGCTTGAAACTTGAAAAGTATCTAACTCTGCAGTAGTGTTTGAAGAAGATACATACATTGTATGGATAAAACCAAGTAACGATTGCAGTGAACGGTATAATAAAATGAATAAAGCTTTCTAGATGTATCTATGTGTACAAATATACAGTCACATAACATTTTTTCGGCTATCGTAGGTGTCCGCCCACTTCGCCCCGCAAAATCCCGCCACTGTCGCTGGTTATACTGACAATGAAATGTACTGTGGTTCGGCTTCATTCTGTTCACCTCCAATCTGATATTGATAAAGTTCTAAATAATATTGTTTATTTCGAACAGTTAATGATGAAGAATAGTTCTCACTACGTTACAGCTTGATAAGTTAACTAAATTGAAAGCTGTTTTGAGACAACTTACAGGACTTACGTTCGTTTCTAAGTTTAGTCTTGCAAAATTAGTATGCAGATCTGATATTTAACTTGCGGCGATAGATCTTCTACAGGTGCCTATCTATCACGTTACGTTAGGTCTAACGAGAATATCAACTAGTCCAATAACAGCAGCAATTGACCCGTTCACTGCTTTATGGGTCGCCGCGGTTTATTGCGTCACGATGTTTTATTGGACGTTTAGGATAGCCAAAAAGCGTGCCTAGCGCTCAAGCAAACAAAACCATACAAGTGGGATTTTTCATGCAGCAATTTTGAACTTTCGCAACAATGACCCCGTATTTTCTAAGCAGCCATCTCCATTACGTCCAATTGTGAGAATCTGACTTAGAGAAAAATCCTTCATTGGGAGGTTATTTCTTAGCATTTGCCTGGATGTGAGGACTCAACAAAGATGAATCGTAAATGAGATTCTGTCGAAATGTATGCAGCGTTTTAGTGTAAAGTGGGCAGGTGCTAGGTTAATGCAAACTTTCTAAAGCGGAGAATTTTTCCTTGCCTAGAACACCCACTCATGGGACTAGTTATACTGAAAAAACTATCGACTTTCCGAAGACGATACCACAATAGAACGTTGGCTTATTGAATTCGACAGAAATATGGTGACGCTTGTTGCTGTATATTTTATTTGTTTTAAGGCTATTGTATTTGCGGGGTCGTATTAATAAAGGTCACTTTTAAAATATGGTCAATAGGTTTACCTTAAAGTAATAGTAATGAGCAAATATTATTTTATCTATACCCTGCATCGTTAGATCAAACCTTAGCGGGTTCCTATCCGGTTCGTAGGCATCAGACCCTAAAAATCCACCTGTTGAAGGTTCTCTAACATCCTGTTACGATTTTCAGATAGAATTAATTCTCCAAATTAGTGACTATTTGAGGAACGATCTTGCACCTAGGAATTTAGGCTCGTGGCACATTCATTGCAGCTGTCGAGGGACAATATGCAGTTGTTAACAAGCGTATCCAACGACCCTACCAACGGTCTGGACGATAATGTTCGATAAAAAATGAACGATAAAAATAAAGTTTGACTTTGAGGATAAAGAGCGGATAAATGCCACTGTTGTATTGCGTAACTGTTATTGGATCTAGATTTTTGTATCTGTCACCATGTGCCAGCCTATGGCGCATTTCGCGCCTTTATCGAAAATTAAATTTATCATTTTCTCTCTGCTTAAAGGGCATGCTGACATTTTTTTTCTTTATCGGGTTTATTCTTTGATGGAGTCGATGAGCAGAACACTGTCCTATATTGAACTTCTCGAACATTCAGCGACCGCGACTGTCGTCGTGAAGAATAGCCTGTTGACTTTAACCTTAAAGAAGCCCTCCGTGAAGCAAGACGAATACCTCACTTATGAGCCAGGGACATAGCCCTTTGAACGACGGAACCAAAAGTATTGTTCAAGGTGGCGTGGTCTCAGATTCGAATTAGGCTCTACGAAAGACAGACCCACATTTTAAAAGAATTACAAAATTGTTGCACAAGCTTTATTATGACATTGATTGTAATTAGGTCTTCAATGAGGTCATTGCAGCGATTTCGAGCAATCATTTTAGAAATAAAGTTTGTTTCTTAAACTTTCGCCATTTAGTTGGAATTTCCTCAATCGCCTCCGCCAAAAAATGTGTGCCTCTCGTCAACAGCGATAGACCTAGTCGAAATGGCATGTAAGTGTACTTGTGAATTAATATCGGGTATAGGATGAAAAAGTCGAGTTCGCTCACCAATTGCAAAAAAAAAATCTACAACGCGAAACCAATACCCCGAAGCGTACACATTCTGTATTGCCCTATCGAGTATATCAATAGAAACGAAGGATTCTAGTAGAACAGTAAACGATTATCGTAATCGATAGAGCTTGGGCTATATACAACGTGAGGCATCTAAATTCAGACTCATTCCCATCTGTGGTCTTTACGACCCTTTTATTTAAAACAAACATCATTCGCTGCCGTTGCTGCACCCCTCACTAGTCATTTTCAAAGTATTGCTTCTTTACTCCGCAAATAGATTAAAATAAACTTGCCCCAAGCGATATTGATAAATATAAACCTGCTGAGGTGATGCTCAAATACGTTGCATACACGACATCTTAGCGGAACTGAACTGTAGGCCGATAGCAAAGCCGAGTGCCTAAAAATCAAACAATATAGCCAATAAGTACGAAAGGTACGTAAAGGTTTAAAAAGAACGATCGGCGAAGGCTTATCTGGACCACCGAATTGGCAGTTGAGATTCCACTCTTTCTACGGCCGTTAATTTTTATATGAAAGATTGAGGCGTATCAAAAATAGTTTTTTGGGCCACTCTGATCAACTTTAGAGCCCTTTAAATTTACAATTACAAAAAATCTTCTTCGAGTTGCTTACATGAAGGGTGCAAACATCGTCGACTCTAGGTAAAAATCAAGTATATTATCTTGGCGGGCTTAAGCGAACTAGATCATCATTCATTTTCACTCAGATTTGTCTTTCGTTTGAATGAGTTTTAGAAAGAACTGGCTTCATTCTGGGATTATGAGTAACAAACAACACATACACATGCTACGACAAACAGTCTAGAGACGTCTGTTCAAATTTAAATACTTCGTGTTATATATATATATATACCATTACTTGACGAATCTATCACGGAATGGTACCGGATTGTTCCGTCCATTAAATGACAGCACTTTTAGACAAACGACTTATATTGATCATTTTTTCATTGAAAAATGAGTATGCCAGTTGCTTAGGCCACTCAGATCCACTGTCGCAGGGGGACTGGATTCAACGAGGCTGCTTCAATGTTTCGGCAGCTTTGGCCAAAGGTTATGCTCGCAGCGAATATAGGGTGAGCCTAAAGACATCAAGTATTATACAGGTAACGAACGTCCCTGTTATAGCCGAAATTATTAAAAACGCGACCTATCGCTAAACATGGCCGTACTTGAACCAATTGTATCGATGATTTCCCTATTCCGGGGGTGTAATATACCGAATTCCGACCAGCGAACAGGCGGGCCGCTGATTCAATGGTCGCGTAAGTTAGTTCGTGTACAACTGTTCATAATTCAGCAGCTATCGAAGCAGATCATTTTAGCTACCTCAAAAATTCATCACTGGTTAATCGCTATTGGTTAGATCATCGCTTCATTTTTAAATAGCTCCAAACAGGTCAGGCGTTAAAGCGAACCGCTATGCATGGAGACGCACAGGTTTGCTCTCTGATTGGAAATCTTATCAGATATGTAAGGCATAGCTCTTCAAACGCTCACCGAAGCCGTCTCGGGTTAGAGATAACAACAGCTCGTTCGATTTACCAACCGACGCTAAGGGACGAATCACTAAATATGACAAATAATTTGACAAAACATGACCGGCAAAACAAACTACTGAAGCTTCAATTTATACTATAATTAAGCGGCTGACAATGTCGCTTGTGAAAATCGTTTGAAGCATGGAGCAAAGTAGCCAAAATTAGCTTTTTTAATATATATAATAATAAATCTTTTTTCTATGCAACTCGATCTATAAGGATAACCAACATTAACAGGAGAACGAATAGGGATTAAAGGAGAAACACTCGATCTAGCATATCACTTAGTCCTGTTGGATCTGACAGTAGTTGGACGACATACTGCACATTCGAATCTAACGATAAGATCGCTGTGAGCCCTGTTTCATTGGTAAATAAAACCATTGAAACAAAAAAAATCTCCCTATTCGATATAGGCTTCCTTCGTCTCGCAAATTCTTCCCTAGCTTAGTTGGAAATACAGTATCTTCGCCCGCTATTCCCAGGATTTCTATGGCGCCGTGTAACGTGACGTTTAACAATTGTTTGACATCTTTGTTTTACGTTGTTTCAAAGAAACCGCCACCGATCGCAGGTTTATTATTATTATTTAAGTGCTATAGGAGAAGCATGCCCAATAACCGACGCTACCAAGTGTCTTTATAGATTCAATAGAGTGTAGATGAATGTTCTAGTGAACCACGGCTTAAGTACGGTAAGCGATTTAATATCCTCTACATTTACCGTACGAAGCCTTTGCTAAGTTAGTTAGTTGTCGTGCCGACTGCTGGAGCCGCATCTGTTATACGTGAGACTAATAGGATAATGGATACTACAGGACGGCTTCAGTTGAGGGGGCGCACGGTGGCCACTGGCAAAAGCGAGGTTATTCTAGTATGTATAACATGACAAGCAGTTCTCACCCTTGAAGAAGCTAAAGGCGCACGCGACTACGACAATAACTGAAATAGGGGGATTTTCAAGAATAATAGAGATTACCGCTTACAGTTACTTGCCGACAATGATGTGTAGCCGATTTTGTAATGTATCGTTGAAAACACCCATGATTTAGTTCATAAACTGTATGAACTGAATACAGAACGGATGTCGGTACGACCCCTTGTGGAGATACGATGAATAAGAAAATATAGGTGCATCTCTGCATTACGAGGCACAACAAAAAACGGGCTGTACTGAGGACTGCTAAAAAAAAATTGCCGTTTTTTACTTAATCATGCTCTGCCGCAATCACGCTATCGATCTCCTGCGAGTCGAGACGCTTGGACAGTATCGAGCTGCCGTTTTGTAGCTTCGTCGACTATGACGTCTTAGTACGGTGCTGACTTTTGGAACTGATCAATGTGCAGTAGTGAAGATGTGGATTGGGTTAATTGTAGCTTGTTTATGTCACTTAAAAGGGAGGCAAGGACCTTTAACGGAACGCTAAGCGGTGAGCATCTGAAGCTTGCAAGAACTGAACATAGTACTAAATGAGCAAATGTAAAATGTGGCCTGGAACACGTCCGATTCAGCATAAGACCAGCATTTTAGTAGATTACAAGCAACGCCCCCGTTCAGTGGATCCGATAGCATTTGTAGAAAATTCAACCCCTGTACAGGATCGCGATAATGTACCACCCCGCCTATTAACAGGGATCCTACCCATTCTAAATTGAACTTTTTTGTTTACACCTGAATCTACCATATGATTATTGCACGTACTTTATGCACGCCATAGTTTATATGTGCATACAATGCAAATAGTATTCTACCTTCGCCTACTAATGCTCAGCACATCTGTCAAGCGTCGCCTCGTGCAACTTGAAGCGGCCGGGCGGTTCGCTTTAGCAGTCTTTATTACAGGAGCGGGTGCAAATTATGCTGTCCAAGTCGTAAAATGTCTTATTACATCCACTGAGGTTCGTTTGTAAGATTACCATGTTTCACCGGACAAAAGCGTAGCTGGCACGGGCAACGCAACGGTGACCCCAGATAGCCGTCTCACGAATGATACAACCGCGTTTGCTTCGAGCCGTAATTAGGTTGGTACGACAATCAAGCAGAAGCAAACTGGCAGGAACACCAGACCATTGAAATGTAAGGAACATTTCTTATGTGAAGCAGCTGGGTATCAACTATTCCTCTATGGTGAGTCGTATACTTAGCGCATAGAAGCAAAGCGACATACCTGTAAGCGCGTAAACGTGCAATTGTGCAATGCATGTGAATCAAACAAAGAGTCCCATATTGGCTTATGAGAGTTCGTTACACGTTTTTAAGTTGCTTCTCTACCGTGTGTCCGAGGTGCAACGAAACCCTAAGGCACTTCGCTTTAAATATATATAATTTGTACATAGACATTGTAATGTTTTATTACGTGCACTTATATATATAAGCTAGCGATGTCTGATCTCTTTTAGAGATCAGACATCGCTAGCTTATATTCTATTAACGATACATGCTAGATAAGCTGTGTGAATGAAAAATGTCTTTATTAGTTATTTCCGAGACATGAGCTCCCACACAAGTTCGTGGGGAAGTGCCATTTCTGGATAGGGCTGTACGGCATTGTAACATTTACCTATTTAAACTGCTGCTCGGATAAATCTGTTGCTTTCCAATTGAGCCTCCACAATACCCCGTCATTCCTGTAGAGGTTAATAGCTTGAGCACGCAAGGGTTTGAAAACTTAAAACTTAACGGTAACATATCGAATATCCCATACACACGCCAAACCCTGCCAGATTCAGATACGTTAGCATCAAACAACGACGCCATTGTACTACGATTTCTGCGGTAGTGGCATTTTAGCTGAAACGTGACACAAAGTTGCAGCATGTTAACGTTCGGAATCAACGAGAACTGAAACCTAGGTTTTTTTCGACTTTGCAGGCGCGCTTGGCGCATAGGTTGGCATTTACGAAGGCTTTAAACAAACTACGTCCACATCGAACCTTAAGCGGGGCAACGGGTAAATGGTTTCGTACGCATATGCGATTCACTGTATCCGCCGAGAGAGTGATGAGAGTAACGGTAGAAAATAGTTATGATTTTGAATGCGACAGTAACTTCGCGTACGGGAGAGTCTACATGCGTGTTGACGACCCTAGTCGTTAAAAATGTATCGTCGGAGATGATGATCTTACATTTTCCTTCCATGGTTTTTGGTTGACACTTTTAAAAATAAAAATAGCCCGAGGATTTTTATTTATTTATAAGGGTTCACTCGCAATCGATACTTTCTTTCTGATTATGTAGTCTTTTCTAGTTCGTAGTAGTTTTCTAGTTGAACAGATGTTCGAAGAGTTAAACAGTTCCAGACACAACTTACCTTGGGACATTATTATGATTAGAAATGGCGGCAAGCAAGAACTTGACAAACATGTAACATTGCCCGGAGCTTTTCTTACAAGGCGGCCTGGTGGACTTTACATAAAACGTACCCTTAGCCAACAACGATTGAATAATTTCTCGGAAATGAAGAGTTTGCAATGGAAACTAACAAAGCTAGATCCATTAGTTTTCTTTTTTAAGTATATTTCTGGTGACTAAATGTAGATATATCGTTAGTTCAGTCTTTGGATCTACGGGATATTTGAATGTTGTTTCCTTCCGACATTTGCAACGAGGGCTTTTGACTGAACTCTGCAGTACGTTTAAACGTTAAGCTGGTTTATGCTACACTTTTTTTGAGTTAGATCAAACTTTTTTTGGATACGTGCTGAAACAGCGTTACTGATCTACAGAGAGAAACAGCCGTCGCCACGTCCTTATCCCGATCGGCATTATTCTGTTAGAAGGCACTGCTCTGATTGAAACAGTCAGACGCGACTCTCGTGTCGTTGAAAGGAATGGATTAAGTATTCTCAATTTTACAAAAAGCGATCGGTACTAGGAGACCCAATATAATGTATAACTAATATACATGCGAAAATACTGTTTGGAAACCCACATTAACAGCAAAGAGGTTAAGCACTTAAAGCGTCATTATCATACATTTTAAATATTATCTAGTTGCCTATTTTCTAATGACTAAATGTTTTTTTTTCAAGTTTTTTGGGAACCAGGTTTACTTTTGCGCCACTTGTATCACAATTAAGTACGTTAACGGGTCTAAACCATTGAGGCTTAGATTTGCACAAGTCTAAAGCAATTCTCTCTCCAGGACGAATTCCCATATAGTTGCAAAGAAAAGGACGTAGCTGACTATGTGTGCATGTATTTCGTAGAACACTTTTTGTATAGCCGTATAGGATCAGGCAGTGCTATCAAATTTAACATTTCGGGTATTTGTTCGCACAGTAGGAATAGCTAAAATGGTACAAAAAATTCTGGATCAGAGGGGCTTTGTTTATTTACTATTGCATTATTATCAAACACAATGTAGGCTCATTTGAAACTACGTACAAATGTGCTCACGGGCTGCCCGGACAGCTCTAGAGAGAGAGAGAGAGAGAGAGAGAGAGAAAGAGAGAGAGAGAGAAATTCCTTACATCACTTGAACAATGCCAGATTATGATTCGTTCATAGTGAGGATTCCCCTGCCCTTGATGCAATTTATCCCTATTCCAAAGTTCTTCTATCAGCAATCAAAGTGGCCGAGCAAATCGGGCAAGCTACTTCAAATGACTTCTGCGTTAGTTTTTCGAGCGTACGGCTGAAAACCCAACAACATCGGCTTGCTGCGTACATTTAACGATATTCTAGTACGTAACAAAGCTGATTTTTTCAACGACCGACTGCGGCCATTGGGCACGCTTTCTTTGTTCTGATTCAATTGTAGTCAGGCGTAAAAGCTGAGAATGGTGACAATAAACATACAGTACGCTAAGAGCATATGGTAGTATCCACAGCTTAAATTGCTAGCTGGACCCGCAAAAAGCGAGAGGTAATCATACTTGTATCAGATAGCTAACCTTTAAACGGAAAGGAAGGAAAAACTATAGTCTTTAGAAAATCACTGGAAATTAGTAAAATCATAAAATACAAGTTCGTGCATTACAGCATCGTGAACATAAGTGACGTCACTCTATTTAGATAGCGCTGATTTTTGGGCAATAAAGCCCAGCTTTTTCTGAAATCATTAATTACAGCGTACGTTCCGATTATCACTTAGGATTTCTATTAAAACGTGGAGGATATTATACCTCGCGAAACGATCATAGAGATGCTTTGCGTGGAAATCCTAGTAAAACACTTTACTGCAAAAGGCGGGCTGTCGTCAGGATCGTCATCTGGTTGAGCCGGGTGATTTTGGCTGTTTCTTGGGGTTATTTTCCAGTAACTCGAACATTTTTTCGTGAAGGCAAACCACAACAAACAAATTTGTGATTTTGAAATGTATACTAATCGAAAATTACTGTAGAGAGGTTTACAAATTTTATTACTAGTTACATATACTGAAGAACACCGAATAGTGAGTATCTCAAGGCTTAAAATTAAATAGATAATGTTTATTCAAGGTCAGTTTGCTTGTACAAATTTCGCTTTTACTATAGATAATAAATTCTATTCCATCAATGGATTGGTGTTCCACTGGAGCAAATACCATCTAAATGATTTGATTTACAAACTATCTTAAGTAGAGCCTGGCGAACTTCCATATAAAAATCAATAGTTTTTCTAATTAAATAGTATTTTCTCTTGTTCAGTAAAAAAAAAAAAGGCCTCGATCCGAACCCAGAAATCGAATGACACATCTGGATACTATGGATTACCTTTTATGAACATGAATCGAATCTGTAAGCGATCCACAGAAAAGATTAATCTACCCTCAGACAGGATTCGATCATAGTTTAGTAATTATACATAGCATAAGAACTGAAGTATAAGTCTTGTCGGCGGGCGAAAAACCTCGATTTGCTTTTCAATAGTCGCCACAATGTGAACCGAACGCCGAAGCTCGACGCTCAAATCTAAACAATTATGTAGCCACAAAAAGGTGGACTTACGACAAATATAAATATCAATAGAACTTGAGCTATTGGAGAAATTAGTCTCAAAGGTTTTTCCCGCTATGCAGAGAACGCACACTTCAAGCTATACCTAAAGATGTGGTTTCTCTGCTTCTGAAACTGATTGAAAACGGCTTCTCGGCGTTGAAGTAGTAAGTTTGCAGATACATCAGAGGTTATAGACATGACGATCATACTTCGAGGGACCTCAATTTTGTCCGCTAGGCTCTATCGAACCACAGTTTTCCTGCGTGAGCCTTGTCTGATTTACAGGTGTCGAGTACTTCCGATTTTTCGTCCTAAATTCTGACTTAGTTCAAAGCTATACTTCGTAAGAGCGCAAGGGATCATTAAGGGATCATGTTGATTAACCAGGTGAAGCAAAATAATCTTGGAACCAGCATGAACCATGAAGAACAAAATTACTGAGAATGATTGCCCTTAGACCATCTACCGCGCCCTGTTGAATTGAACTACTGGATTACTCTATTACCACGTACAACCCAAAGCTTAATATAGTTGGATATCTTTTTGTTAAGTTACCAAAGCTTTTAGTCAGAGCGATCCAGAACGCGCCGTGTTCGAAAAAAATTCCACATGATACGGAACACAACTTGAAACAGTCTAAGTTCTGGAATCCGTACATTAATATGGCACGCTTGGCGTGGTAGTTACACTTTATTTAGATTGAGAGTGTGCTAAAGTGAAAAATGAGCGGACCGATTTTAACTAAGACCAACCTTCTCAAGAGGATCGATGGAGGTCGATGGCATGCTAACGTCGAGTAGAACCTTCGGGTTAGAGGAATGCGGAATTAACACGCCATGAAGGTAATAAAATAATCAAGAACAGTATTGATTATAAATAAAATTATAATGTGCTTTTGTCAGGGTTTTGTCCCTAGCGCTGGTCGTTGCACACAAAACTCCACCCTTCGGGTTATATATTGGCTAGGCATCAGAAATTCAATTAAGTGGAGCATGCGTAGTCTCGTTAGCCACAGCCATAGACGTCGTGAGTTTAGAAAACAGTATATCCCGAAGTTTGTAGCGGCCAAGCTTAGAAAGACAAAAGGAATCTTTAAAAAAAATGTTTACAACTAGGTCAGCAGAAATATATTTAGGTCGCCTTTCATTGCGAGCACGGCGCATTATACCCTTTTAGATTTGGGCTACCTGTGGAATCGCACGACCGGACACATATCGGTAATACGCATAAGGACAAATTAGGTATGGCGGAGCGTCGCAGGTAGTTCGAGAGCCTTGCGTCACATGACGACATCTGCATATAGGCTTTCATACATTCTCAGATAAAAGAATGTTCATCTGGAAAAACCCTACCTCGTCAAGATATTTTAGAGTCATTGCACGAATTTGTAGTAAAAACAAGAATATGTCACCCTATGACACCTTTTTTCTTTTGGCCAAGCTTGCCTTGAAAAGCCAAAGGATAATTACGATGGTACCGCTAAAGATTTGTCTGCAGTTTTGGGCAGTTCATTGTTCTCTAAGGAACTTGAACTAACTTTCAGTTTGTTTACAACTTTGATGCGGTTAGGTCAAATACTGTCTGTCTATATTACTGTGTCAGTAGTGATCGAGAAAAACCGTAAAAACCACCGTTTGCTGAAGCTTCTTCGAGTCACCTCAATTATCACACTGATATTTAGGTCGGTTGTGAGGCAGTCGGTCTTCCGGTGAGGCTAAAGGTACTTGTTCTAGGGAACAATAAACAGAGAAGTTGATATCATCATTTATATCGTTTACGGTAAACGATGCCGTTTGTGCCTGAAGCACGTTGCTTTAATACCATATTAGTTAATGATCTAATCCTTTTACGAAGCGTTTTTTTCTCATTGGTTTGAGCTTTCTGTCTTAGAATGAAGCCCTATGATAACGTATTTATATAAACCTTTTGAATAGAACGATTCATGCCGCCAACAACAGTGTAAATGGTCTCCTTGAGTTCTACAATAGAAATTGGTTTTGTTTGTGCCTGATTGACGTAGTCGCAGGTGCTAGAGGGTTCCATTGCAGTAGCAATCAAGCTATTTGATATTAATAATCAATACGGTGCTATCGATCGAATTCTATTATATTTATGGCGGGAAAATTTTTGCCAGACTGTTTTAAAAGCATTTTAATAAATTCACTTCGTGGAGAGACTTTTTTTAAAAGTATTGATATCTTTCTGTGCTCATTTTCTTCAACGAATACGAGCATTTTCACTAGTATGAGTCCATGTGCCACGGTCTCGAAAGAGAATCTACAAATCAGGATATCCCTATTAAAAAAAGAAATTGAACGAACTCCGACTGACCAGTCAAACGTTTAGCAAACTAATTAAGCGTTTATATAATACCGGTACTCTCCCGACAAGTAGGATTGTCGCCTAAAAAGGACGGCTAAAAGCAAACCTAGCTTTGTTATATATAAAATATTTGATCTGTTCCCTAATCCGTGAACTGAACACGGAACGTATAGATGTAGTAGTGTTATCTGGAAAAGTCTCCGTTTA
Source organism: Varroa destructor (assembly GCF_002443255.2). Classification (NCBI taxonomy): domain Eukaryota; kingdom Metazoa; phylum Arthropoda; class Arachnida; order Mesostigmata; family Varroidae; genus Varroa; species Varroa destructor. Next base: position 45,084,966 of record NW_019211454.1, on the reverse strand, counting down.
CAACAAACAGCCACCTTTGCGCTTAGGCAAGGACAACGACGTTTGTTCCAATTTCAATTCAAACATCCGCATGTTTGCTCTACCAGTGGTGCGCGGCCCCATTATGGTCATCCTGGAACAACAAGCGGCCTCCTGGTGTCTTCAGCGTTATTATCATGTTTTCTTTTCCGATCGTTAGCAGTAGAATATCAGTCGATCTTTTTGATCGGTTTTGTGTATAGGTTCATTAAACTCTGCACAGTTTCATCCAGGAACATTGATTCTCGTATCCAAAAACGCACACTTTTTCTAAACGCATAGAGCTGCAAACGGTGCAATGTCGACCGACCGACCGACCTTTCTTCCTTCGCTTATTGGCATTCATCCTAAGTCTTTCTTTGGTGTTCGTTGTGTTTTCTGTATCTCTCGTACTTACGTACAAGCTTCGTCCTTGTTAATTGCTCTTCTATTAAGCCGTCAGCCTTGAGGAGGCGGAGAAGCGTTCTTGTTGAGAAGGATTTTTATCATCCAGCTGACTTTTCTGAGAACATAGTTCTAAGTGGGTAAAAAAAGGAGACGTGGGCTATCGAAACGGTGAAGAGAACAACGTCTATCGCGGCTGAGACCACAGTTCACTTCCTATAACGGCACCTCTGCTGACAGCTCATTCCGCACCGCATTGCGGTCCTTTGGACTGGCCCGCCTGGCTGAGATACTCGTTGTTCCCAGACTTAAAATTGTCTAAAAGCTGTACAAAAATCAGCTAGAACCGTTCAATTTTCGACGGCGCAAAAGGAAACAAGTACGTAAAGCCACACTCTGTGGCGTAAGGCGCGACGTAAAAGACATGTCCGAGCGAACTAGTTAAAGGAAGTGTATGTAATACACGCATATAAACCTGTGTGTCTAAAAAAAAGAAAACAAGATCGAAGAGAGCAGGATGTAAAAGATAATCATCTAACATGAAACAAGTAAAACCTGAAAGGTCAAGGCCGGTTAGATTAGGTTACTGCCACAGTGTCCAAGTGCTGAACTGTTGCTGCCGACGGTGTTGGCCTTTTACTACGCACATATCGCCGTGTATTGTATTCTGCCTTAATCAAGCTATTTACATGTTCTCTTTTATTATCAGATCTGTCAACATAAAGCTGCAGTTATAAATTAATAGCTTATACTAGCGTTTAGCCTTCGCGTTTTGTTGATGTAGCAAAAATCAACAAAACGTATATTTGTTATGGAAGTCGGCCTTAGAGCGGGGTCTACATGATTTGGCGGACGATATGGATCTTCTCACAAGCTTAGAGTATCAACATCATATTCAGCATGCTCCGAAATGAGTATACAAAAAAGGCTGAAGTGACTTAACTGAAAGAGAACATTTCTTTTTTAGCGCATGCGCGTCAGAGTGCAGGGTTCTGTTCTTAGCTTACTTATATGCAAACGGATTGTCCAATGAATCTTTGTGACGGTGCTGTAATACTCTTCTGTCAAATGTGAAGCAGCCGTTCTATGACCATCGAATGAATTAATTGAGTTGACGTACCTCACGTTCTATCACAAGTAAACGTGGCTAAATAATAATGATGGTTTATATAGAGGATCAGTCAGACAAAATGTGAAGATCACGCTGAGCGGTACGAGAAGAGAGACACACCGATGTTTTCTAGCTCGTTGGGTGTTCAAAAAAACCAGAAAATCATATATATAATTTATAATATATGCCTGTCTTTCTCTGTGTAGCTAGGTGTACTACAAATATCATCTGTTTTTTTTCTTTGAAGATCTGCCCGCTTTCAGTGATAACGGATCTCGCCTTTAACCCAAGTTCGTAATTCGTTCGTTTCTGCTCGTTTATAATTTTAATTATAATGTCATCTTTCCCTAGCTATAGTTCCTGTAATGCCATCACCGAGCTTATAGAGGCGATTGCTCCTACCTGCATTATAAACTTTTGGGGATTACAAATGATACTATGAGGTACTTGTCCGATGGTAGGGCTTTCATATAGTGCTTAATCGACCAAATTTTTTAATGCATTACGTAGTCCTATTGAAACGTTTATACGTTTATAGTTCTCCATTCATTTCAGGTTTGCTATTAGAAGATCTCAAAATCTAACATGTAGAGTCAATGTTAAGTACGTTTTACATGTGTACCTAGCAAGGAACGGTGAATAACGTACCAGGTTTTTTATAGCTCTAAAATCGCCATTATCATTAGCCAGCGTGACAAAGCGTAGGACATGTATGCGGCTAGGCTGTCTACCTTTCACATTTTGGCCTACTCGAGGGCTGGGACATTTTCGTTTGGTTTCGGCTGAGCGCTCGAAGGATCACTCAGAACCCTCCACTCCAATAATTTCACGATACCTAGTATCGTTCTCTGGGCGTCCTTGCTGCGTGAAGTTAATCAGGCGTAGTGAAGTGCTTACACTCAAAATTACCCATTCTGAATTGAGTCCGATACTTTGCTATCCAACTAATTATAAAGCATTGCCAATACAAACTGCGGTACCTAGACAAGGCATGTGCAAAAACAACTGCTTTGAAATAAAGTAGATTTTCACTTAAATAATGAATGCTTGGACCAGAGAAAGACACAGAATCGTATACTAAATAAATAGATGTTTCGTAATATCGGATCTAGCAATCGATTATATTGGACGTAATCGTATAAAGGCGGTTGCCCAACTACTAAGTATGTCCGACAATACTTTCAGGAAAAACTTAAATAGGTACGTATAGGATGTAAGCCTATAAGTTTGAATCACCGAGATTATTTCTACATATTTTTTCTTAAAGTTCCAACTTTTATCAAACCTGATCAAAAGGATTGTTTCGGTCATTTGTAGCTCAGAAAAGTTATCAGTGTAGTAAATCAGGTATGCAGAACATCAATTTCCATTGCTATTTAGATATGGGGTTGCTAAGGGCTTCATAAAAAAGCTACTGTAAATTCTTCAGAATTACATATACATTTATGTAGTCCTATAGCTGCAGTAGATTGTACAAAAGACGAATATTCAAATCATGTTCATTTAGCCTAGATCAAAAAGCAGTTTGCTCATGCACAGATTTAGGTACGGATGGATTACAGAGCAAGTACCAAATGTGCCTCAAAAAAAAACTATGTGTGTGTGTGTGTGTGTGTGTGTAAAGAAAAGATTAAGCTAGTTAACAAAGAATGTACAGGATTATACAAACGATCAGACTCAAGCCGTCCGCCATCTCAACAAGATTCTTTGAAACACCCCACATAACAAGGTACTCAATTTAGAGAATATAGGAAATACGAGGAATCGGATACAATAAATAGTAGGTACTGTCAGTGGTTTGCCACATCCTTTAGACCATTAGGGACTGGACTTTTCCATCGAGGTACGCTCTAACGTGTCCATAGAACGTAACGAGTCGTTCATTCTGGTTAGTATCCAAACCAAAATCTTTTCAAGCACTTTTAGTGCGTTGACTATGTGGTTCGAGGCAGAAAATCGATCTCGGAATTATCTGCTCTAGGCAATTCTCTGTTATTTTTACAGAAGGTTTACTCGTAAATTATTACTATTTTTGTTAGTTTGATCATTCTGAAATAGTGCTTAACGGCAGTACCGGACGTCCAACTCAGAACATTTATTCTAGCCATTGTTTTCGGTTCGAGAGCTACGAAAAGACGACACTGGTAAAAGAAGGCGCAGATTCGTTATAACATTTCCGTGTGAAATCTTGTAACAACACATGTTATAACGCGCACAAGATGCTTTTAAAACGTTCCGGATGCTTTCATAACTCATATCTATCTCCACTAGGCTGATACGCGTCTTCAGTTGATGAAAGTTGTGTTTATAAGTTCAGGTAGTTCGCCTCATTCAGTACTCAAAAATAGCCGCCGTAAGCGTCAGCTATCTCGCCTTAATTAGATCAAATTTTCCGTGCTGGTATTTGAGAAAGAGCATAATCTGAAATTAACTGAAGTCTAAGTACGGATAGTACAACAGACATTGACTTGTGCACGCAAGCTAATGATGGACACCACCTAAGATCGTATCAGATCTTTAAGGCTGACAGGTAAGGGAGAGATGTCCCTTAGGAAAAGGAAAATGCTGCCCATGTCAGTTAGAGGGACACGGATGAGGAACGCCTGGCTACGTGGTCGAGCCCCCACACCTCATAAGTCACGTCACTGTGTCCTAAGGGTCTCAGGGGTCGAAAGTTGCGAGGTATATCTGGTTGGACGTTGACCAAGGCAAAATCTTGTTAGTATACGTTGTGCTTGGTTAAACTATCGGGTGTACACATCGTTGAAGCAGAAGTCTTTTTTGCTGTTCGAGTTTAATTCACCGCCGAAGACGAGCAGTCAATAGACTAAAGACCGAACCATTGGCTTAGTAACTCTAATGCTAAAGGGAATATGGCGGACTGTCACTTGATGTCTTTGGTGGTCCTGGTATTTGGTCATTATAGGCGACATCCGCAACACTAACATCCTATCGAAACACTATTAGTGCTATGGACATAAACCTTTAAGGACCTCGATCAAAAAAATTGAGCTCTTACATATTAATTTCGCTAACGACTCTCCAAAAATGGATCCAGAAAATAATTCTGTCCTCAAGAAGTTGAACTATGGCAGGGCTTGAGCCTTCCCTAAGGCTCGTATACGCACATGTGTGCTTTTTTACTCAGGAGTGACCTTGGTTACGAATATTTAAAAATAAAAAAGAATAAAGAACACGTAGAGAAACAACAATAGAACGAACGTTCTATTTTTTGTGGCCCTTGAATATCATCTAGGTACTCCTATGATAAAAAGGTTTTCCGCTTAGCTCATATTAGCTCTCATGTGTGTAATGAAGTTACTCACCAGGCAATTTATCGATCTTTGTCAATTCCAAGAAGCTGCGCCGCCTGATCTGTGCAAATGCAGCTGCTTGTTGGGGAGCCCAGGGCTTCTGTAGGGACACTTAGTATTCCTAATATGTCACTGGTGCTATACGGTACATCTAAAAGTAGCAGACGAACCTTCATTTCTAGGACCATTCAAGTAGTACGTCTCAGTAGGCCAGCGTAATCTTTCTACTTAAACGTTTTTTGTCAGATCTTCGCGGGCTACGCCAGCTTATGAATAAAATCTTTGTTCTGATACTTTGATCCGCGATTATAATTAGTGCTTTGCTGCATCATATGCATATATTTACGTACGTATGATATTAAGGAATGTCGATGGCTGTTTCCGCAAGCGTTCTCTATGGGAAAGTTGGGTTACATAGAAAATAACCGGTGTCACCAAAAGGCTGGCTTATTCAACAGCAATATACTTTAAATTTGAAATGGATTGTTTGGCTTTGCGTAAATAGAGATACCTGCCTGCGAAGAACTGCTGTCCATTTTCTTATTAATGAGTTTTCTAATGGCCTACCTTATATTAACAAAGAGACATAGAATCAAACGGATGTCTGTTCGTTGGGGCAAGTATCTTACTATTTCAGCGATCATCGGCAGTAAAAGGAGATCATGAGCGAAACAGTAGGGCGACACCCAACTAATATGTCTTTTTCTTAATCGTATTATTAATAACCATTTAAAATTATTAACTAGAATTTGTTACTATCTAGTTTTCTATGGTAGTTTCAGGTAAAAGTTGTCATCTAGGCTGAAAGGCAAACAGTTTCAGTTTGTTGCTGTCATCCTTGCCATTCACTGATTTGCGTATATAACTCACTATAGTTTTCATATGTATAGCGTATCGGCATGGATTGTAAATCTAGGTTATTATGTGAACTGATGACCATAGAGTGACTTCATACTATTGAGCTGTCATCTGTTTTCATTGGCAGTCTTTTTCAACACATGTAAAGTATCGTACCCATTTAATATTGTTGGTGGCATCTTTGCGTCATGGTGCACACATATCCCTCCTACTACCGGGTGTCCCCCGTCTGAAAGTGGTAGCCAGAAGCTTACCCTAAAATATCGGTACAATTACTAAACGGGTATACTTTTTGAGAACCTGTGCCAGGTTCGTGTATTATATGTGACCATTTTTTCGACGAGATGTCCATTATTCTACTCTGATAAGCTAAATGATCTTCTACAGGACATGTTACGGATCTATACATGTTAGCTGACAAATACGATGCATCAGTGCGGTGGTCAGATTTGTAAATTTCTATCTATCGAGGTTACTGCAGGCAAACCGCATAGGTCAACATTGGTCGGGACGCAATACTAAACCGAGTACGCAGACATTTTGTGTCACCTTTCAACGTGGACGACATATACAGATGACCTAGAATAGATAGATCTAGTATATTTACGTTATGAACATATATCGTTGTGAACTTTTGTGTACCTGTCGAATCTGCCATTTACTGAATATTATTACAAGTTTGTTAGACTCGAAATTTATTAAATTAAAGTAAAGCAGCATTGCAAGATATAATACAGATAGGTTTACTTTAGCCGGAATTTTGATGAGATGAAGGGTGACCTGCTCTGCCTACTTAAACAAATTCCCAATAGAACATTTTCCTATGTCACGATTTTCGTAAATGGAAAGCTTGTAACTAATAAACTAATGCATCGACAGTAATCGCTAAATGCAGGGCTATTTACCGTTCACGTAATAATTTAATGCTATACGTAACCTGAACGTAGGAAGTACGGTATACAATTGAAGTTTTAGCCCAAATGTCATTTTGGGCGTAACGGTCGTCTGTCAATACTGTAAGCAAGATGTTCTAATTCTGAAACAGTGACTGAAGCCACACGTTATGTAACCAGCTACCAATCGCTAGTCTTGACTTAGTTTCCAGAAAGGCTGATACCGACCAGCGGGCTAATACCGAGACGACGATAATGATAAAGGCGGTAGGGGCAAACGTGCCCGTGTACGTTATCCTTTACCTTGCGGTGCTAACATCCCTTTTCGATAATTGCGAATTACGAGCAGACGCACTCTTCGAATGTAGTGAACTTTTGTAACGGTTAGTTTTTGAAAGGCAGCTAGCTCATTTGCTTTGACAGACGACCACAAAAATGCATATGGAAACACAGAGGCAATGTCTTTTTCACGCAAATACGCATGAAAAATAAGAGACAAAACCTGCATTTGAGCTGTGGGTAATTCACTATCGTCTTTGTTGACAAAGCCATCCATATCAGATGCATTAGCAACCCGCGAGATCCAAGGAAAGTAAAATTTACATTGTGTGTATAGGGTTTGATGACAGTGGCAACAAAGGTATTCGCAATAGAAGCGGCGCTTGGGTAGCAACAGAGAAACAACAGGAGGTTACATCGGTGACAGTTTTTTAGAAAAGTCGAGATTTCCTTTCTATCCTGTTTCTATGGAAGTCCCTTTCTGTTTCAACATAAGGCCACTGCCACGGATCTGTTTGAGGGATTCTCGGTTTTGAAGTAAACACGAGCAGTCAACACCGGAACGCATTTACGACAAAGGAAAACGGGCCGTAAAAATCCAGGACGGTACGATGTTTCGACTTGAGTGGACCGCTAACTAAAGGTGTGGAGCACTACGGGAGGAGAGAACAATGTCGAAGACAACATTGCATTATTCCGCAAATGGCTTAAAGTTGCGCTCGGCAGATTCACAATGTTACAATTGCAGCAATAATGAAGATGCGGGACCAGCACAAACAATGAGGCGGCGGCGGCGGCAAACATAACACAGCAACTCGAGTCGAGGAAAAGAAACGAACTATTGTCTCCAGAAGGAATTGTTGTCAGTCTTCCTTTCAGGCACTCTTCTTCTTGCCCCTGCTTGTGGCGCTCCCCAGGCAAATATTAAACTGCTTTTTTCGTTTCGACCGACGACACGAGAGATGAGATCTCACTCGTAATATTCCCAGTTGATGGGGCGAGCAGGGACTAGCTCGGGACCCGCATGCTGAACGAGAGCTGTCGTTCGTTCTTGAAGCCAGGCCTGTACACAGTTGCCGGTGGGCTAAATAGGCCAAGGCAAACACGCTTCTTGCTTGGCTTCCGGAACGAAAGCGCAGGAAAACATGTCCTAGCTGACATTTTTAGTGGGCGTATGTGAATAACTGATGGTAGCATAAATGCGGTTTCACTCACGGTCGCATCAACCAACCCGTCGCCTGACTGTCCTTGAGGCTAAGAAGATTTTCTTCTTGTTGCATGCTATACATTTCAAAACATGTCGCCAGTGGGTTGGTTATACGGCGTTCATACCGTCGGCGGACGATGTAAACAGAGGAAATGGAAGTACCGGTAACTGATAGGTGACATCAAGAATGCTTGTTTCTAATTAAATGCGACGAGAAAATTTATTCTTACAGCGGGCGCAGATGCTGACAGACGATAAGAATGATGAACTACGATTAGATACGGACTACGGTTAGTATGTTTTCTAGCGGGACGCTGAAAACGCTACAGACTGTACATGCGAACGAGTACAATACATCGCAGTAGAGTATTAGTCACAGTTTTAGTAAAAATACGAAAACTGATAGTAGAGTAATAGGAACTCTTTTAATGGCATATCTGGTCTTGTATTATACCCGGTTCGTTTATATATAGAATTCGCTAATCCACTTAGGAGAATTGGTGCGCTTTCACTAGCCTGGTAACTACGATTGAAGCTGGTTGATCATGTGTCGAGTTCTTTATTATGACACACCGCATCGATCAAAAAAAACAGTAACATACGTATGTAGTCCTAGCTCAAAATTCGCGTCTTGTGATAAATGACTACATTAAGTTAAAGTCACATTGAGGAATAAATCTACATTAGTATGTTGGGTTTGTAAGAGCAGGCTGATAATGGTGAGGTCACCGCCATCGGGGTGAATTATCAGAGTTTCGTCTTCGTTCGTAAATTGCATCACTGATTATAGCCTGAGTCGCAGCTAACATCAATTTCTTAACTATATTTGATTGGTATCATTTCCTCTGGCCTAGCGCGCGTTCAGACGTCACCCAAGTAGCCAATGCACAGCGTCATATTGTTGTTTATTCCGAAGATCACCCACTAAATCCCTGATCCCTGATCTTGTCCAGAAATTCGTTTACATTAGACCTATGAATCAGGGTGACTACTCTTATGATATTCGATAAAATTAGACGACCATTTGAAATAATTATATAGAGTCGAGAGCTAAGCACGACGTCTTAACTAAAACGTTGTGATTGATGCAATATATGGCAGGAGGTGTATGACTGATCTGAGTAATCCACCAGCCTCGTCTCGATTTGGTCAACTGCAATGCCCCTGGGGATGGCGGGTGCATCTGATGTTTGACGTCGTAAAGCGAACGCGTTTGTGGAACGGAAATGGCAGCTGATGCAAATTCCATTGCGCTTGCGCGATTCTAACTAGAACGAGTAACGTTCAACGTGTGAAGCTCAAAACGTTTAACGTAAAACTCAGAACTGTACATTCGAGTGTGGATATAGATCACAATTGACGACAGAAGTGTTCCGGATCGGATCCCGGAACCATTTTAACTGCGACAGCTATGTTCCACGCTGTACGTGAAACCTGGTGGACGGTCTTAATGGTGAAATAACTGACTGTTGTGCAAACAAGGAACAAGGATTTAGATTATATCAAAATTATTTCGAATACCTTTTAAATATAATTGCATCAGCTTGAGCATGTTGATCCTCTACTGTAGGACAAGATAAGTTACGTATAATATAACTAAATGTTCTCATTTATGCAGACAAATTGTATATATCTATATATTGCATTTGTGTACTTCGAGGATGCAACTAAGAAAACACTCACTTAGTTCGAAAAAGTATTAAGTTTGCTTGTTTCACGTGTATTCTTAAATTTCCGGCACCTCAAAATGTGTTCTTCAACTCTCTTCCCTCGGTGTGAGTAATTTGCCCTGATGGGGGCTTTACTAATCGCCATTAAAACTGAGCGTTTTAATGGCAATTAGTAAAGACCAAATATTATACATTTATTTATCGAACTATTTTACTTGCTGCATTCATTCCGGATCTTGTGAGCCTCCTCAATACCGCATTCATAAAAATAGCACCGGTCATTATCAGAATGCAAAATGTGTACCTACATTAAACTGCCACCGCTTTCTGTTTCTTTTCGCGTTATCAGGCAGCTCACTCACGTTCGTGGTAATCGATTAAAGAAACTCTGCTGGATGAATGGGTGACAATTGGATAGGACGCAAGTTTAAGTTCTTTGCCAAATTTCAGTTCACTGAACAGAGAAGTAAGTGTGCAGGAAACACCGTATTTTAGTGCTACATGTTTCCCAACATTATTGAAAAAGTTCTTCTCCACTTCGCTACAAATTTAGTACGATATGAGACACGAAGTTGAACAATGCCATATCTAATCATAGCAAACGTTTCATAAGTTTCTAAAGGATGCGGTGCTTCTGACTGAATCCTTCTTACTGAATACCTGTGCAGAAAATCACGGTCTAATATCTAACTTACTTTATCAAGCGGCCCATCTGACTGTACGAAACTACTATAAAAACAGTTAGAATAACACAGATCATTTCAATTGTCCTATTCTACGTAAAACGTTCAGATAAGTAGCTAAATTGATCTATGTTCTATTCTGTAGCTATCTAGGTGTTCTATAGAAACCGACTTGCGTGGTACGGCCAGACTATGGGGTACTATGTTTGGGTTAGAGCGGGTAGGAGCTTGTGGTTTTTCTAGCGTAGTCAAAACTCGCTATACGATTTGCTATTGCGTCACTTCTGAAAAGGCCTCAATGGCCAAAGCCGCATGTGCTACTTTTCAAGATGCCAGCTATACCTGCTGATTTGTTTGCCATCAATGGCGCGCTACAAAGACATGGTCAAGGAACAAGAACCGTCGTAAAATCGTAAACGGCTTAACTAACATTATGTATGTTTCCCAGTTCGTATTCTACTAACGGTCAGTGAAAATGAGAAAGTTGAAGGATAAACTAAGTTATTTTGTATAGCATGTATTATGGATCTTTGCACATATTAACTGGTAAATCCAATGTATCACGATGATCGCAGTTGTAAATTGCTATCGATCAAACTGTGCTTTTTCTGGTCAGGATTCGCGCAGAAAGCTAGTTAGTCGAGAAACCACGGAGTTTCTTCCGAGACCGCCTCATACTCGATATTTTTCTCTTTCCCCTTTCGATCAGCGCCCACTCCTGATTAGCTTGTCGAAGAGACTCAGCCTAGCTCGCAGCCAAGGCATCCAGGTCTTGTGTGCAAAACGACATGCGATGAGCTTATCCTTTGTTCCAAATTGAGAATAAACGCAGACCACTAAGCGATAAGATACGCAAAAGACTGATTCGTCCGAAGGGCATTCTGAAAAATTACGTGAAACTGAATAGGCAACTCATCGTATTCGAAAGGCTGTCATTATCTTCTTCTTAATATCGATGGTCTTTTCTCGTTCATTCAGTTGAGCTGAAACGTTTACCCGTCAGGTGATCAGACAGCATCGCATTCGATTTTAACTGGCGGCGTTAACACTAGCAGTAGTAAAAATCCGTAGAGAAGAGAACGTCAATAACGTGCATCTAGCTCTCCCATACGTTGACTTGTTCCGCAGTATCGTATCTAGTTGGTTTGTATAAGTTTGCAGTTACAAGTTGCTGTCAAGCGATACCCTAAAAACATCAGTTACGTCCAAGGCCAATTTCCGACAGGGCCAAATAGACATTTCGCTAGTAGAAATCCGCAGGTGAAGTGAGTTGATTCAGAAAACGAGGTGTAGGGTTTCGGAGTAGGACAAACAACGCTTCACTAACACCCTGCCGCATTACTGAATGCTTTCTGTGAGCACCAATACATAATAATCCAATTAACTTTATGTTTTTAAATGCTAAATATTATAGATCGACGATGGATTCCTATAGTGATTGACAATTTTCGTTGTTTTTTTTCGTTTTTATGATTAGCCTCATTACAAAACGTTATATAATCGTCGACCCGTCAAATACAATCTCGAACAGATACTTTCAACGAAAAGCTGCTAGCTCATCAGCCGATCAGTAACTGCCAGACAGTGCTCCGCTTTAAGAGACCTCTTTGTGTATAGTCTTTGTGCAAACATCATAACGAGAACGGTATCAGACAGATATCGATTTAGCTGATGCTAAACAGCGAGTTTTATTGCATCCGTATGTGACGCAGATGTTTTTCGGTTTCAGAAAGCTCTAGTTTTTGTTATTATATTTTATGCTTTTTGTGTGTATGTAAACAATAAATACTTGCTAGTCCGGACGCAGTTAGCATGTAAAAGCCTTTGTTAGTCCCCGATCAGTGCCCTAGTCCCTACATATAAACTTCACGCGGATAGGTGAAAGGTATTTCCCAGATAGATGAATCAATCATTAATATCTTCGTCTTCGAGAATCAAGCACGTTTGCAAGAATCTAAAATGTGCTCGTTTAGAAACTCCACACTGAAAGTGGAACAGATTAAGTTGACTAAGCCGAAAAACGTACCGCGCATCCCCGAATTCGTTAGTAAAGATTATCAGAGAAATAAAACAGTGACTACTAGACACCAAACCTAAAATTTTATAATAACGTATCACCCCATTTGAAGAAGGCATTTGAGAGGGCTCATCGTGTACTAGTAGGGATCTATATTTACGTTAGTACCATTGGCTTTCTATGTACACTTTTACCCAGTATAGGTAGGTGGACGTTTGATCTCAGTGCGACCAATGGCTTTGGGTGATCGCCCTCAGAAACAACGTTCAATTTCACTACGCCATATCACTTACGAAAGGGACGCCTCCACTTCGTAGGAAAGGCTTTTACTTACGGAAGACCAATATGACAATGGCGACTGATAAAGAATTCTGCATAACCAATCGTGTTCTGCCCGGAAGAGTGTCGTCTTGTTAGAGACTTGCTTTAGATATGAAGCTTCTATATTCGTTAGCGTAGCCTCTTCTTCGCATAGAAACGTCTTGACTCTGGGACAGATGATGACCATTTGCTATCCAGACAACGAAGCGGAAAAGATAAATGCTAGATAAATCGTCATTAACAGATACTGTACTGGTTCGAAAAGGGCTCAAACGTCGAATGTATCTATCGTTTGGAAATAGTAAAATAAAGCGCAATAAGTAGCTATTTGAAATAACACGTCTACATAAAACAAGGGATTGCACTTCCGAAAAATGTAATCTAATGCCGAAAAAAAAACACACCCATTCGAGCCCAACGTGGAATTACTTTTCTAGCCCATTTTAGTAGTAAGCACTATGAAGAGACATTATATAAATGTTTAATGGGGGTATTAATTAAGATGTCTAGGCATCTCCGTACCTCAGATAGCTGGCGCAATAGCAAAAAAATGACTGAAACTGGTTTCCAATTCATGCGAATAGATGTATCATCAACTATTACTCATTACGTCGTTACCCAGTCGTCGATTGAGTTGTTTTTTTTTATATAAAATATAAAACATCAATAATACCAATAGCACACGCCGTACGTCGTACAAGTGGACAGTTGTGAAATGGCCTCAACTGGTCCTCAATGATATTACATCCGGGACCAAAGCCCAATGGCGGAACGAGTTCAAGCGGGTCAGTTCAGCGAAAAGAGAATGGCACAAGTTGACATAAATAAATACACATCGATTCAAACGTTTTAATTCATATCGACGTAAAGGCGTTATAGTATTCAGCGGTGTCCTTCTCGGCGTTACGCGGAAACCCAGCGATACAATATTGGCTTCTATTCCCGCTGTTATGAATAGGTGGCACCGCAGGAAAAGGAGCGATAATGACGCCATAGGTAAGAATCGAAGAACTTCGACTCCTGTTTTGTACACACAAGGTTGCCAGAGTTCACGACGACCGGATACCTGTTACGGCTAGTTCCTGTTATACTTTAACGTAAAGGGCTATGCGGGATCTGGACGTTAGGACGATCGGAATCGAATGCAAGCCAAACGGCTATGGGAGGATATATTCTACTATCATTTTTTCGAAAAAAAAATTGCGTCCTATCGCCGGGGGGTTTGATAAATCGAGTCTCTAATTTCCGTACTATAAAATCACTTTCGGTAGTCATATTACGGTTGTATAACTGAGTTGTTATTGCATCGGAAACGAGGCAAAACACTTCGGGGAAGTTTTTTTTTCATTTGATTTAGTTCCCGATCCCGTCGGTCCTATCATAGTTTTTTTCTGCTCTATATAGGCCCACAAATAATTCTAAAGCCGTTTAGGAAATAGTCAGAGTGTGTATATGGATAGCATTGATTTGCTATATATCACAAGATGGGATTGAAACATTTTGGCTTATCGACCTTTATCACAGCTATGATAAATTCACTCATTGAAGATAATGGGCTCGGATTCAGTGGAAAGAAATGTGATGACAGCTGATGCGTAGCGTAATTTATCTCTGGTTTTGACCCGCGTGGTTAGAGAACCTATTTCCGATGCCTTATGAGATAAGGCTGTACCATGGATGACACCTAACAGAAACTCAAGCATCATACGCAGGCATAAGGAGATGGTACTTCGAACAGGCCATTCGAAATCGCTAGCAACAATGCCAACTGGATCTACTTCTTTTGTCACTACAGTGTTAGTCTACTTGTTAATTAATTATCCTTAAGGTTCTGTATACCATGGACCTGTGAAAGCAGGTTGAATTTAGGTTGCGAGACAGTAAATTAAATTAGAATAGTATCAGTTGTTCCGTGTGTTCAATAGCAACCTTTTTTTTTTTTAGTAACTGTACTTCGTAATAATAGCCAGCCTGGCATAACAGTTTGCCTTTTCCTAACGATCTACTAAAATACGAGTGTAGTTTTCGATGAACGCTCCTTGTATCTATGGCTGATGAGCCAGCCTCCTTCGCATTGTATAGCCTTAGGAAGATCTAGTCGAGAGGCGAGCTCGTAAGAAGAACGCCACCTGGCAGACACCGAACCGGGGTTTGGTATATCAATTATTTATACAATCGTCTGAAAAAGTCTCTTCCAATGGATGCAAACAGCAAATTATAACCTTAATACTTCGTGTTTTGAAGGTCTTCCTGGTTGGGTCTGTGAGATAACTTTCGAGAGTTTTCTTTACTACCTTTTATTTAGTAGCGACTTCGACTGTATATCATACGTGCATCGACTGATCTCTTGCTGTAAGATTTTATAGGTATGCTGCATTAGCCATATGTGATGCGCGGTAATCATTGCTAATCCAAGCTAGAATTACTATTATAAGGAAAATGCAGTCTCCATATAGACGACTTCAATAAAATCAGGTCAACCACCAATCGACACTCTCCTTGTGCCGTAAGTCATATGAATAAGCTTTGTCAATCAAATGATGTTAACCTCACTAAAAAAGAAGCTCATGAAACTTTGCAAATACCGTTCCTAAACAGAAAAAATAGTAGGCAGGTTAGATATGGTGCAGGTCTTACACGAAGTATGCCAGGTGATCCCGACCTCATAAAGGGTAGTCAATACCTTAGAGGAGAACTTGGACTAAACGTTACTAGTCAAACACAGTAGATATGCCCTCGGTAACCTTTGAATTGAATCTGGTAAACAAAAAATCAACAAGCACTCATTTAATAAACCTTTTATGTACGTCTTCGAACGATAGACAAAAACCAAATAAATAAAACCAATCCTGATACTAAATGTGACTGTTAAACCTTCTCTACTCTACCTATGATAATATAGTATCTACAATGTGTATGTTCACGATACTTTTTTACCGATAAATGTTCGAAACAGCACATGACGACGAGCGGCCATGTGCCCTCCTCACCAGTTAATGCGTATGCTCCTAAAGTGAACGACACCCATTTCTACATTAATGTGTCACATTCTTAGAAAAGACACGGATGCGTTGTGAAGGCGATCCGTGCTGTAGAATCAAGGTTAAAAAGGCATATCGTAGCGTTTCATAGCTTGCTTGATCGTTTGTTCGCGCTCTTGCGTCTGCTTCTCGTTGTGTGGTATACAGAGCTCCGCTATTCCGGTGGCCATTGGCTAGAGAGAGGTGTCGAGGGTATGGCGATTCACCAGCCCCCAACAAGAGGAGGACACTGCGACACGGCCAGAACGAGAGCCTTTATTCGATATCGACCGAGTTTCTGCCCTCGCAGTCTATTTGACCCAGAGCAACGGTTCAATAGCTGTCGGGGTCGATTCGATTAAGTAACCACTAGCAGCGCCTCCGTCAACCCGTCAGGGGCGCGGCATCGGCTGATGAAGCTTTTCGAGGGGCACTTGGTCAGTGACGGAGATAAAAACAACATATATCTGTATAAACCGAGGAAATCGTGCCACGCTTAATAATAACTGATGGTATTTTTGCTACTACCGAATGAGATGAATACGTAAATACACATCTACGTATGTACTATGATTTGTAGAAGTTAAGCATGGAGTATAGATATGAGAACAGTATCCATGTTTTTCTGAACTTCGTTGGGTTCAGCTTAATCTATGCGTGTTGACAAAACACATACAGGCAAGCGGATATAGCGGATCGGCACAATCAAAGGCCTTCATGTGTATTCAAGTAATATGTTTAAGAGTAGTTCGTATTTATATTGTACATTCTGTAACAGAGACGACCTAATTATGATGAGTACGAAGCAGATTAATATAGAAAAATGATCTAATATTTGAAACCAAAGAGAGACTTCGTTGAATTATCTCTTTATAATGAGCTACATATTTTGTACCTCTAATCACAAAACGCGTTTTAAAGATGGTTTTTATTTAAAGCCAGAAGACGATAGGTTTACTAAGCTAAGGCGAACGTGTTTGAAATAATAAGAAAAATGTTCATGTTGCGTGATTAAAGTTAGCATTTAGCTAAAAGTATCTGGCGTAACCGTTTTTACACAATCTACCCAAGAAAAGTAGAGTTATGTACATAAGATCACCACCAGGTTCGTGACGATCGAAAAATAAGCCCAAATATCTTTTATCGTACTGCTTAAAATATATACGTAAACGAATATAGTCTAATCGAGCTCTCCTTATTTTAGTCCTACCCAGCCAGAGCCATAGGCCGGATCGAATAGATAACAGTTATAAGCGGTCGCGTACAGATTGAGCGGGATGGGTTTGTGGGATCAGGATATTTAAGTCAAATTACATTGTCGAAGTGCAGGACAGCTTTTCCAAGGGCTCAAATTATTCTTATCCGGCTACATTAATTTTCCATCAGATCAGTAAAGCGTGGCGAGGAATCCAAGCGGCCAGATGCACTCAATACGGGAACGAGGACGATCTATAGCACGCTGCATGCTTAAGTGGATTAACTACCTATCCTTTTTTTTCAAAACCAATCGATTTAGTATTGGCATGAGAAATGTTTTTGAATTATAATAGTTATAGTAAGGACTTGTACGGCCTATTTTTTAATTAATTAATATGAGCACCATGGGAATCATTTCGATCTACATCAATGCCAGAGTTATGCTGTAAAAAATCAGAGTACAAAAGATATTTTACGGAATACCGCAAGTAACAGAAGAAGTTTCCTCGAAGCTTAAGCTGGCACAGGTGTTATGTACGAAATAGCGCATCGGTTGTGCCCTTATTTTATATTCGTAAGACGACTGTCTGCGCCTGTATCCTGCCAACCATAGCAATAGCAACCTGCTATTGCTATGGTTGGCGAGAAGAATTGACGAAAATTACACTGAGTTTTTTAACGGCTCTGGCTCTTTTCCTCGTGTGAAGAAATCATCTCCTTGGTATAGCACCAATAACTTGCCCCCAGTAGACAGCTTAACAGATCCATTGAGCATCCGCATGTTTAGCACTTGCCGATACCGAAATTTGGATGAGCGATGACCGTATGTTACCGAAGCAGTTTAGCCGAAAAGATACGCGTTAGCTGTGCGATAAGGCCCCGAAATGAGCGAAGCAAACGTTTTAGAAATGCTGCATTCTGATGGAAAAAATCATGCGGACAGTGGCTAAGGGCCGATTTATGTGGTCGTTCAAATTAGGCCGAGCACAATCCGCTTTGCTACAGTTGTCGAAAATCACTAACTCTGGCAATTGTTTCAAAAAAGCCCACTTCCTCGAGATGCGGCAGGCCAAATGAGTGACGATGGACCTTAAAAGAAAACGTTTAATACTAAAAAAGAATCAATTTAATTAGTTAATGAGAACGGGCTAAAGGTATCTTTTCTGCAATTTACTTGTAAGATACGAACTAACACAACTATCTTAAATTTTGTCTAAATAAAACCTATTGCTGAAACCTATAGAAGTCTGTTATTATTCCTACTATGATATCTGTTGGTGCCATAACGAAGTAGATTACGATGACGTTCCCTGTTGAGGCTGTATCGTAAGGGTATGTTTCGTACCCTCAGTATCCGAATGGTAAGCACGAGTCCAGAAGCATTATCTATCAGAAAAAAGAGCTCTGCGCAATCACCCAACACTCTGAACAGTTCGCGTAGCGACTCTGGGTTGTGCGTACTTCAGCGTGCGTTCTTTTTCTACCCATTTTCTAACTGAATTTCTCTCTAGAAAATCATTATTAAGCGTTCGTAGCGCTATGATCGATTAATGGGAAGCGGTAGGACATCGACGCTAGCTTGCGTAATTAGACGTAACAATGCTATCGTGGCACGTGGCTGACACGCGTCTCCAGACTAGCGGAAAGTCTTTCTAATACGGGGATACTACGTAGCAATACTGTACTGTCTAAAGAAATAGTTAATACCCCTAGATCTTTTCGAAGACATTTTCCTTGCCGTAGTCCAACTGTAACTTGTCTTAATATAAACAGCGCGCAAAAATGGAGAGACCACATCGAAAGAATAGACCCGAAAACCCTTCGGGGAAAGGTTGGATACAAAACTGTCGCAATCGGAACAAACCTTTGTTAGACGAAGCGTAGCTCTCCGAACGGTAAGACAATCGATAAAATATGAACATAAGTACAATAGAAGGTACTATCGAAGACATATGGACGACCGAATTTGAACTGATACAACTTAAAAAGCTGGAACGCCTACAGTGGCCTTGCAAGCCTTCGACAATCATCAGAAGGTACCTATTTCCCAAATTGAATCAGCAGCGATCTGACTAAAAGTTCCCCACTGCGCGTATCATTCATTACAAGACATTTTCGAGGGATCGTTTCCCAGATGGCTAAACTAGAGCGTACGCTATGGCGAAGCCTGTTACGATATTCCTTGCAGAATAAAGATGACGTCAAATATGAATAGTGGTGCACATATATAGTAATATACTGTTTTCTATATAAGAAATAGATGGATGATAACGAGCAAGATATGCTAACGTATTGTTGACATTAAGTTCGTATAAGATAATTCCGCGAACAAACAAAAAAAAAAACCAGGTAAACTTATGGGATCATTCTAGTATGCAGAGACATGACAAGGTACACTTCCTATTTATGTTCGCTACGTTGTTTTGCCTGTTGCAACCAATATGACGCTGCATTGCCAGTTATAGCCAACCCGCTGTACGTCATTGAATTCGTATGCCACTTTGTTACCTAGGCGTTTCATCCCGTTCCTGATGCGATGATGCGAAACGAGCTCGTAGAAGAGGGTAAGCAAGAAGTAAGCGAAGGTACGACGACATCATTTAAAGGACTTCGCATTGATCGGCGGTTTATTGCATTGGTTCAATGGAGGAACAGTAGAGGAGAAGGTCTATCGCGGAACAATCACCGGGAAAGAATGAATATAGAATGACAATGATCTTATCCCGTCTCCGATCAATTAGAGAACATAACTAATGTTCTCGCCATTTTTGTGGCTCTTCGTGAAAAGGAAGCCAGGGGTTGTTTGAACATTAATATCGATTGTTGTACCATTGTGAAGAGAAATGATGACACAAAGGTCACGCAGCCACCAGAGTTTGTCCCATTAACTCCAATGATAAGGTACAAAAACGGCACACAGAACGACATATATAGACAGAACGATGAGATAAGGCAAAATGTACCGTATACGTTTTGAGGTTTGCGATTCGTCAAAGATGAAGTTATATCCAGTTCCAATGAAAAGGACGAACAGCAAAGTGTTTGCGAGAACGATCATTGATATGAAAGAACGAATACAAACACTGAATGAATCATTTAATAAGAATAACAAAATTTTTTATCCGTTTGTAGGAAAAGGAAGAAACGCTCGGAGGCAGTGTGGCTGGCTTCAATACAACAAGTTCCAAGTTTCACTTCCCATGCACTATCGATAACTGTTTGACTGAATCTCCTATCACGATTTGGAACATCTACATCGTGTCAGCCTTTCAAACCTCTGCAGTATCGAATTTTACCTATAATTAAATACGCTATTGAATCTCGACAAAAGCATATGCTATTCTCCATATTGCTATCTACTGAATAGAACAGATATAGATAACATTATGGTGAGTCTTGAGCGCTCTATCCCAGATGATAGAAGACTGACAATATGAACATAAACTCAACTAACAACTAGGAGCTACATCTGGAAGAGATAGGGACAGATGATGTCTACGCCCTATAGAATTTAATTTAGTGCCACAGGACGATCATTTTGAGTTTAAACATTAAAAATGCCAACCCAGATTTTCAGGCACTGGGAAACGATTCCTAATTTAAGTTTATATATATACAGCTTAATCCAGTAGATGCATATGTATTTTACTAACATATTTTTCATCAAGGTCAAGGCATTAATTTTAAATTCGGCTAGCTACAGTACCTTACGCAGTATAATTCATTATCATGCAACAGCGATTTTTTTTTCTATTTTTAATCGGTTTATGCACGAGTGAAGATCTACATCCTTGCTAACGTAACGTGTAATAAATAAAAATTTTATTTAACGATAGCCTGAAGTCTCCGGTCGTATGCGTTTTCACCACCATATATATTGGATAATATAAATTGTCGAACTTAGTAACGTAAGGCAAAAAAGCTGACTTATTTTTTTCATATATATCTTATTTTTTCTGCCGTTTTCGAGTATGTTTTAGATCGCAAAAAAGTTTTAATACCGTGCTTAAGCGCCCTCAACACTTGACTAGTTCATTTTTTTAGGACCGCGTACATTTTTAGGTAAACCATATATGTCTGCAAATAGTACGCTTGTTTTCCTGCAATAAACTTGCGGCGTCAATGAATATATATAGCAACTATTGCCATCAAAAGCTCTTTTACCTTCTCGGTACGGTTCAATGTTGTTTATATTGTTCGTGGAAGGCACCAGTGGATAAGATTTCAAATGTTTCAATAGCGTAGCTGGTGTGAGAACGTTTGTCAGATAATGACGATTGATTACTACCCTGAACTAGGCTTCCTACTTTGAACGAATAGCTCAAAGCTTACGTAGTTGATTCAGGCACTTTGTTTTTTGGTATCACATCGTGCAAGCTACAAGGTCTGGTGCTATATTGCAACGTGAAATAGGCCAACTTATACGTATCGATTTTTTGATACATGTACAGTACTGGGTAAGGAACGGCCTCATAGTGCGTCCGAATTGTTCGTTGCAGGCAACTCTTCCGAAGCAACCCTTGATCCCATACAATAACGATGAATTCCGTGGGATCTGTATATCTCCTCACTGAAAAATCTATTCTTTTTTTCTAAATCTAATATTTTTTTTCGGTGTCAAACATTTTTGATGAGCACAACTGGTACAGAGCCTACGTTTCAACGCGGTAACCTTTGATTTATCTTATTTCTTTCTAAGCAGGTATAAAAGCATATATTTGGCATGGCAAAACATCAGCCCTTCGATGCACATGTTGATCATCATTGTTGTGTGTTCGCAAACTTAATAATATATATTTATTAATATTATATATATATATATATATATATATATATTATATATTAATATTATTAATATTTTGTCTATACTATACGAGGTAAATGGAATACGTTCCCCGAGCGTAGGGCGCATGCGAAAGCCTATCAAACAAACGTTGGATAGAGACGAACGCGTTTCTGGTTTATGGTGTCTTTATGTGGTAAAACAGCAAAAAAAATTAATGATTCAATTGAGATTTGTCTCTTTTCGCCGATTTCTGGAGCGTCGCCACTGCAGTCGAGTTACGTCAACGCGTACGTTGTTTTTTCTTGTGGTGGAAAATCATTTTCCAGCCTCAGATATTGAAAGAAATGTATCAGCTAGCAGAATTGCGCCGAGATGACTTTTACGTTGTCGGATAGAGTGTCGATGAGGAAATCAGCGGAGCCAACGTTCTCATTCAGCGACGATCCTTGCTGGTAGATTTTAAGCTTCTTACAGGATCCGTTAGTTATTAAAGGGGTCTTCGTTTGAGTAGCAGGGTAACTTCTTTTTTTGGCTCCGTCGATAAGCCAAAAAACGCGATGCTGTATCGTTTAAAGCCTGAACTTGTAGTGCCACTCCGTCGCCCAGTAGCAGCACACCTGGTCCGACGTTACGCATCTAGATCCTACCACAGTGTCGTTGTTTCGGACGCCGACGACGACGACGACGATGACGTGAGGGTACCGTCATATTGAGTAAGACCGTGCACTTTGGTGAAACGGAATAATATCGTCCTGTATCACACACTAAAAAAGATTTCAAATAAAGTAGCCATTTAGATTACTGGCCCATATATGGGTCTGCTACACTCTTTTTAAAGAAGTCCTAAGAAAATTGCTGGAACATTTAAGCGAAATGCTTCTATTAGCGGTAGCATTTGTTTTATCGTGTTGCTGAATAAGCCATCTTGGAAAAATATCTACCCGCGAAATGTGTTACTGTTAAAACCGGCTAGAGTCCACTCATCACCGATGCTGCCCATTGTGAATCAATTCTATCGCTGGTTCTTTTCTTTATAATGTTGCTCAAGCTAATTCATAAATTTTAGCCATCGTTCGAAAACAGTTTAGCATCAATAGGGATAATCTCTCTAAAGGATTGACGATACCATTGCACTCCAACTTGTCAACGTACGACTATCTTTTCCTAGGCAAAAATATTCAGCGCGTTAGGCTCGTTCATAAAGCAGGCATTGCAGATAACTGATCGCTCAATTGCATACGGAGGTGGCTGGAAGCAAGGACATTACGAATTGTTTAACTAGAAATCATAATTTTTCTGTCCTGTATGTAAGGCCGAGTTCCATCCAGAGTTGAAGCTTTCAGAGACGTTTGGTGAGCGGCTTTACAAAGCGAACCATCTTCGAATTCTGGCGCTCTACAATCTCAGACAGGACAACATAATATTGTTTTGCTTGCACACTGACTGTCGCATTTTCATACTACATCTTTTGTTCGTATGTTGCAAGCGGATCATTGATTGAGCGCTTTTACTATCGGAAACGGCTGTTTTTTTTTTTTTAGATACTTTTTCAGAGTTTTTTTTTTTTTTTTTTTTTTCGGATAGCATTAAAATGATCTAAGGCGCTTTGGCTGGGATTCTTACATCTACATAAAAATACATAAAATTGAAAGAAACATGTCGGAATTTTTTGAAAAAAACTGCCTCGTAGTTTCTATCCGGCAAACTTAGAGGCGATGTAAATTCTAACGTGACTTTATTTTATGTTGAAGCTATTACCCGCAATGAAAAAACAACTCTTATTTCGAGGCTAAAAGCTCACCACCAAATCGGTAGCGATACGATCGCTAGCGTTTTCGTTCTGTTTGCTGGGTCCAAAGAGACTGGCAGAAGAAGCCGTTTCGTTTTTGCCCGCAACAAGGTTTTCATAATCGCCTTTGTTAATGATCTTTTTAGTGGGCAAACACCCGTCAGAGTGGGCGTCGTGAGACACCAGTGTCAATTCTTTAAAATTTCCATTGTTTAGCGCGCCTTCTTGCAGCAGATATAATTACTGTTTAACTCGTAGCAATGAAAGGTTTTTATCTTCAGTTATAGACATATCGTAAATGATATCGGTTTGTAACTTAACGGCTTACGTTAGAACAAAAAAACACGTAAAAGCTTTTTTGGTGTTCGCTTTGCTTATTAACGTTGTCGTGGATATGGTTTGGTAATAACCGAAGTTATGATCTGGCCGTTATTGCCCAGCATTGTTGAACAGAAGATATTTTACAGCTGTCCGTGTTGAAAGACATATTTTTGCTCTCCGTTTCTATTCGCTCCCACAGCTGCTGTTGGCGTCCATTCGACCGAGCTTACCATGGAAGATAGACAAATCCGAAACGCGTCAAGAGAATAGCGTAGAGCGGTAACGGACGACGCCGAGTTTGTCTTGCATTCGATGTTGGCATAGTCATTTTTCCAGCTGTCCCAAATGCAACTGCAAACGACGTTTCGCCGCTCTCCTTCTTCCAGGTGTCCTTACAGTGATCGGCGTCGACATCGCCTTATTATCCACTAGATGGGCTCTTTTATAGTAATTTCAGGTATTGTCGATATCGTTAGCGGCAGCGTTGCTTCCGATGCCGGCAGTAGCTATTTTTTCCTCCCCGTGGAGCAGCAGTGGCCCTCGCTAGACCTCAACTCATTTACTAAACCTCCTTTCATATTCAATTTTCAAAACGATGAGAGATGCAATCTGATTAGAGCCTTGAAAGTATTCGGGGTAGGTTTACGCTTCTCGGGGAAGCACATGGTATCACTGTAGTCCGCCACCATCGCGGACGCTGAAGGCAGCAGCGGCGGTGGCGGTGGCGGCGGCAGCGGCAGCGGCAGCGGCGGCGGCGGCGGTGGCGACGGCGGCGGCGGTGGCGGTGGCGGTGGCGGTGGCGGCGGCGGCGTGACCGCTACCCATAGCGCGTGTGGAGAGTTCTGTGCGAAGCTCGACAGCTTAAATAGAACACGCCGCTGTCAGCCATTCCAAGTATCGTTATCATAAACCCGAAAATACGCTTTGAAAAAACTAAAGGACATGAACGATAATTCGCACTTTGCGAATTACGATTCAGGCCAACAGGAAAGAACATCTTGACTGGGCGGCCGAAAACGAAGTTACTCTAATCGAGTATCTAATTATCATTTTCTTGAAAATGAGTCTACGTTTTTGGTTTTATAGGGATGCGTCTGAAAATTGTGTGGTTCAATCAGTAACAAACACAACACCATCTCCTATCATGTCGTCGTCCCCGCAAATACTGCCAAACTATTAACGAAAATGCTTGAGCAAATATTGTTCGTCCTAACGCCAATTATGTTGATCAATAACGAACGGCAACAACAACAACAGCAGTAGCAGCAGCAGCAACAACAACGCCATTATGCGTGCGCACAGGTCTTTCCTCTTCGCCTATTCTCATGAGGGAGTCATAGGGGGAGGAGCAACCGCAGCGGCAACAGCAGCATCATCACCACCATTTCTATGACGTTGCGGTGAGAAAGGAACGTGGCGTCGTTGTCTGTTCCGCATCTACGAATGCCGGTACAACGAAGTTTGCGTAGGCGCTAGATGAAGCTCTGCCGTTGCCACTGGCGGAAAGTCGTGGTTAAGCGCCAGGCGTCTGGCGGTTGAGGAGCAGGAGGAGGAGGAGGAAGCGCCAATAATCAGCAGGTGGGAGGAGTCGATAGTTGGACAGGGAATATCCCTTTCCCGAAAACAGGAGACTGCAGATGAAGATTAAGGAACATGAAAGGTTCGTAGGGAAGGACTGCCGTTTGTTCAGAAATTCGGAGAGATGAAATGAGAGAAAGACTTGTACTTTTACTCAATGATCCTTCTGCCGGTAGCGTGGCACTTCTACACAGTGATTATGAGATACAGGGCAATACTGGAAAAACGTGAAGATTTGCGCGAGTTACTTGCATTTAGGACTGTAAACGGCCCTAAACCTTTAGCGATCAATTTATAGGAATAAACCTGTTTCCGGCGCACTATAATTACGTGCCACGAACAAGACTGCAACTCTGGACAATGTTGCCATTATCAGACCCATACGGAAGGACTCTATTTTAGGCACGTTTATACACCCCAACCATACTGTTGTTATTACGCTAATTTTGTATTAAATATATTGCAACAGAATCAAATCATGAGCTTTGGAATGACACACTTACATTTAAGCGGTGACCTTACCTACCGAAGACGTTTGCGTGTGTACAGTAAACAGAGTAGGACAAAGGATGGCTTCGACAGTATGATTCGGTGATTTGTGTGCGTGGTCATTTTTGCCAGACCGAATAATGTATAATGCACCCATTAAAGCAGACTGTACCGCGGCTTAGGCATATGCAATGCTTTATATTCATTTGATTTGTCCCAGAAAGACGCCACCTAAAGATACAAAGCGGCATATACGCTAAACGACCGCGTCTAATTGGCCACCAAGTGTTGTCGACGTTTTCAGGCAACACCCCGCTGAATTCAAAAAGCAAACAATAACCATATTGAGATAGACAGCTGGAAACCAATAATGATAAAACTGATCTTTTTAAGTAACTAACAAAAATGATTTACTCGA
Organism: Varroa destructor; assembly: GCF_002443255.2. Classification (NCBI taxonomy): domain Eukaryota; kingdom Metazoa; phylum Arthropoda; class Arachnida; order Mesostigmata; family Varroidae; genus Varroa; species Varroa destructor. Next base: position 45,058,613 of record NW_019211454.1, on the reverse strand, counting down.
AAAAACATCTGCAGAAACAATATGCTCTGATCAAACAGCTAATGCCGGACAAAGCCAGCGACAGCTTATAACTTAAAGGCAGTGACAAATGAAACATTAGTTTCCATTAATATATAATAATATAATTAATATAAACTACAGTAGCTTAATTTCAAATCCCCGGATGAGGAAAGAACCTCTGAGAGAATGAGTCGTTTATAGCCTATATTAGAAACACCATTTTTGAATTTAGCAACCCATTTTTACTTTTTTACGTACATTTTTTAGCATTTTTGCGTAGCTCTCTTAGCTATAAAGTTGTCATCGTCCGTTATGTCCTCATATCTTCATAATGATGCAATAAGCAAAAACAGCCATTACTCTTGTAAGATCCTTCACATAAGTCTGCTTTATAGAATTGCGTAAGATAAACATTTCCGAGATACAGTAACTAATTCTTACATTTAAACTCATATTCAAAATGATGTAGGTGCATGACTCAGCTGAATACTTGTTAATTTCAGTCTACGATATTACTTATCTTTGCAGACTATGTCGAGAAATACTGTTCTTCTCTATGATACTGACCTTGTCCTTGTGACGTTCCAGTGGCTATAAAACGAGACGCTGCGCAGTATAAAACGGGCTTGATTGAAAGTCTTGGGCATAAGTGTCCTGGTAAAAACTTTTGCAAGCAATATGGTAGGCCAAGTTATTTCGATTGGCCGACTGATTGCATTTCAAATACAAATGCAGTCTTTTTCTATCATTTCGTCCAATAAAGTTCATGCTAGTGACTTATCGAAAAGCTTAACTAAAATTTCTCGTCTACGGAACGGGCCATTCCTCTTCAAAGGGCTGTTTTTTGTTGTCATTTCACAGCTATACTCGCCGGCTACAGCCGTCATGGACTCAAAGTACTAACTGGTAAGTATACGTCTTAATGTTATCAGAAATAGCTTCTGAGCAAAAGTGAATATGTGATACTGTTTGTCTTATTATCTTATTATTCGGTTACAGGATGTACACAGGAAAGTATAGCATCGACTAACAGAAATATATATATATTGAAGAATAGGTTTAGAACATTCTGATTTTTAATGGTGTCTCCTCGTTAGTTGGCCTTATCGTTTAATTCGGTATGCATGAACTATGCGTTCATTCAGCTCAGGTTTTTCTTCGTCTTATTCCGTAGCTGCTACGTACATTCGTCGATCAGGAAATCCTGGTTAAATACTGAACACTTTGTTCCAGGACAACTGGAAGAAGGTGTTCAGTGTTTAAAAAATGCCCCGACAAGCAATTCTTCGGTAAAATCTTCTTGGAGAGATCCATCTTCAAGGGCTATTTTAAGCACGTTGCGAGGTATGAACTTTGAAAGGAAACCCTGCATCCATAATGTGTCAGAAAACTACCTAAGAGAATAATATCAACGTCTATATATATATAAAGACATTCAGCACTACTACCTTCTACCAAAACATAACATTGATCATAAAGAAACAAATACATAGATATTGTTTCATAGTTTTGGTTATACTGATTATTTCCTATGCTAGTGAGTATGGTTGATCAATCAAACTGTATTTTTTTACGTGTGTAATTTAGCCCATGAGGGCAGCATGGTCCAACATCAGATGTGCCCGATTAGAATTAGATTTAAGTAATTCTAACCTTAACAGGTTAAAGCATTTAAACCACTCTTAATGTCATAACTTATTCTTCATGATAGGTAGGGGCCATATAATGAAGAATCTATCAATTCATACCTGTCGTAAAGATTTCCTACCGACGAAATCATACCTACAAACAAGTTAGTTGTTCAGTCAAAGTATTTCCCTGTGAGAAAACTTCATCTCTCCAGGGTCTTCTATTTGTATCAAATCTATATACTATGCCACTTTTATCATAAAACAGGGATATTTTGTCCGTCCCCTAGCGCGAACAACTACCGAACACTCTGCTAATTCTATGGCTCCTATTTGGTTAATAAGTTGTTCTGTTGGTAACTAGGATGTAAGTAAGCAGGACTAGCTTTGCCGCCGTACGTTTGTAAAGATACCTTGTTATTTCAAAACTGCTAGCAGCTGATCATCGGGCTTGCTTCGTATGGCTGCTGCGTGTTTTTTTAGGAGTTATCTATCGTGCATAAGTTTCCGTCGAAAGACGGTTGATGCTTTTGTCTAGGCCTGTCATTGAGAACGACTGTTTCATTACAAATCGTTAATGCCGTGTATACTTAATAGGAGCTGAAAACGTATGATTAGATCGGCTGACGTTTCGTCAACGCCGTTCTTCGTTTAACATTCTTGAAACGTTTCGGTTCGTTCTATACAAAAGCTCGCTAGATTCGAATAGACCGCCAAATTTATCAGGGTCTTTATATTCACATTTAATCGCGAAGATCGCGTATACAGTTCAGCTGGTACCGTGAGTCTCGGTAGTGGCGGCGGCAGGACATTAGTTCATCATCGCTACATCGTTCTGCGATTACAATATGGAGTCGTGTTGATTAGATGACTTACGTTAACTAGAAAGTAATTAAGCAGAGATCTATTTATATTTGCATGCTCAGATCTTATCCGGTGAACGATAGCTAAACGTTTCCCGAGTGCCCATTACGAATTTAAAGCTACTTCCAATGAAGTTTCTAGACATATCACAGCTGAGCAAAAACAGTACCTAGGAGTATCTAAGGGAATATATAGTAACGAACAACACTGAAATGTGTGGAGAGCTTAGGAAAAGAAATGATTTTCTCTACCAGAATTTTCTAGCAATAGATTTAACAACAACGCGTGGATCTATCGAAAAGCTAGACGCGTTTCATTGAAGAGAAACAATTTCGCTAAGAGTTTCTTATTGGACCATTGTTTAATATTTCACCAGACGCTGCTCCCAATAAAGACAATGCAAACGTTACTGGGGCCGCCATATGTTCTCTTGCTTCTTTCCTTAGCGTGATTGATTTTTCTTAGCTGCGTTTCTATAGCGTGAATGAAGGCAGAATGATGCAGTGGAACAGTATTCCATGTTCATGTTCCTAACTAATAATTAAAATAGCATATTGTGTATTATTCAGTTCAGTGAGCGAATCTGGATACTCGAAATGGCGGACAAACATACTACTCTACTTCTACTGCAGTAAAATTTCCGCTAAAACTCCTGAAGATTTGTATTTTTTTTTTTTTTTTTAGAGCGATGTCAAATTGCCCGCGCTATACCGTTCAACTATGATCCTGGTAGATTAACAAACTCTAGAAGTGCCAGGAGAATACTAGAAATTGGTTGTGATCGTAGTTGTCGTTCTAAGCTGATATAACACCCGTCCACATGCCTTTCACCTATTGTCTCAATAAACAACGTTCGTCGTTGATATTGTACGAACATTTTTTTTTCCGAGCTTATTTTACGAGCTTATTTTACGAGCTTTATTTTTCCGGATAACACAATGCTAATTTAGAGCAACATCTCCCACTTATCTGACTATTGGAACCTTCGATGCGAAGAACCTATACGGGTTTTCATCAAAGCGCATATTCAAATAACCCTAAAAATCGTTGGCATCCCCATTCAGCGCCTTGAAACTCTCCGTGAACAAAATTCTGTTTGACGTACATATCGATGTTTTCACCAAGATGCGATACAATTTTTCCGCTGTGGTCGGAAAACTCTTACTTTATTGAAGAACTTATAGCTATACTTGCTCAGCGCCTGCATCTGTGAATCTAGATCGTTTGTGGGATACGATGACGCTCGAGCGACAGACTTAGAGAAGTCATTCCAAATGCCGTCCGGTCAAAGTGTTTGAGAGGATTCGGTGGTCGACTGAGACCCACGCCACTTTCGTCGCTAGCGTCATAAGAAAGCTGCGAGTTATGAATTTTTGCATACAGATAGTTTAAGCGGACTCGATATTCCGTACACCGCTTAAACGGTCTCGCCCAGCCGATCTAGCAGAGGGAGGAAGTTCTCGTTAAGCTTTGGCCCCGTGAATAACAGAATATTAGCCAGTTTAGCGGACCGAACATGAAGAAAGACGTGCCAAGCACAGGCAACATATAATCATATCTCATTTTTCGGGTTCTCTGCATCAGACTAGAATATTATCGGCCTCAAGAGGAGCATCAGTTGGTAGGCTCAAATGTGACCCCCTGAAGTCATTATGCCACTGTATTTGAACGTGCATGTAAACGTAAGCATACGATATTCACTAGAATGGAAAATACTTAAAAAGAAAAAAAAAAACACAAATGTAACAACGACTAGACTTGCACGAAACCAGTCATAGGCCAGATTCGAATTTGGAAATTCGTCCGGTACGAAATGCTTGTTGTTGCCATCGAGCAGCGCGTGCAAACTTCTTGACCATGTGGAAGTTAAGAAGACGATTCATTATTAGTACATTTTCATATATTAGCAGTTACATCTCGATAATGCCATCGTAGATCGCAGAATAGCCACTATTAACTTCGGCCTACGTTTTTTCACCCTGCCAACTGTCTGCTCAATAAAGTTCATCGCAGTATTTACTATGCAGATTGTAACCTGTTCATCTGCAGGACCCTTGGCCGCATTTATCTCATTCGATTCTCGTATCATCAGGTCATGCTCATGGTCGACTAACTGAATTCTCCTGTTAGAGAATGGAAGATAGATTAGAGACCTTTCCTGTAACTGCATGAACCTTTGTTCATCTAACAGCCCCTCAACATGACATTTTTACTATGAAGCCTCGTATAAGAACTGCGTTCCAGATGGCCAGCAGGATTACCTATATATATATATATATATATGTTTCGATCTTGTATGTTAGCAAGTCAATTCTAGGTCACGCTTAAAATACTATAATTTAGGTGCTATATATCAATACTAGGCCACTAAAAGCCGTAAGCAATTAATGAGTCCTTTGTTCTCATGGGCATTGGTTAATTCCTCGACTTTACAGAGCTGCGTTTTGAACTATATTGAATTTAAGTATACATTCATAATGGTTTTGATTGGACAGCCCTCCAATAAAGGAATCTCGATAACCACTTGCGAAACTGCCTTGCGGCTTGCCCCATACGCAAGCATTCGTATTTCAGATAACGAAAATTTCAATGGGAATTTCCGTACGCATTAGGTTCAAGACAAAAAATCATAAAAGAGACAATGGCGGCAACCTATCTAATTGCTATTCTGTACGCGCCATACATTCTATCCTACTGTGTTCGCTGTTTAGGACGTTGCGCACAACCACAGAGAGACTTTCAAAGTCGGTTAAGCGTTGAAGGGGCGCAAAGGCGAAGACGGCTAGGCAGACGAAAGCAGAAGCCTTATGGGAAGCAATAAGGACCACCGTCCTAAAAACCGAAACCGACGTTTCCAGCAGTCATCTGGAAGAGCTAACCTAGAGTGACATCGAAAGGGTTCCTCATGGCTCCTTTGAAAACGAACTTTTGGAATGCAGAAAGGGCGTTCAAAGACGAAGTGATCTTATATCAGGGATTAGCACCAGAAGGACAGAAGCTACACGCAGCGTTGCTATCGAAGCTGTGAAAGCTGTGGTGAGTCGGGATGATGCAATCTCACTCCTGGAGCTTGACCCATTATGTGCCCGCATTAGCGGCTACTAGCAAATGTGCACCTAATCTCCCTAAGCGTCCCTTTGCTTCAAGCTCGTCCCAGATAGTAGTGAGCCGGATAGATCGACAAGACGAAAGCGTCTATCTCTGCACGTCTTTCTCTTTTGACCAACCTCATAGTTCACACTGCTTAGATGCTACCATTCTGTGGTCACGGCGTTGCGGCTTCTCGATCGTCTGCTGGGCGGTTCTAAATGTCGGCCTCTCGAGCGTTCCTGGGCAAAGAAAGGCAAACGATTTGGAACGAGATGGTCGCTACCAGTTAAGTGGATTTTTTGTGAACCTTTAGGACAGTGCTTTAGTTCACTGCTTTGTTTTCATTGGCATGCTTCGTCAGCGGTTAATTTGGCGATTTTTAAGTCCTTAGTTCAACGGTCTGAGCCCTATGAGCTGGAGGGGTCGGAGTCGTCTACTTCGCGGTAGCCTGATCTAGAACGCTCACCCATAAACGATTTATTATTTATAAAAATAGGTCTATAAAATTATTTAGTTACAAAAACAAGTTGTTTAGCTTTAATTCTCCCCCTGATAGCAGTACTGTCAGAAGGTACAACTACCCCATAAGACTTCTGGCTGTATAACATATAATTTTCGTTTTAAAACTGTTTGTCTGTTATACTTGCATTGATGTCCGCTACGTGCTGAACGTTACAGCAGTTCTTCTAGAACTGAAGCAAAAAAAAATGCATCTAGGTAAAATTAGTTAATTCTGACAGAATTACGCGTTGTTTTAAAAGATTTGCGCTAACATACTTATTCCTATAGTGTTACAGATGGTCACGATCAAAGTCCTTGTGTACAAGTTAATGTATTAGATAACTTAATGCTCTAAAAAGCGCGTAGATAAAATATGTAAATATAAAGCAAACAAAGATGTACGATTGAGATGATAAACGCGGAGACAGCTAGCAAAACGAGCAAGCCATAGCCTGTCAAAGATTGCTGTCCTAGCTGGCCATGGAGAGGGCCAACATCTCTCTATATGATCCCTTGGCTAGGAGAGTTTCTCGAAAAACACCGTCGCTTCGAAGTTCATATGAACACTTGCGTACATTTTAGATATTCGAATTATTCGGTGTTGGCAACCCGTAGTTTCGGCAATGGCTCAAAATTATACACAGATTATATAACACAAGAACTTATTAACTTGACGTTTGCGTAACATATATTACAATGGCCAGATTAGTCCTGCCTAGCTAGTAGATCAGTGAATCAGACGATATTTACTGCGTTTAGTGGATTCAGAAATGAAATTTTTCTCTTGCTACAGCGCTTTTACGACGAAAATGTTCGAAAACCGCTAACTTGAGCCTTGACCTTAGTAACCACAACGGCCTTGGTCTTCTCGTGCAAGTATAAAATATCATCAAGACACCACAGAAACAGAGGTCAGCTACGATTCGTTGAAATATCGCACGAATTTTCCAATTAGCAAGTATCAGAGGTTGCATAAATCGTACAATTCGAAAACATCTATATTTAACTATGCAGTAAGGTCATTAACATATATTTAGCGTAGAAGATATTTAGATCGTCTTATTAGACGGTTTCTTCGAACTAACATTTAGCCAATACCCGAAGCGTTAAGAAAAAAAAACATCAACGTTAGATGTTTTGATTTTGGCTCATTTTCACAAATCAAAAATACAAAGCAAAATATGAATTCTTTCTGAGCCTCGACCCATGTCGGTACCGATCCTACGTCGATAGCAAAACATAATAAAAGAAGTACTTTTGGCCAGTTAAGTGAAATGAACTTCCGACTACTAACTCTTTGGTTGTCTGCTAGAGTACTTGCGGCGAATATAAGGCGATACAGAAGGTCCGCCTAAAATAATAGAGGCCCATACGATAATTCAAGCGTGTACAATGATTGTACACCTTCTGCTTGAAAGATGTACTAGCATTGTACACCTTTGGAGTAGATAGTTTTGATATCCCTTTATCTCTTATGCGCTGAAAATAGATTACCGTACGTGTTTGGTGCAATTTCATGTACACACATACATGATTGTAAAAACAGACTGTAAGGACGTTTGTACTTTGACCAGAACGGGTCGGGCTTGTCATAGAAACCCTCGTTGCGTTTTGTATGAGTTTTGGACTCATCGAGGCTTCTCAAGCTTGAGAGCTTGCCGAAATGACCCTTATACGAAATTCCCCTCTATCATCCCTATATATATATATATATATATAGCTAACGAAATCGAGATACGGTTGTGCACTCAGTTTGCCCTTCGGTGCTTAAGTATCAATAGACAATTTGGTCAACTTGTTTAGCTGAGGCGCCATAATCGTACTGCGTAAAGCTGAGATACATCTAATCCAGTAATCGATTCGAAATACTTTTCAGCAGCAGTAAAGGGATGGTTATGGGACGTCATTAAACATAGGCCGATAGCAATCATGGTGCAATCGTAGCCATACTACGATTTTTCAAGTGGTCAAAAATGACGAGTAAGCAGCGAAGTAACTATCTCGGACTTGACTTATCTGATACACCGCAAACTGAATTAGTCGTTTTGTATACCTTGTTATTTATTTTCTTTTATATATTTAAAAAACAATAATAACGTATCCTTAATATTATTGGCACAGAGTCTTTTTTATATTCGTATTTTATATCATAAGTATAGATTTCCACATGCCATTTCCATGATACAAGCACAGATAGTCTAGAATGAGACTAGGAAATCAAACGCCTGTGCCTAACTCTGAGCTACGATCAAATGTATCCTGATTCGTACAAACACACAAACTCTCAGTTAATTGGAAGACATATCATATTAAAAGTTTCGCTTTTAATAACATACCCGTTCCTTCAAGGCCGGAAATTAAATGGGCTGTTGTGGGTGTGTTAAGTGGGCTGGCCGAGATGCCATTTTACGTCAGACCAAGACAGCACTCAGGATAAAAGGCCATCAACTAAACAGGGACTATCTGTCAACTGGGCAGTATAATTAGTTAGAAAATTTTGAACGTAAGGGGCTCATCTCTCCACTGCATATACATACATCCTGTCCTTGTACAGCGGTACATACGTAGACCTAGTCATATTTAAGGTGGTGCTGGTGGGTAGAATGATAGGGTGAACAGTTACAGAAGAATTACCTACGCTTAAATGTTATTTATTAAATATTTTGTAGAAATAAATAAACTGTGAATATATTAGTAAAATAATTGCAATAGATTCGCTCCTATTTAATCAGCGAACCGGTATCAGCGAGCTCGTCATGTCTTATGGACTATTTGAAGTCGCCCAATAACGACTCCTATTCAACAGTTAGTACTTCATTTGCTACAATTGTTTCTCTACACGAAGATATTCTCACGCGTCCCTATCAATAGAACAAATAGAATCTTAGGATAGGGTTAGCGATAAGCTATACTTTCAGCTATCTCTCCCTGTTTTCAAGCTGTTTACCTATACTTTCCTATATAGCTATAATGGAGCTATAAGATTTACTATAGTTGAATCAAAGGATGTATCAAACAGTTATTTCTTACAATGGCTGCCATATTATCAAAAATGCATGAGCCATTAATACGAGAACTGATATCGCTACGGTCGCTTGTTTTTTAGCACGGGTCATTCAAAGCTTTGCCCAGAAATCGATACAAAACGGGATGCGTAATAACTATGCACGTCGGACAGGCACGTAGCCGTGGTGTTGGGTTAATGAAAGCTGTTAATGATAAGCCTCCGCGTCATTATATCGTTTAACGAAACAGCCCTACCGTTTACGATGAGGGTCACAACATCGTAACATGGGTCGGTTTCGCGAATTTATATTTGGTGAGTGCTAATTCATATTGAGATACCCCAACAACTAAGTTTCTCTCGCGTTTAACGAAAAACAAAGTGAATAGTATAAACTGTAGTGGAAAAGTAGTAATTACTTTTTCGCGAGGGAAGGTCGTCGGTTGCCGAAACCTTATCACTGTATGAATGACTATATAAATCCTTCGAGTTTACGGGAAACTCAGAGTAATCGTGTTGGTTCAGACATGCTGAGGCAGCATTGTATTCAAAGTTATCACTAGGCGCAATTAAAGTTGAATTAGAATTAAGCGGCCAGTAATTCACGTTTTTTTCTTTGAAAAAAATGTTTTCTTCTCAGGATTTTATTTAACAACTGGTCTCGGAATCTATAGTCATAATTGGGTTTCTGCATTGGCATGCAGTTAGTTAGAACGCGTCGCTTAAAGGTTGCGTAGCAATGAGGTCAAGCACGTGCGCGCGCCACGGTAGTTCTGATCGCCGTGCCCCCAAGACTTCAGATTCACGTCGAAGGTCAGTCAAAGACCAAGACTCTAAGCAAGGACATCTTTCCTCTCGAACCAGCCCTTGATTAACTTGATTGTGTAGGACGGACCCAATGGACCAATTAACGTTATTGCTAATGTAGTTATTGCCACTCTTTCACTTAACGCCCTAAACTTTCTCGAATTAAAGGGAAAAATAGATAATAATCAGGAGGATAGACACAATCAGTGGGACGATTCTATTTATCGAAATTTGCAAGAACGCACGTAGTAGGCTCCCTTTGACAGATTTCATATCTATTGCGGTAGGGTAGATAATTTTTACAGATTCCCTTGCCCTTGATTCCATACGCCCACATCTTAATGAATAGCGTATATAGTAGGACCATTGCGTCCATATATATATATATCATCAACAAAAATATAAATTAAAATTACCTATGGCAAGATCAAGTTGATATAAGTAATTTTAACTCGTGTTTTATGCTCATTTTTCTTTTACCTTTTCGGTGCAAAACAGTCTCTCCGCTTTGTAAATTCACTGCAGTTTTGGAACTCTACGTGAACCCAGTTCTATTCTATTTGGCTTTGTATCGAACTTAAAAGTTGCCCAAGCAATTCATTTACAATGAGGACTCTGTGACCGGAAGGATTGCCGAAAGAGGTTTGCTAAGTTCACAAGTAAAGGCCTAGATGCGAAGACTACACCCCATTTCGGTTAGTAATTAGGAATCGAGTGGTAAGTAACTCGTTGATTGTTTGACAACACTAAATTCAAGAGGTTATTCTGATTGTTTTGAACTTTACGTTGACCTAAAATCAATATTAGTTGATACTGTAGAATCCGTTATAAGCTATCCATTAATTTTTCTCTACTATTTGGTCCCGTTTCACTCTATCGCCGTCGTGCTATACTCACATAGAACAATAACCTGACATGACCCGCTGCGTACTCGCTTCAGCAGGTCTAAGCCGTTCCCCTTACGAATGAATGTTGGTGTATCGCGAGATACATACGTACAGAATATGAGGTGTATTATGATCGCAGGTTAATCGCTCCTACAAGTGTCGTGCTTGTAAAGGGACGGTGCTTGAATAGTAAATTAAGCGTCATGTGAAAGTGTTCAGTTCGAAGGCTTTCCTCTTCTGATCGAACATCCATTTCACCCTTCCTCGGCGGTCCTAGTATTTGGCGTCATCATCCGAACCTTATCAAATCGATAGAGCTTCTGAGGCAATCGCCAAAACCCTTCCAGCCTTCGAAATCCGGACAAGCCAGTGGGTATACCCCAGCCATGGCTAGCTCAGAAATGCGAGACACGGCGAGCTGACCTTCGAGCCTAACAATGATAACGGCAATCGGGCTATCTAATCTGCTGTCTGCCTACGTAGGTGAACGTACGTATTGCGTATAGCTTGTTCGATTAAATGAATTCAGCTGTGCTAACATCACTTTTGGTCAATGGCAAACTGACAACGAACGGTACAACCAGTGATTACCACTCTTCTACTATTGGACGGGGAAGAACTAATGTGGCAAAGCAAGCGTACATTAAAAAAAGGAATCAATAAAACAATTCCAGCTCTAATCATTTACGAATTGAAAATATTCTCGTTTCGCTACAAAGACGGGTCACTACCGTAACAAATGACGACCGAAATAGCAAATTGTAGTTTTGTTTCATGAGTTAGGGCTGTTGTCTCTGATTAGATGGTGGCCTGATCGGTCGCTTTCAGATAAATGGGAGCGATTAGTTAAATCTTATCAGGTAGCCGCCGGCGAAAAGACACAAAAATATAACAATTCGGTTAATCAGGCTCTTGCTTTAACCAATTTCCTTTATAATAGCTTATATGTCATTTATTAATGGGCTATTATAGGAAACATGTGTCCAGTGTTTTTGTCGAGGACAAGCTTGCCAGCAGATGCATCTCAAGGTGCTATTCATGAGCATCTTTAGGGTTGTCCACTTCCACGGTAGCATATGTGAAAGTGGCCTATAATTAAATTTGTGTCCCTACAAAGGTCTTATTTTAGGATCTCATCTACCAGATACATATTTAGCACCCGTTGCATTGAACCGAGAGTAAACTGCACAGAATGTTCGAAAGCCTCCTACAGTAGGACCAACCGTTGCTGGAGATAAAGTCGATGTTGCACCCAGAATAAAATCGACGCAATGTATCTCGCGACTTTTTGTAAGTGCCGCGTCGTTACTGTATAAAACCTTTATCAACTACTGAGCTTTGGTTCGATTATGGGAAAGGGTCGTACTCGATATCCTCCGCCGCTATTTCTTTTGCTGTCCTACGGTTGAGTCCCCAAATTTATTTCTATTAGTCGATCCTGTCACACAAAACCGCTCCTTAGATCCCTGAATAAGTGATGCGTTTTAGGATAAGGCTGTCAAAAGGTGCGCAAAGGGGCCGGCACCGCAATCAGATGTCTACATCATGACAACAGCTGTTCATGACACGTGCGCCCTTCCTACGACGTTCATAAATGGAACATTTTGAAAACAACACTCGAATTTTCAGGCCCAACCATCCATGCATTTCGCGAACCTGAATTTATTACACGAACATGCGTTTTTCTTATACGATCAATGGATAACTAGTATTCATTGTCGCACTACTATCCCTTTATCTAAGTAATGTTTAGATACTTTATAAAGGCATTTCGACTTTGTGACGGCTAATGACATATAATAATTTCAGCAAAAAAAAAAACAACATTAATTTCTGTAACGAAATAGTCACCAGATTATAGATTTAAAAGCAGATAAATATTGGTGTTTTTACAGTGTCTTTTCGTCTTTCGAGAGGCTCGGCGCTTATAATACTGGGACGGCTCTAATTAAAGTGGGCTTCTATTCGTGATCTTACGAAAAGCGAGCAACTAGTGAATTAACACATATCGCAACGATTGTAACTTAAAGTTAACAACTTTCACCCAGTTAGTTTTCACAAAGCCCAATCTAATGGTCGACGAATTCTAGAACAAAATTTGCTGATATCACAATGATGCATGTGACGGAATAAGACCATATATTAATACCATTAACGTAGTGCTCCAAAGCTTCTGTTGAGTACCCTTAAACCTTCCTTTATTGGCACACATATGCTGTATATGTGCGCATTCGAACCAGCGTCGTCCGGGCATCTATATCCACCCTATAAACCAGCATATATATAATGGTATCCTTTAAGTTAGTTACAAGGAATACTTCTAATGTAAGTGAAGCAGCCAGTAGAAAGGATATTGGCTCTTCAATGTTACATCAAAAATGACTGGAGCGCATGCGCTGGAAAAAGCCACAATATGAATTCAAAACTAACTAAACATATTTCCTGCACGAAAGCCTTGGGAACACTACGTAAGGCGTAAAAGTAAGAAATTCGAAATTTGCCTTCTAGATGAAACGTAGATAATACAAATGTATTATAATTTCGCTTAAATATTCATCTTCTAATCGAAATTTATTACCATTATTATTAGTATTACAATCCATATTTAAACCAAAAGTAAAGCGTTGCTGGTTCTATTCCATCTATTGAAACGCAACTTAATAACTGAGCGAGACTATAATCTGACTAGAAAGAAAGGGCATGTTCTCTTGTATTTAATTTTATTGCCCTATAGCTGACCACTGACCTAGCTCAAGGGGTGGCAAAGTTTTTAGTGAAAGGTGATCATCATTATGAATCATTTATTGGCAAATAGATTGGCCGTGGTAACCATACACTTCGTTTACTTCTTACAGCATTAGATAGTTAAAGGAACTGCTAAGTTCATAAATAAAAGTTCATTGATCAAGTGCTTCGTAGGAAAACAAAGCATGAATATGAACTGAAGTTGTCAATCGTCCTTATAAATGAATTCATTTAGGTCACAGAATCTCACCATAAACATAAAATGTAACAAAGCAAAGTGCTGTTTAATGCTACCAGATCGTACCAGTTTATCGCTCAAGTAAGAACTCCTTGAAATACAACATAGGCTCATTAATAACTAAACTTAGCTGTGATACATTGCGGTTGGAAGCAGCTGACGCCCTAGGTTGTCTGATTAAGTTGTCAGCGGACAACCTAGTGCTACTAAAGCTTCCAGAATGCCTGAATACTGACTTCAACAAGCATCTTGAGCTTTTAACTGAGCACTTCGCTGTAAGGCGATGCTCAGACAATTGAAATATCGGATAGGACGGATTGTAGCGAAGAATCTTCTCAGAGTTTGCTTCAAATGTCCTGTAAACGCTTGGCATGGTATCCTGATACAGTATTTACAGTTTACTTTGGCTAGGCAAACCCATCATTGTAGACCGCCTGAATGTACATCATGCGTTCGCAACAGCCCGGCGTGGCCATTTTTTGCTTACTTCTGAAGTGCGCGACGATGAGCGATTCCCTATTAACATCACAGCCGCTATGAAAGTCACAGCTTTAACTGATGCTATAATGCTTTATTTTGTTTTCACTTGTTCTTTCTGGGTAATTTTATTGGAGCTGCTCTTTAATAAACGATCCTCTTTAGGTTTGCACCAATGTCCTATTCGGCCGTGTTTACGTTTGCGACGGTCCTTCAGAGGAAACAGAAGATTAGAGGAAATAGCTAAACGTTGCAATACTCTAAGCAGTGTAGAAAGCCGAGATGAGGCGATCCCTGGAAAAAGTTTGGAAGAAGGTCATTACTATTATTTATGATTACTTGTTAACATTATTCCTTCGATAAATCAAACAAAAGCCTTTATGTGGATTCTACCGGAAGCGACACTATTCGTAGATACGTCCTAAAAATAAAGATCGGAAATGCGAATAATCAAAAAACACCTCGCAGGTCTAATGTCTTGGCTATGAAATAGCAAGGAAAAAATCCCTTCTGCTCAGAAAGAAAAGCGCTGAAGAATCTTTAACGCACACGGATATGCGACTGATTGACAAAATGCCAAGTCCTAAGTAGCTTTCATAAATCTTTCAATATTTATCGATTTGCCGGTATTTCTGTATATTATTAGTCATATTATCGATGAATTCATGTTATCTGACAATAAATAGAATACTCAATATAAATGATACTAAGTTGTGGTAAAGACATCTTTGACACTGCGAATGTACCGCATTTCAAATTTACCTTTCATTATACAGAAGACAAGGTATATAACAGGAAAATCGTCCATAGTGAAATCCATGATTATTAGATTATCACTTGAGGACACGGTGATACCAAAGAATTTTTCTGAAGCTTTTTGGAAGGTGAAGTTGCACATTGTGGAGTTCATTTATGTTTCTACAAGTTGATTCTCGACATGTTCTCGAAAATGGTCGACTGAAAATACCACATGTTTCGTTATTTTCTAGTGAATGACTATCCTTGTTGGTGCTTTTTTTGAAGGACGCAAAGCGATGGGTGACCTCTGCTCAAGTTATTTAGCGCAAGCTGCATCAAATCGGTCAAAATATATAAGATAGCATGCATGCACAACATGCGCGACGAAATAAAACCGGCTTTGAACTTTTTTAGTAAGTTAGCCCGGAAAGCTATCGTATCAGATTGGATAAATGCTCACACGTATAGCATAATACAAGCATAATGGGGAGTTTTTGAAACATAAACTTGTTAAATAAACATTTTGGTAGTGCATTGTAATGTAATGATTATTATTTTCATTCCGTTTCATAAAAACTAGGTTACAGATTTTTGGAGGCGATACGCAGGTAGCGTCTTGTGACAGCTATAGTGCACGTCTTACGTGGACCTCTGTGTTTCGAGTTTTACATCCGGAATCACCGTTAGGTATTCCATCAGACACGTAGACGGCTGGATCCTGCCAGTACGAAGCAAATTTAAACCTAGACCATAACGTGTCCATAAAATTAGCAGGAAAATACGTCACCTACTAAGCTATCACGGTATCATTATTTTGGCCTATCTGACGTAAAATATCCAAAGAGTAGTACAACCGCATCCAGTTACAATGCGCCAGGTTTATATAGCATACCTAAATTGTTACTGAAAAAACCTTGTTACTACCTTGTGCTATTTTACTGAAACACTGTTCACACTGGTGAACGTTAGTATGTGACTGTGATCTATATCGCTATTTTACAATATAGGGCATTTAATATCTGGATTTGTTTTATTCATTCACGGCCAGCCTAAGGTAAATTCATAAGAAAATATCGGCACACTTGTCAAGCTAGAAACACGCATGGAAGTCGCATTTTACTAAAATATCTGTACCGATATTGTTACATATCAAATCCGACTTCATATAACATGGTATATCCTTTTTTCCTAGTTTGCAAGAGGAAAAGGAAAGAGAGGATCAAGCTTGCTATACTAGTATGGACTAAACTGTGCGTCGCTCACCTGATAGAAAGCTTTTTTGCCCCTCTAAAAACTTTAAACATCGAAATCACGTTAACGGTACTTCTATGTATAGCCCTCTCAGATCAGAGATGTGCTACAAAACCTGCAATGTACTTTTAATCTACTTAACAGCAGGAATCGTTTTAGCGCATGGTTTTCTTATAGGTTATATGACTGGATGAACATGGCAAGAGTACGAGCTTTCAACATAGTTTCATAAGGTATCTACTATTTTGGATAACACGGCTAATTTAGCGACTGAATGAAAATGCACTGCTCGGAAAACACTCTTTTATATTATACTATACATCTAAAGCATGAGCTAGTTTGTATGATTAAAATTTCTTATGAATGAATATTAATTGAATGCAATTCGTATGAATCCCTTGGTTTGACGTATCGCTGACTGTAAATGTAATGCGTGAGTTACACGCTATGATAGTTTTTTTCCCCGTTTTGTATGACACAGTGACCGTACCAGCAGGTTTTGAGAAACAATAGCTGAGCGCGATATCTACATATGTCAACTTACTGTGTCCTATTGATATTAGCCGCGACCCCGCCGCCATTTTTCAGGGTGTTGTAAGCGTACAACCTAATTCTTGGTTTCTCGTTGTACGCCCCAGATGGAGCTACCTCCTTTGTTCCCTCACATCCATTCGAACCTCTTCCACTCGTCGGGCCTTTCCCAGTACACGAGGGCAAAACAGCCCCAGGCTCCCCCGAAGACTCATGTATGCGCGAAGCAGTATCATCGTCAGGTCATGTAATCTTTGTGTTCTATCGGCTACAGACGATCACAGTGTGTTTTATTTCGATCTTCGAGCATGCGACTTACCGAATTCGTTCCCCAATTATATTCGGCTCAAGGTGAACAGGCTAAAAATAGGAATCCGGTGAAGTGGCAAACATCTAGAGGCCGCTACATGTGGTAAAGTGGAGTGATTTTTTTGTTTTAGATTAGGACTGGGCCTTTGGCCCCAGCGATGTTCCCCACGATGTTACGGGATTCACAGACGCACCATGAGTGCCTCATGGATATATATGTGAGTTGAGCCCGTGGTTTAAGCAGGGATGGCTAACGAGAAAATCCATGCTTAGGTACAAACAATCGACATAATTTTAACTTCGAAAATGTCTATAGAGTAGGTATTTGATTCTGTTCCCGAGCCGAACTTTACTGTGAAGAACAAATGCATCATCCGATTGGAAGTATTACCATTTTAATTTTAGATGCTCGCGTTACTAAATTAATTTATGAAGAGCTGTCGGGATAGGATATATATCCTCAGGATGAATAATACTTTCAAACACTTACGTGTTAAGTAAAGTATGTGTTTCCAAAATGCCTATCCATTTGATCATCTTTTCTACTACGGTAAACGCACGAGGCGTTGCTGATAAGGCCAACAAGTAAGAGCCCCCACAAGTCTATGTGACAGAATGGCTAATAAACCTAGAGTGAGAATTATGATAAACTTTTTCGATGAATCATGCATTCAGTTCATAGTTGACCAACTGGATTTACGTGACCATTCTAGCTGGTACAACCTTTTCAAAATTAAGCGTTTCTTGATATGCGGACTAGTGGATCGCTGAGACCCAGTCGATCCATCCTACCTGGACTACTTGAAAAACTAACTGCAGGATAATGAAGTTAAAAGAAAGTTAAGTATGGGCTAAATGATCAACATTCGTCTGATATATGTGGCTTCGGTAACTTCAAAAGTGGCGATACTTGAAGGCTGAATTAAGCAATCGTATCTATATATGATCCTATCGTATACATCCTATAATAGAACTTAAATACGTATGTATTACTGCTTTGGATAATAAACCCTTTCAAGATTTAGCCAGTTTTTTGTTCTTGAAATTCCTCCGAGCTCAAATATTGTGACGCTTATTGACAATTTCCACCACTGAAAAATATCGTAGCATGACCTAGTTATACCTGCTGTTTCGTTGTTGACGTTTTGCTCTATAAAACGGCTTACCTAATTATAGTTCTGCTCCGCATTCACTTATTTCTAAAGCAAAAAATTTATTAGACTAAGTTAAATCTTCAAGTTGACGCGGTCAAGCCTGATTTCAATGATGTACCACCTATTATTAGGTCATATAGAGCGATATGTTTCATACGAAAATTATGGTAAAGGTCATTGTTATGAATAATTGTACGTTAACAGTGAAGCATTATACACAAATTCATAACTCCACCTATTGCTTTCAATGTGTGTAAGATAGGGGTACTATGCTGTACAGTATTGATGATATTATTTATATATGCGTGAAGATAGCAGTACGATAAATTACAACGTCAGCGAAGGAATTCCCTGAAGTCAGTGACTTCTTTAATCAATCAACGACGATGCAGATCGGTCGCAATATTACGTGACGATATTGGCACGCTAAACCCAAACAGTAATAAAATTTTTATGGGACAACAACAAATCAAGTCCGTGAATTAGATTTCCTTTTTTGTAGCTGCTTTAGATTTAGCATTATATATGCTCTTAAACTAACCCAAGTTATAAGTTATCGCAAACACTTGCCGGTATATTCTGGTTGTGCACCATCGACTGTATAGTTAGCGCATAACAAGCTCGAAAAATCGGGTCATTCATTGTGGAACGGGTGAGCTCATCAATCTATGAGCATAACGTTTTGTCTTAACGTGTTGACAGAATAATGGAAATCTCTATGAGCGGCGAACTTTTGCCGAATATGATAGCAATATGTGAGAATACAAATTGCAGAACTCAATAATCCGTCGCTGAAATATTCGGCATCTGAAACGATCAAATCTTGCACCTCCGATCGTAGTCAACCCTCCAACCGTATCGAACAAAATATCCCCTCCATCGTCGACAAGCCCTTCACGCGATCAGGGGTAAGGGCAACCGATCGAAGACCTTTAGAGCGTTTGTCTGCCCCCACGTTATCAACCCAAGTCGTCGTCGTCGTGTACTTCGAGTGACATAATGAAATCCAGCCTCCAGTTCTTCTTCTTACCGCCGAGAGGATTTAGCAGATATCGCTAGTATCGTCCTTAATAAACAATGAACAAAGTAAACGCGTTACAGGGTGCCGTCTATTAGGTTTGTGACGAACTCTGAGCTTGGTTACTGTAGAAACTGGTTTCTAAATTCGTCACAAAACAGATTGATGTTAAGCGTCAATGTTCAGTGCTATTTAGAGCCTATGACCAAGTGTCTTGCACATAGCTTTGTATAAAGTCGTTAACGGCTTCGAAGTTAAAATCGTAAAAACTGCCCGATATCGTTTCCATCCATCTATAATACAGACAAGTGCGATAAACAAATATGGTTGCTTTCGTGTTTGCACGCTAAGCGACGGAGTTTTTATCTCATTTAATAGATGTTTGTTGTTGTTATCGCTGTAATATAATTTTAGAGACGTTTGAAGCCCATGCAATGTTCAGGAACAATATCTCTAAATGTTTACTTTCTCTTCCACATGTTTACACAAGCTTAGTTATTTCTATATCTCATTCGCCTGTTCGAAAATTTCTATAGTTGGGCGGTAAATGAGTTCTTACATCGAATCGACGTCCAAAGACAGAAAGCGTTGCAGACAAAAAAAAGAGGTGTGAAGCTCCAGAAGCACTGCTCAAGAGTAGTTTGCCTGTTTTAAAGATGGAGTCCTGAAATTGTTGCCACCACGTTCTGATCGACCATTCGATGTCGGTGACTACAGCTTAAATCACCTTGAAAAAAGCCTACGTGAATTGGCGACAGTTACTGTTATGAATTGTTTCTATTCGCTGACGGCTACTGAAAATTTTTCCGAGCTAATCTGTTTTTTAAACTGCGTAAAATGTGTAAAGAAGACATTTCGCCTACTACTTAACACCAGGCGACCGCAGCGACAAAATTCTTAGAGATGATACCCCTACGTCATAGAAAGCAGCGAGTGGCTTCGTGAGCTTCTTTTTATTCCAAAGTGAAGTTAGACCTGAATCTGAAACAAAAAAAAAAAACAATTTGCATCCACTGGAGAATGTTTGAGAACAACGAGGAGTCGACAAGAATTTGTGTATGGTACAGTCGTATCGACTGCACGGAGTTTCCCAGTAGAAAAGATCTGATCGGCAAGAGAAAAAAACCACCCTTCTGCACGACAATGGTGGACCACAGCTGAAAACAGTCGATCAGATCATGGGAGAAGATTCGTTTGAGATTTTGCTCGAGTGCTAACGTACGGAGAGAATAGTGGCGATAAATACATATATATGTAATATTTATATCGTACCGTATATATATATATACGTCAGAAAGGTTTGGAATAGATGTTGTCCGTTACCATCTGACGGTCTTTTCTATGTGCCTTGATGTCCTACCCTAGACTAATACGCTCACAAGCAGAAAGTGCCCAGTGCCCAACACTTTCGCTTCCTATTCATGATGCGTTTGTTCCATTTCCTAGTCAGTGTGTACATTTATCTGTATGTGTTTCCAGTTCGGTTATGATTTTTCTTTAAAAATCGACATATCCTCTTGAATTTGTATCATCATCTGCTCTTACGCTATAATGCTGGCTCTTACAACCTGGCTACGTATGGTTATGCTGGACGAATTTTGAGCTCTAGAAGTACACTAATATATTATAGAGAGATAGTATTCTTCTACTGATTCTCACTGTTAATTTCTAGATGAGATCAGCACAAAACGTGTAGCATTAATAGGTACACCGGAGACATAAGGTTGACATTTTTATCGATCAGAAATACATCCTGTATAATTTTCATTTGACTGTGGCAGAATACGCTAAATACGACGCCAACGGAGAACCTCAACCATGACTATCTACAACAACTATTCCAGCGGCACATCGAACGGATGAGTAAGTGCCCTGCCACCTCTTGTGTTATCTATTTATTTCTATCTATCTAGCTATTATAAAAATGAATGGTTTCAGTGCTATAGTTGTCAATGATGATATATCAATCCACAGTCACCATTCAATTTAAAGAATTGCAAGTAACTTAAAGTTTGCTTTATTTCCGTGAGAATACTTGAGGATTAAGCTCTACAAGTTGATTTTTTCCTGCGATTCAAGGATAAAGAAGTTGGAGAGAGCATATCGACAATTTACGTATGTTCTGAATTAATGAAAAAATCGAAACAGATCGTTGTTATTGAACTGTTAGAGCGTTTTCGTTGAACTGACGCAAAAGTTAGCTTGCAGTATAGTATTGCTGGAACATTACAGGGCGTTTAAACTTAAGTTGCTACTGTCAGCGTTTTGGAGGGACCCACTAACGAAAACCAATTAATCGGTAACCCATTTTTGTGCGTACATACTCGACATTTACCTAGTGACAAGGTCTCCAATAATGAATGATCACTTACATAGAATCAAGGTCACCGAGCAAATACGGACGTTGTAAAAGACTGGACCAAACGCATGATCTTTCGCTCAAAAAGATTCCCATTAAAACGTACATGGGTCAGTTGCACTAACTAGGGGGGGGTGGGGTGGGGGTGAAGCTGCCCTAAAGAGGATCGGACTTTGTTGATCACGTGAAACAAGTTGTCTCCATAAATTGCGGCCATAGATCTGTACAGTTTGCGCATATACCTTAATACAATTTCAAGAGGTTAAAAACAAAAGATTCTGTCTAATATCTAGAGTCAGGCCAAATTAAACGCGTCGCCGTTGAAATCTTACCAGTCATCTGCTCTTTCTTACCATCCATTTTACTACCAGACTCAGTCTATTTTCCTGCGTACATTGTTATGCCTACACGTGCGATCATAATTTGTTAGAGAAGCCTATCTTAATTTATTAGAGAACAACATGCTTGTAATGGTCTGTCAGGCGTACATCGCAAACCAAGTATCATATCTTCCACAACCTGGAAATTTGATGAGTCAAATAAGAGTTCACAGGATCAACGTGGCTGATTCCATTGGCCTTGCCGTTCTACGTTATAGCGTAAACAAAGGCGCGTATTAATGATCAAATCAGTGTTCCGACGTCTCTAACGGCAGGCGTAAATGTACCAGCTAGTGTATAGGAAAGTTTACCCGCGTTGTTTCAGACAAGCCTATTGCTTGCTTTCTTTGTTATACTTCACTAAGCAAGCATTATGTTTAAATGCCTCCATGTATTTTTGACCACTTGCTTACTGTTAATTTTTTCTTAAATTTTCAGAATATAAAGAACGGCTCAATAATGAAATGGTGCACACAGAAATCAAAAAAGATGAATGCCCCATGTACGTCGAGGCGCAGGTAAGGCGCCACGAACTACTGAATTGCCCTGTACGAAATCTAAGGTTACATAAGCATAATCGTCTTTACGCTGAACTTTAAGGTGTTTTGAACTTGCGCTATGGTTGTCCGGCCTCGACAACTTGTAATGGCTATATTTTAAACGGGTCAAATGTTTTCTAACACTTTAGTTATACTTTTTTATTCTGCTAATATTTTTCATTGATTTGTAGTATACGGTTGTCTTAATTTATGGTATACATCAGAATTATCGGTGTGGGTTCTAGGCAAAATGGGTGGAGACAATGAAGGAACGACTACAGGTTCTTAGCGACGTCCTTGATTACCCAACAACTCGAGTAGTAAGTACCTTAAAATGCATCCATAGTTAAATTACTGATTTCTATTAAATTACGTTGGTGTAATTATTAATGCGTTTCTCCATGAGACCTCTTTCCGAACCCCAAGCCAGGAGGAAATTTTCAGTTTCTTTTGTTTACGAGACGTTTCAAAGCAGACTTGGTCCGACTTTGGCGCGGAGCCTTACCATATAGTAGTCTAATGCTGGCGTCGAATCCAGCCGCGATACATCCAGCACTACGTTCGGAACCCGAAATCTGCCAGCCTTTTAACTAAGCGAAACGTTTTTACGCGTCCTAGGAAACGTGGAATTAGAAAAACCGAGAACGTTACACAAATGCTGACTGGGACAACAAAGCGAGCAAGAAAAAAAGTCGAAATATCGATTCAGCTAGCTTCCAATACAATGACAGTAGTTCCAATTCTTAACTGACAACGCCCTAAAATACATATTAGAAAATTTGTGTTGTTGCCCCCATGTGTGCCCATCGACGATTTTACGGGCCTTTATAGTTAAGACCTGAGTAACATTTGCGCATAAACCAGATGGCAGAAGCAAACGTGACACATCGCACTCGATTCGTTCATTAAAAACAGCGACTGTAAATGGCTGAACACGATACGCTTGAGCACTGGCACCCAATCATCGACTTTCTGAGTGATGAAATCGGTAGACATCGCCGGCAAAAATCGCGGTAGACAAGCCGCACCGCGACAAAAGTGATCGATCGATCGATCGATCAACTTTTATTTAATCAATGGTTGAATCAATCATTTAAATGCATTATGTGCATATAGGCACATTAATTAAATGGCCATACACTGCTAAAGTGTAGACATTTAATTAAGTGTACAAAGATCTCTGTATCTCTTACGGGAAGAATGGAATACTTAAGCGCGACGCAACTATTGAAAGGGGCGTTGCATGATCTTTTCATTAAATTCTGGCTTTGGCTTTTTTCAGCGGGAAAATTCTGTTGAGAAGTACAGTATCCTCGCACTGTGGGATAAACACTGCGAACTTGGTAAGTTAAATGCTTTCATATTAACTAACAACATAGTTCAAATGAAGTTGTCATTTTTAACCTTAATTTGTAAATCGGAGTGTAAATCAGAAGATAACAATACTGTTTCATAGACAAATGTATTTATTTGAATTTCTATCATTCTGATTTCGCCCTTAGTGTCAAGTGGGAATACTAAAATAGATGTTTCGAGTTTTACGTCCGGTACTGTCGCTAAGCGTTGCTTTAGATGGCCGATGTCGGATAGGAATGTTAACTCACTGATTTTTGTTTCTATTGACTACTTCTTAGGCAGGTGAGAGTCTCAGGCGTAGAGAATAGTTGAAAACATCATGTGTTGCAGCTAATGATAGCGAAGTTAAAGTTGACACCCATGAAATATGATGGCTCGAGCTTATGGGAATCCTATTTTTCTTCTTCTTCAGATTTGAGAAATGGGAAATAAGGAACATAGTTTGAATTTTATTTGGCGCGACCATTCCTATATTTTTTGGCCTTATTAATACGAATAGATTTCGGGAAGTAACAGATTCATCTCACCACTTCGACATCAACCCCTTTGCAAGTTTAAGGCTACGTCCGGTAGAACAGAATAGCAACTGTTGAGAGGATTGCGAAAATTGATTTGGAACCAGTTTTTCGGCCAGTTTTTTTTAACTAGATTCGCCAACCGTGAGGGCTTAGGAACCAGCTCAGTAACTGCAAGTTACGATTTTAAAACAAACCACAATTTAAGCTTGGACTTTAAAAGTTTTGTCTCCTGACACAAACGAACAGCCACACAAGACGGCTATCGTATGCCCTCTTCTCAAAGGGTGTCACTAGGTCAATGAGAATATTGACACCATCCGATGGTCTACTAGTAAACGGTATTTAATATATATTGCCGTAAGAAAAGAAATTATCCTTATTCTTATTTAAAGTGCTGTATCTTGCGAGTACCATGATGTCCCTGAAAGGAAGTACATCAGCGGGTATCCGCTTTCAATCCTGTTTGTACGGGCTCTTAACCGAAATGTATTACTCTACCCATTGATTAGAACCAACAAATCAGTTTCCTCAGAAAGTTCAATATCATAAGTAATTTTACTATGCTTTAAGTTATATTGGAGTTTCTGTCGTTGACACGCGTACTATTTTGATCAGGTAGGCGTCTACTAACATTGATCTGTATATGATCATATCGTCTATCGATAAAACGAATTTGCTTATGCGTTTCGTGTTCGACGGCGCCTGGGGGCACAGGAAAGGGCGGGAATCCCTTTTTAATGCGCGTTACAATAGTAGTGCGACTAGCAAAACAGCCGTTTTTACTATACTACGCAAACATGCCTCCGGTCTGCGCATTGTGCAAGGTAGATACAATTCCTACGCGTAATTGACGTCTTGCTTTAAAATATTACTAAGGATGAATTAAATTATATACCGTAGTTTGCCTACCTAGCTTATCGACGCGTTTTGTATGTCTATCTGATATTTGTGTTGGCCAATAGCGGGCATTCGGGCGACGTTTATCAAGATTAAATTATTAAGATTAAGTTATTCCTTAAAGTTTGCATGACTAGATGCTTTCTAAGGAAGGTAGCAATGGCACAGTCTGACAAACGGGCACATAGTTAATATGCTATTGGCTCACCATTACATTAGCCAAACGTGCTTTTATTTGCACGAATTTCCCTGTTAATAACGAACGCCTCGTTATATATTGACAAACGCTGGAATGCCCTGTCATACATGCTGACTGGCCCCCCACTGGTAGGGCGAACGTTGTGCAATTTCTACAAACTTATGAGGCTTACAATTTCGATCGATGTTCATGACGATCAAGTTTACTTCCTTTGATATGAACGCTATAGCATCTAAAAATGCCGTTTACATGACCTGGCTTAATAAATATGCCATTCACAATGTGGCTCTCGTCAAGACTTACCTCTTTCTATTACCATGACCGCACTTCCACCCTATATTCAAAAAAAAAAAAAAAAAAAATATATATATATATATATATATATATATAATAGACAATAAGAAAAAAAAGCTCTTGAAAATGCTGCGATAAAAGACTTGTAGGTAAATACATTTCCATGTTTAAAGCATGCGAGATGGGTGTATGTATTGAGTGGCGAAAATAAGCGGTCGCTAAATTCGATGTTCGCAGGACAGGCGTTTACATGGCTCGCCTTGAACCTTAGAATGACTGAGCCGTGTATTCAGGCACCCAAAATCCTACGTACTGTTAGATAATCCAGTAAAATCGCTTCGGACCTTGAGTGCACCTAAGAAAGAGTATGACTAAATATTCCAGCTTATTAGAGCAAGATTTGCTGATTAATTAATTTATTTTATTAATTAACTGATTAATAATAATAATAATAAATTATAAGTAAAAAGGTACCAGAGCATATTGGACTATTCGGCCTTTTGATGATTTTTGTATAGGTGCAAAAAAAGGTGAGTTTGAAGCAACGACAATGAATAACAATATAGTAATAGAAGGAAAAGGTATAAGAAAGAACAGATTATCTCAGGCGTTCAAATTTCGCACGATTAGTCAACCAGATTGCAACAAGCGAGACGATCAGAGGAAACCCATCGTTCTTCTTGTGCTGAGATGCCGCCATCTGAAGCTAATGGTTGACGGCTATAGCGGACGTTAAACTTTGGGGGTTTATCTAGGTAACGTTACAGTTACTCAATCACTAAGGTAATTCTTTATGCAGAGTAACGCTCATATCCGTAGCTGGCAGTAAACAAACAAACAAACAAACAACAAAAAACAGCTAACCACAATTTGCTTTGGGTGAATACTTAACGACGAGAAGAAAAGGCCATACAATGTCATACTTTCAGCTCTTAGAGCGCCAGCCACGTGTATATCCTGGGAGGCTGGTGCATCGCGAACTGCCGAAATCTGTCTCTGTAGTTGTTTTACTAGTTAACAGTCGTTTTGCGAACCGGCCACTGTATTAAACTGCATTGCTTTGAGCTAATCAGAAGTAGTAGTATATTGTATAGTTGTATGTATATATAGATATACAAATATTATTCTTCTATGTCTTCATGATAGAGCCATTGGATCCATTAGACAATCAGTCCTTTACTTTCACAAATAAACTTTACTGTTGTTATTATTGTACCTCTGTCTTTTATAGCTAGGCATAAGTATGGGATTGGGGCTGTTGTCGCCAAATTGTTATTATAGATTCCTCTATAATTTGTCTTTGTTTGTCAATACTAAAGTTATTTGAATCCTACCCTGAATTTATCGAGATCGTTCTATACCTTTCGTATATAAATTACCTACTCGATGTTTTTGGGATTTTACCAAACTGGCCATGAAAAAACATCGCTGTCTAGTTGTATACTAACGCGAAATTCTTATTTAATACCAAGCTAATAAATCTAGGTATGTTTTGGTCGGTGGTATTATTCCCTCTGTAGTACATGGTAGATTCGAATGCAAACTGTATAATGCAAATAGCAACCCATTTGTTAGTTAAACTTAATTTAGAAGAGATATGGGCCTTTTCAGAACGTTTGAAAGGAAACGCCAAGACAGGGGTTCATCCCAGAAGGCTTACAAATGCCGAAAACGGTGTAGCAGTAGTCGACGCAAAGGCTTAATAACGAGTTGATCGTAGCTAATTAATTTAATTAGGATTAACTAAAAAAGAAAAATTCAAAGCTTTAGGTGAACCTAACACTGTCGTCGGTGGGTTTTGCAATTTATATCTCAAACAGACTGATTATAGCATTATTTGTAATCAAGTCCAAATTTGGTTGTTTTCCAGATATCAACTCCATAGGCCACTTTATCTCAGCTGAAGAACTGCGACCTCTCATCAAACCTTTGTAAGTCATTAATATACCTATCAATGGTCATAATAGCTAATGAACAAATTCTTAGTTAAAGTCAACTGTAGTTTGGCGCAATTTTTTGCGCTACATCCATCTCGACCCATTGTGAGGTTCGACTCTTAAGAATGCCTTATAAATATAAACTACATCGCGTATGAGAAAATGGAAAGGGCGACGCAACAATTTTGAATATTCTATTTCTCTATTAGTCTATCGTGTAATCCCATTGCCCAACAGTGAATCTCGTCTCATTTCTCAGTCGTAGTATAATAAATTCAAATATGATTCCATGATCTCCTAGTCTTCGCCCGAAACCCGTTTTGATTGAAATTTTTTACTTTTTTTAAAAATTTTGATTGATTGATTGAAAAAAATTAGTGCAAAAAAATGTGCTTCTCCCAGAGTCAATAGTTAGTATCGTTCGTTCAGTGGAAATGGCTTCAGTTTCAATTGAGTATTATTGGCTGGACGAAGTCCCGGCCGAAATATAGCTTCACCAGTTATTACAACGCGTGACTTGCCTTGGAAGTTACGTTGATAAGTGCGGCCCACTATGTGAATGAAGCATAGCCCATGGAAAAGCCTCAAAAACAGCCTTTGATGAAGTTCACTTACCGTACTTGTTCTAATGAGAGTGCGACGGGGAGTATCGCCGGCCGGCCGGACGGACGGGGCGCTTAAATAGGCTGCGGGAAAAGGTTTTGAGAATCTTTCAGTAGTTCCAGTTAAGAATTTATTTTGTATTATCCTCTGCGAAGTAGACTAAAATGAAGCTCATTTATATTTCCATGCTTTACGGGGTACCATAACTCTTTGCAAATGTCAAATATTCCGTCGAAGTAACAATTAATAAATTATGAAAAAAAAACCTCACTGGCGGTACAAGTGGTTTAGAGCTCATATAATAGCATGCTATAGCAATTCTATTTAGTTACTAAATATACATGTCGAAACTAATACTTACGTTTTTATCATATATATATTAATCTCGGCCATTTTTACTACTTACCAGCTTATATTTGGGTGCGACTTGACGTCATAGCTAATCATCTACTGTTATCTTCTGCAGGCAAAAACAGCGTCCGAGTCTCAACCTCAACGAATTGCTCGAGTACTTTCAACCCCTTTTAGGTGCGGCGACATCGGACGAAACCGAGGAACAGGTGAGACCATGATTCGAAATAATTCAAACTCTGTATATATTATTACACTGCCGTAATAAACAATGCCAAAAGAACGCTTTGCTTGACCACGATTTTGTCGGGCCGCTACGACGTAGCAAAGCTACAGCCGCTTCTGTTAATCGGACGGGTGAGAAACGTTTAAAGCTACTTCAAATCAAAGGCACTGCCATTACCTTGAGGAAGGCAAGTAATGGGGTTTACTTTAAAAGGACTAACTAATAGTTACATTAATATCGTGTATAAATACTTTGAGCGTAAACCACATTATTCGAGTGGTCTGTGACGAAATGTATGGGCAACTCCCCATAAAACGGTTGCTTTACGTGTGCGTGCACGCGTGGAATAACAGAATCTATCTGACTATGTTTTCTATATTACTGTTGTGATTGCCATTTGCATGACGATACGGTGCCTAGGTGTTAACGAGTTGCGATCATGGACGAGTTCGTAAACTGCTACAGACACGGGGATGCAGTAACGAAAACAGACTGCGCTTATGGAGTCTTGTTCTTGGACTCTCGAGCTCGGCGGACGTAAGTGCCTCTATATTTCGAATTTTACGTCCGGCATCGCTGTTAGGCATTCCTCAGACAGCTGGCTCTCAGCACGAAAGCAAGTCTGTCTGTCTGTTTGTCGATGCCCGGGTTCGAATCTAGGCCACGACGTGTTCCGCACTAACCTATCATGGAGACGAGTACCCATAGGACGATTAATTTTATTGTTATAAAATCACATAGAGAATCTATGAGTAAAACGTTCTTGCATGCTTCGATTGAATGAAATGTTAAAAGCGTACACTGTATGTATGTGCATACATTGATTTGTGTATGTTATATTAACCGCTTTCACCGAGAACGCAAATCCAATCTAGCTAAGTAGAATTTAGTTAATGGGAAAATGTTCCCTTGTGGATATTTTCACACAGCGGCATTTCAAGCCATTAAACACAACGACGCAGCTGGGCTTGCTGATTCTTGCTGACCCAGAGTGGACACAGAGGGTAGCATTCAGTATTATATTGATATTAGTATGACTGGTTTGCGATATACCTGAACGATCAGCGTGTATCAGACATGAATATTTATCCTACATATGTAGCATATTGTAATGATAGGAACATACCGCTGAGACCAGTCCTGGAGTGAAATGTAGCACGAAACTCGCATGCTTATTTAAACAAGCCACTCATCGGACATACAGCAATAGAGCAGTATCGATTCACAATTCGATAATCTGTATAAATGGATAATTCTAAAGATACTTCGTTGTTTGATCTTTTTCAACGCTACAATCGCCCGGCCAAACGTTACGCGTCAACACGCGCGCCCAAAACATTACTGCCAGAACTGTTTAGCAGGTAAATTGGTTATTCGGCCACCAAATGTGACTTTTCACCGACACAATAGTCTGTTCATCTATATTTTCATAGAAACGTTATTAAATAAAATTTAGTGAATTAGAAAGCAGTGATTTATTTTATAGGGCTACAAACATTGTCAGCCAAAAGAGGGACTCGTCATTTTAAAGGGCTGGATTCAAGTGGACTGCACAAGATTTCTCACCACAACGCGTCGTTGCCAACGTAGGGCTTTGATGAGGTAACATTAATTAAGTCAACTTGGAACTGCGTTGGCGTATGAACACCATAAGACGCTATGGTGTCGCTCGGTTAGTTAAGTACCCGGTCCACTCGTTTCCTGCCTTAGTACGACTTTGAGCGTACGTATATGCTAAACGTCATTTCGTCACTCATAAGCGTTTAACAATGATTAACATAAACGGTACAGGTACCAGGCAGGGAAAGCAGTAGGGATTGCCTTTTTTTTTTTTTATACAACAAAAGCATTATTAAAGCAGCACGATATTTTTGATTTCCTCGCATGCTCCCCCTGAGTCCCCATTTCTCTTTTTTCCCATAAGGATCCCCTTACGCTAAAAATTTCACATCACGGCAGTTCCTGCACCACCCTCCTTCCACTGTCACTAGTCGGCTCCGAGTCCAGCTCCGCCCTCGAAATGAGACCACTCCAGTTACGAATGTCCTCTACTCCCATCGTGATAGATATCGCAAGATAGGCCGTGTACGCTGCTACTGACCTTTGAAATACACAGTTCAAAGCCGGGCCGGACGACGCCCATTTGATTAAGGCCCATCAGCGGACCAGTTTCAGCATTCAGCATGCCCTCGCCTTGGTGACAACTAACGTCGCCTTCGTTAGGGATAGTGGCTTTGTTTTCTGGAACGAAACCGTTATAATATATATACGCAATCGTGCCTATCAACTGATTGGCTACACAAGCGGCGACGATGGATATTTTCTTAGAATTTGAACAGAACCTACGTCGCAGGTACGCCATACATATCGCTGCTTGACTCGGTAAGCGTCACGCTGAGCAGTGATAAATGTAATCGGGGGTTGCCAATACACGCTTCGCTTGCGCAGCCATAACCCTTCCGAATCGGCGCGGCATGCACGGCCCAATTACATGCTGATTGATCCAGAAGATTAGATGTATTCATTGCTTGACTTTTACTTTGTCAACGTTTTGAAGGACAGCCAGGTTATAGGATACTGCAGGTTCCGCGGCGAAGCAAGCGGAGAAAATGAAATTGAAGAACGTGAATTTTGGCTTCACTGTGAGATTGGTGGCATATTATAGTACTTATATAGCAATCTCTTCTATTATTGTCATACAGTAACGCCAGTTACGACAGTAACGAACAGGTGATGGCGCTGAGCAATCGGCCACGGGGGCTTAGAGCAAAGGAACGCGTCCGCTGTAATTTACCACAGATTTCAATGTCACTGAGTATTGTACTGCATGTGACACTGACACTTCAGATTAAGTGAGATATTCAGATCAGGGCCCAGAGAAGTGTGGGATAGTCCTAATTCTTCGTGGCTGGTTTCGCCTTTACGCTATTGTAGTTATTGAGGTCGTGATTTGATTTACTATCTTGACGAATTTATGTGTAGCATCGTAGCGGAACTGATATGCCATTATTTGGAGCGTCCTTGTTCGTCTGTGCGTGTGACAAAATCACCAAGTTTCGAACGGTACGAAATGATAAGATGCGCCAGTCTAGCACGTACATACCCCTTCCAAGCTAGCTCAAACGGCTCTTAATCGTAGCAGTATAACATTAAATTGCTTGTTACTCGGAAGTACAGGTAAGAGTTCGCAAGAAAACCACTGTTTATACCCTGAGTGTTCCTTTGTGACTATAACATACTGTAACAATTCGAATCATCAATGCGCTTATTCCTAGCGAGGCACTTAATGGTAGACTGCATGCCTATTAAGTTAAGAAATGTACACTGGCTGGAGTTTTTTCTTACTTTCCTATTAGAGTTTGTAGAAGCTGCATTACGAAATCGTTATCCTTGATGTTCTAGAGATGGGTTAAGTTAATATCAAGTCATATTAGATTGAGCACTGTTTTTCTAAACGGCTTGATTACGAGACTGCACGATCTTTTCCTACCTTAGAGCTAGCACTCATTTAGCAGCGTAGGTAGATATTTTTTTAATGAAATCTAGGCTAGGATAATGAATCTTAACTTTTAGGGAATATCGACATCGCCAATTTCACTACCTCTACCAATATCTGATACGTTTAGTCGATTTTATCGATACGGTTTATGGGTAGCGACATCTACCGTATTTAAATCCCTTTCAAGAATAAATGCCTATAAGGGCTAACAGATAGAAACTGCTATTTTGCCTATAATCCTTAAGCAAGGCCTTAACTGTAAGAACGACGCTTTAACATTGTCCGTAAGTATCAATCCGTATTTCAGCTGAGGTGCATTTTTCTGTTATGCTTAATAGCGTCGAAGGAGATATTGCAATCGTACTGAAATCGCTGCCAGATTAGGCCCACCATGATGGGCAATCAGCCTAACAGGTTTACTAAGGCTGATTAGCTTTTAATGAAATTAGGTTGACTTGACGCGAAATTTGACGTCGTTTTATAAGCGAAATTTGTCGACTCCTTTTTACAACAAAGCAAATGTAAATTGATTCGTACGTTTTGTATACAAGTAAGCTTAATAATCACAATTAGCGACAAGCTCAATATAATATTAAAAATAACTGGCTCTACTCACATAAACAGCTCAATGTTTATGTGTTGATGCGACTCGAAGTACCCCTTGTCGTTTTCGACCGGAGGTTGTTCTATCAAGTCACCGCGTAGTCCGAAGACATATTTGTTTCTGTACCACTGTAAGAACTTTTAGTAAATTACAGGATAAAGTATCGGCGCCGCGTACTCTATGGCTTGCAACTGTTGTAGCAGTCCTAATCTCGAATCTCTATGAGCCTACCGTGTTGTAGATAACCTATTTTACTCTCCATACGATACAACAACCCAAGGGCAGGAACTGTTTTGGCGATATGGTGGTTTTGAATAGAACTGCGCAAGCGGTGCGCTATAAAACCTTTCGAAGCAAGACAGGATTGTCATGGGTGATGGCAGTACGCTGTACATGGGACGGTTACTAATTCTGGACATTAATAAAAGCCGGCTTACTTCTTCGTGTTTCAAGCACGCAAAAATCGTATAGATATACCATTTCTCCTGCGTTCTTCGCTGTACTGCGTGAACGCTAACTATCAACTGCTGGGTAATATTCATTATAGGTTATAGCTGCCCTTTGAATTTCGGAAGTAGACGATAATATATTCAAGGACTGGCTAAGGCTCCATTTGCGGGGACATTTAGGACCCTGTACGGCGCAGTTTTTTTGTAATGAATCCAGGCGGAAGGTAAAATAGGTTCCTATTTACACGCACGCATGCGCCTGTTAGACAATGCCTCAATACAATCACATGCGAAACTTGACAAGTTTATTTTCCTATTACTTTTATTATTGTTCACTCTAATAGTGCGCAGTTCAATATAGACATACGTGTACACGTTAGTGAGGGGTTAAGTTCACTTTTTATTGGAGATGTCCACTGCAAGTACTGCCGTCGCCTTGCGCAGTGCAGAACTGTAGTACTACTTCATAATTATTATTTATAGTGTTAATAATAAATGATCAGTCTTGCGTCGTCAGACATAGGATTAAACTATCTACTTAACTATAGAACATACATGAAAACAATCTTGTAAATGCTTTAAAGATTACTTTATTATATACTTATATATATATAGCTTTATTTTATACACTACAATTCTAACATTGTAGATCTCTCCCTTATCATGATAACAATGGATTTGTGATGTAACACTTAATTCTCTGTTCTTTATTGTGGAGTTCACTTTTCCTATAGGACTTCCTGCTGATAGGAAATACTGAGTTGGTAAACGATTTTCCAGCACAACAGTGTCCTGCATTCGGTGATGCCAGAAACGGAACCGGAAAAAGCCACCATACCGCTCAGAATCGGCTTTTGTTAGGCCTTCTTTGGCAAGGCTCTGAAGAGTCAGGAGATACAACATGATAGTTAAAATATTGATTGCTCACTTCATGAAGCGCACATGCAATTAATCCTCGTTGCTCTTATATTTAGCATGGTTTACTCGAACGTGGTCAGCACAAAAGTGTACCCACAATCTTGTTTGAACCATGCGCCGTACGTACGTGACTTCGGATGGCCAGCGCTTATAACAGTCTCACTTTATTCACAATTGAAATCCTACTAGCCACTCTGAATCCGTTATGGGTGACATCCAGATTTGCCAAACATTTTCTGGACCTGAACGCAGTTACATCGTACGCCAGATTTCGAAGTGAAGATCTATGGCGCTGTGTTAAACACTCACCGGGTTTTCCAAATTGCATCAGGTGAATTCAGTGCGTAATGTGATTGAATAACCCTCAAACAGGTTCAGCTCAAACGACGTTTTTCTAATATGTCTCACAGGTATTCTCCTTTAATTACGAACTTGTCCTCCCGCTCTAGGAGCTTCTAAACAGCTACATATCTACCATATCCGTTTCCATATGCAGTTTCTCTATCCAAGACTTCTCCAACTTCATCGACAGCGGAACATGCGTGCCGACCCATTGGCGATTTTAGGGCACGGAAAATTCGGTAATAGAGACAGACGTCAGGGGAATAAGCGGGTTGAAGCCAACGTTGAATAAATTATAGCTTACTCTGGGAAATAATTTGTATCTGCCAATGAGGCCTGGCGTTGAGTAAGTGGACCGCATGCGTTCGACTGTCGTGCCAATTGTCCGTGAGCCTATTTTTTTCACTTTCGGCGAAGATCTCATAGTAGTAAATGTTTCTGACGTCCATTACGAGTATTACCGATATCGTACGTCCGAACCTACTCAACACTGCCACTCTCTGGCCTGGTTCTTTTCGAGCTGGCGGTAAAGATTGAACGATACGTTTGCCTATAGCGATCGTATGCTTCAGGTGCTTTTTTTTCTTAATCATTGAACTTGCGCAAATTTCGCGTCAAAATCACTTATTTCTAGCTAGCCTGAAGCCACTACACGGAGAAATAATTTTTTACTCAGTTTCCATATTTAGAATTCTGGTACTCATTACACGTGAAATATCAATTTTAGCCTACGGAGTTTTTAAGCTTTAAGCCCTGCTTTCCTGGAAAACCTTGTTGATTGTAGCATTTGGTCCTTATCCTTCGAGCTCCGACACCTGGCTGCCTCCTCGCTGATCTCCAACACTCCGGTCTCCGTTATTATTGTCCCAGAAACGTTTGATATACTATAGTTTCGGCTAGAGCTTCCTTGTTCAAGGCCTTCATCAATTTTCGATGAATTTCGCAATGCTGTGGCTTTCGAGGCAGCGACAAAGACATGATCACTGATTGTTGATTTAAGTGGTTCTCATTCAAGGGCTTTTAAAAAAACTAAAGTATTTACCAGCAAAACTTAGTGTGCTAGCAACATCTGGTACAAAACTAATCCAGCCTCGATGTCCGGATCCGCTTATAACCGTCAACACTGTCAACGATAAAATTCTATAGCACAATTTTGTAGAGGAAGCATTTCTATTGCATTGATGCATTAAATTGACAATTATATATA
>NW_019211454.1:44953853-45022593 GCF_002443255.2 Varroa destructor | reverse complement strand
AACTATATATGTATATATATGTAAGTCGTAATCGTATAAAATCTATTAAATAAATGGCAGGTGACAATTTTAAGTAAGCATCATGTTGGCTACGCTATCAGTAACAAGGTTCGTAATATTTTACCATTAAAATACAATAGAAAGAAACTGATTGCGATGGACCCTATGGATAGAATTCGAAAACGGTCACATCCGGCCGTCTATAATATGATTTAATATAGAAAAGGCAAGGGTCATTCATAGCGTGACGTGTGCGTTTTTTGAAAGCGTATCTTCGTATAAAGGTGCGGTTGTTGCTTTTGGCGGACAACGAAAACGAGCTTCATTCCAGGAAATCGGACTTATAATCAATACGAGTATTGAGTGGCATTTTCGCACAAAGTCATGCCTGGTTTACTGTCTGGTAAAAACGTGCGTCATATATCCATGAGTGGATCTAGCTTCTTTTCAATCTTCTTCTAAGCTTTTTTTTCTACACCGATGTGATTTCCAATGACAACCCAGTAGAGACACAACAGTTACACCACTGAAAATAACATGTTCAGTTGCTGTTAATTAGTCAAGTATCTATATGCAGGCACGAAAATCGATAGGAGCCTACATAACATGAGTGCCTGCTAATTCTCGTATAGTTCGTTCATGTAGCCGTTCCATACCAGTGACTGTTGCTAGGCGTAGACCTCCACGGTTGTTGCCGAAGATCTATAGCCGTTTTTACTACTATTTCATTTATTATACTAATGAGAACGAATTTATGTAGTTGATATCGTATAATGGTGGACTGAGTAACACGTTGAACCCTGTACGGCAAATGAAAACCTACTTATGGCTGTATTTTAAAGCTGTCACTTTTGCAATCCCATATGTTTTTCAACTACGCTTTTCCAAGTTTGACAACGGTAAACAGTAAAAAAATTCGCTAAATTCGAGAGAAAGCAGTGTTACAATTAACTGTATGATAGCCTGTAATATATAACGCAGCCCCCTTTTTATGTACACTTCGGGAAACTAAAGCTTTTCTATTGTTAACACCTTTTTGCAGAACGAGATTCGGTATGAGTACGTACGTCGGCTGATTTTTAACTATGACTGTTTAATGGATAAATTTTTATTCAAAGTAAGTGATCATGAAAATTTTTTATATTTCTAGTATACAGTATGCTTGCCTTCTGCTTTGTAATATGCAAATATCACCAGATTCGCTTGAGCAATCCTTTGTTCCATCTAAATGAGATACATAATTTCCTATTGCGATGGTTTCTGACGTGCCTGATCGTCATTGATATGTTTCTGTCAGACGACCCAGTTTGGCCCTTCGCGCCTACGTTTGTCTAATAAATAACACGATACATTTTAAAAAAAACGTATGTTAACATGTGACGCAGAACGCTAAAATGTCATACTGGATGACTTAAACCGCCATGTTTCGAGTTTTACGTTCGGTATCGCCGTTAGACATTCTAGCAAACGGCTGGCTCCTGGCACAAGACGAGGTCTATCTATCTATCTATGCCCGGGTTCGAACCTGGACCACAACGTGTCCTTAAGATTAACAGGGCGACCTAAACATACATTAGAAACGCTGGAACTGCACCCCAAAAACAAAAACAGATACCGACAATAAGGGTAAAAACGATTTTAAAGAAGACTTTTGCAACGCCGGAAATTTTGCTCAGAGGGTTATAGGGACAGAAATCCGGAAACTAAACGTTCTTTTCTGCCGGACTTATCCGTCAAATGCTGAAATCCAACGGCGAGCAACGAAAGCAATGATTTCATTACACAACAGAAATAATCTCGTTATTCTTAACACAGTGTAGCTTCATTAGGTGGGAACACGTTTAGGCATCTCAAAGAATTCTTGAAAAAACCTTGCATGTCTAAATCATTAGGACACATGGCGTGTGTACCGGTTTTATGGCTAGTTCAACGTACGCTCGAAACCGGCGGAATCCTGAATCTCTTTATATGTGTCATACTCTGCCTGAGCAAGGAAACATGTACCTGTTATTCCATAGTATGCAAAATAATAGAAAAGCATGATCAATAGGGCTCTTTACGAGAATACAGGTTGACCGGAGGCAATTTGCTTATCGATTTTAAAAGAAAAACGAGAAAAAAACTATCTGGGTCTATGATTATTGGCTCATATTCTCTATACGAATGATGATTGAGATTGTCGCTGACAAAGTTAAGACGTACTCTTTTGCCGTTAAACAGTACGATCGTTGCAAAAGTCGATGAATTTGGAAAATAATAGAACTTGACCTAACATGTTGAACTCAACGACGCAAAATGACCCGATGAAAAATGATTATATCGATAATCGTGAATTGATACCAATCGATGAAATCCATAACTTGCTAGTTACAACGTCAGCAATCTTAAGCATAAACTCGGGCCTTATCTATAGTTAATAGGCCATATCCTTGCGAAGGTGTCCCCAGTGTGAAGGACAAGGGTTATCATTGATAACGAGCTCTCGCGGCGAGTAGAAAAAAAAATTGTACGACGTAGTGTTTCTAGATGTGGAATCAACTGCGATGAAGTTATTTTACATAGATGTTGCAAAGATAAGTATTATACAAAAACGACCTGAACATTTTAAAAAAGACATTTTTCGCCAATTATTCCTATAGCCACTAGGAGCGAGCTGAATACACAGCCCAAAAAACAAAAAAGAACTGAAATAAACATTTTTCAATAGCCCACTTAATTGTCACAACCACCTGAACACCGATTCTTCCCTCTGTGTTTAAAATAGCGAATAATTCAATAAGCAGGACTGAGTTTTCCGACCATCTGTGCCGCCTGACACTTTCGCGAGTGGTACAAAAAACTGTAATTTTTTATGCTAAATTCAGCCATATTGTTTATATGCAGCTGTCATTTTGCGGTACTTGTGAATATTAAATAGGCAGAATTTTCATAGGCTTCTTCTTGTGGCAGCTGTACACAAAGTACAACGCTTTAACGTTTAATGTTGGACAACTAGTTAGTTAAGTGAATGGGAAGTTGTCTTAGTAAATTTAATGAATGTGCAGCGTTCAAAACCAATACTGCTTGAAAAAACCGAGTTAACAGCATCCCATGACTCTCCTACCTTCAGGACATCCGCACCCGCGCCTCAAATGATGACCAGTTCTTCGTTTTCGAGGACGAGATTTTCCAGATTCTATTGGCATTTCAGCGGGAGACGCTTTCAGATAATCTTACTTCGTTGTCGTCTTCCATGATCCTGCCTTCCATTGTACTTGCCGCCCCCTCAGCATTAGGTAAGTAGAATGTATGAAAACTTAACAGAGTGACCCCTCCATTTGGCCGGTTTCATTGCTAATAACATGAATAACAATTAATAACAACGAACACATTCATTTCTAGTACGCATAGAAAAATCTCCGTCAAGAGTTAATTTCCTTATTATAGGAAGTAATAACAATTGGGTTTCCGTACGTGGTTCATTTACGTTGGTAATTTATCGAATATCTCAAATGATACTATCATGCCAAAATTTTCAATATGGCCGGCAATTTTTAATGCAATTGAAACTGTCCGTCCCCATAGCGGTATTGGTTGTTTGTCTTTTCAGTGGCTCCTGTATGCTTCGTTACGTCGTCGATCGCAGACGTGTTCCACATCTTCAGTACACTCGCCAAGCGGTATTTCACCTATTTGACAAGGCTAACGTCGAATACAAATGGAATCGTGAACATTTTCCATGTTTTCCACTCTATTCTCTTATTACTTAAGCCCAAACTCTTGGAATATTTACTGCCCATTACTGTGTAAGTTGCAGAAGAAGTCCAAAAACTTATATATGAACCTGTTATGAATAGTTCCCTTACTTGCTACATAGCTAAATGTACCCTATAGCTAAAATAGAGCCCGTGGTCATAGGCTTTACTGCCCACAGCCTAGTCACAGATTTATATTTACGGGCGTCTAATTTGCCGGCATGCAATTTTTTTTTATCATTTATCATCAGTCATTTAGTCATGCTCCGAATGTAGTAGAGTAATGAGAATTCAGGCTAAAAAATGTATGTTTATTTATTAGTTTTAGTTTGTACGATATTGGATATTTAGTGTCAAATAAACACATGTATGCGATATATGTAGTTTTGTTGCTAACTTTTTTTTAGCATTTATTTAATTGATATTAAGTTTAAACAACTACGCGATTATATATCCGGTAATTCCGATAAAATAAATTAGGTCGCTGCATGACGGAGTGAGTT
Organism: Varroa destructor; assembly: GCF_002443255.2. Taxonomy (NCBI): domain Eukaryota; kingdom Metazoa; phylum Arthropoda; class Arachnida; order Mesostigmata; family Varroidae; genus Varroa; species Varroa destructor. The sequence continues at coordinate 45,018,356 of NW_019211454.1, read as the reverse complement.
GTTTCGTAGGCACTACTGGCACAAATCCAAACACAAAAATCATCGTTAAATTATTTTACGATCTTGACCGATTGGAATATCTTTTACCTTTTTTTTCTACTGTTATGAAAAAGAGATGAGTTATTTACGCGCATTGGTGCTACTTTGTGAGGACGTTCCCCTGGCCTAGAGCAGTCTAAGCTTGCCTCCAGCTGCAGGACCCAGTTCCGTTGAAGTTATTACCCATTAAATCTCAATCGACGCTCCCTCTACTCTTGGACAGCCTGGATCTTTATTTACTCGTACTGAATTATCCTATACTTACCGAGAAGTTGAAGGAACGATCCGAATCGTATTATCCGATTATATAATCCGATCTAGACGATGGAATTTGTTATAGAAGTCGCCGTTGGAAATGACCGATTATACAGTGAGGTGTGCGGCATGTTTATTATTTACGAGTTGATCAGATGGATCATTAGAATTTAGCTCAGGATGGCTGCATAAACCATGCACAGGGTTCGAAGCTGAAGGGAAATAGTCATATTTTATGATGTTGCAGAAGCAGTCGCTTTGTTCTTCCTGCTTATTTTTCCGAACTGCTTCTTGTAAGGACTACGTTTGGAACACCACAGGCTACACACTACCTTATGCTAAACTCTCTCTTTCTCTTCCTCTATATAGATATTACTAAATGAATGTTAAATCCTGACGCAAATAAACGTTGACTACCATCTTCAGCATCGTAATAAGCTAATATCTATGATTCTGATGAGTTTCTCCATAGTAATGTACTGGTCACGCCTATCCGTATTATTACGCTCTCTTTGTTTTTCCATTTAGCGAAGAAGAAATGCTGGAGGTGCTCTTATGCGCCTTTGCAGGTCCCTTAGCGGCAGATCAAGTGTTAGTTTTATGGGACGCTATGATCGGTTTTGATTCGACGCTCGTCCTCGCCCTTTTAGCTGTCGGCGTCGTAATTACGCGTCAGAAGACACTTGAAGCGTGCGAGAATCGTTCCCAGTTACGGGTGAGTTTACTCGATTTTCCCTATTTGAACACCACACACAAATGTACCAGAGGCGTTCGTGGAGTACGGATTGATTCTTGACGGCCGCTAAACTTTTTCGTCGTATATTACTCACAACTGCAGTAGCTATATGATAAATGAACTTAATCTCTAATAATATAATTATTTCTCTCTAATTAGATAGGGAAACACGTTGTTTTATAGCAAACTTTGTCATACCGTTAGATTAGAAACTGTCTAAGTTGCTTAGTTAGTCATATACAAACTTTTAGACATCTTAAATAATTCTAAATTTACGACATTTTAGGAGGCTCTGCAAAACCTACGTGATATTCAAGTAATGCCAACGTTGAAATTCGTGTTAGGCCAACTTGAGATGATAGGAAGCCCGTTGAATGCAGTACTGCTCGATTCCACTTAGTTTAAAGATAAGAAATTCTAAGAAAAATCACCGGACTGCCTAGATACAATGTAAGCACATATCTAATGTTAAGAGGAAGTAGCTCAAGGCCCCTATTTTTATCAACTAATTGAATGTCTCGCGAATCGTAAGCGTCGCTGACGGCTTTTAGACATAGACGTAATTCAGAATCAATAGTTTTTCATTAAGATGAACCTGGTATCGTCATAAGTTCCGACTTTCAATTATTTTATCCTTTCACAATTCTTCTTACAAGTATAGCCGTCTTGAGGGTAATGGACAGTATCTAAAGGCCCTGTATGCTTACACACGAATATAGAATAACATATATACTGCGGTATATCAATGGCATACGCCGGAACATTCTTTTCGCATAAATCAGCTTAGCTATTCTTTTTGAGTGAACTAGAAAGTTTAGGCAAAGATAAAGTTCTAACTGTTATTTTTTTAGTGATTTTGATGTTTCTTACTTAATAATGCTTCATTAGTATTATTTCAAACCTATTTTGGCGAGGATAAGGTCATCAACTGACAACCAAGTGCAAGGCTGTAAGCTTAAGTTTAACTAATTAGAACATTCTATTTATGTTTCATGATTTCAGGTATCATGTCCAAAGTGAGACTGTTTCTATTTAGTTGAAATAAGTTTGTGTGTAGTTATGAAAATAAATGGTTATTAAAGGGTTACGAAGGTTAACTAGATTTGTTTTTCTTCACAATAAAACAAAGCGAGTTGAAAATTATATGGTAAGGATATATGTAGGTTCATGTACTTGCATCAAGCTGTAGTCTAAAATGGACTAAGAATCATCAAGTTGCTTTTTGTCCTACTTTGTATATATAAAGACTAATCTCTAGAAGTGGCTAGTAGATACCGATACTTGAACCACATCTCGCCTTGAGAGATTAAAGTTTGTGCTTAAAGCCTCTCTAAAATCAGTCCGGATTCGGGGCTATTGGCTAATATGAGTGTTAGTCTAGTTGTCTTCACCCGTAGGCGGGTTAACTAAAAAGTTCCCTCGCAATCCTTTTTCTCTTATTATAATCCCCCTAAAAGCATTTAGTGTTAGCGATTTTTTTTTTTAATAGCCTTGAATTATTCAGTAAAATAGAGCCGAGTAGCATATAATAAGCCTTGGAAGCAATCTGAATAACAAACGCTTCAAGATGGCTCTGCGTGTTTGCAATGGAAAAGGTGAGCTCTAATAGTATTTATTGAAACATGGTAACCTTTTTTCGATGTCCTAAATATGAAGAGCAACCGAAGGTTCAAAAAGAGTTTGGAAAACAATAGGAATACTTTGAGATTTTTTTATGTTTCCCTCCGCTCTTTTACTGAGTGAACATCGAAATCAATTTAACCAACTAGCAGACGCGATTCTAACAAATAAGATGACGGTAAAACAATTAATTCATTACTGTTTTTCTTTTCGAATTTGTTTTAGCTACTAAAACAATATTGCTATCGGAACCCCGTGCTTAGAACCCAAATTATAGGGTGTCGAAAGTATTACGCAACCTAATCGGGAGCTGTTACAATCTGACAGTCTCATAGATAACTTTTTGTGGAAAGCTGTTTTAAGGAATGTCACCTAATGTCAGAAATAGTACCTTGTATATAAATCTAAATGCAAGAAATTGACCTTGCGTTGGGCCTCATTGTGCCGCGTCGCTCTCGAATCGTATAAAGCAATTTTAAGAATAAATATGTAGGGGTACCTAGTACTGTTTCCGTGAAGGTCCAATGGCGATGTATTTGCTGCTGGCCCTACCCGCAATATAAAGCAACTCACAGGATACTTCAATGGCTCCTGTTTGCGACAAGTCCGCGTACCCATTTTTAACGCGTCTTAAAATCCATCGGTTGCGAATTCTGCCAATATTTCCCAAGGAGGCGAGTGTCGCACGTTCGATGAAGGACCGAAGGCTCATAGAAGCAGGCAGATAGCAAAACATGCAGACGCTCCGTTATCCATCGAATTGCGTAGGCATACTTATGGCGACACAGAGACAGTAGAGCTATTGGCTTTGCCCTTAGCAGCGCTAGTTGTATTGAGCACATGATGCCGGACAACCGTTACCATCAACGCACCATAGGCCTACAGGCCCAAAAGCCCACGATGCGTTTTACTGTTGAATTAGAACACTTCGAGATAAATTTCAATTACTGTTTCGTAAAATCTGTCTGTGTTCGTCTGCTATTGCGTTTTCATTTAATGAATCAAAGGTTAATTTGGCGTTATTTTAATGGACAACATTGTGTAAATTATGTGTAATTGTTGTAAACATCGAGTCTGACTGCTTGCATGTTTCTATGGCATTATTAAGGGAAAGCTGGAACGCGGTAGTCCTAGCTTTGTCGTATGCAGAAGAGGCATAAGAAGCGGCCATAATGCAATGGCTGATGGATTGGTCAAACGGTATAATGTAAGCAAATAGTTCCAGCTCTTCCGCTGAGTTAGTATACTGTTTGTTTGCTCTTGATTGACATCATCTTTCTGCTGTGGGTACTCGGAGTTTCGCTATTGAACATCTATCGGCATCTTCGGCTTTCGTGCGCGAAATGGCGTTGTGGAGTAAGGTGCGCTTTAGGTTATTCGTCGATATTCTTTAAATGTAAATCAGTAAACTTACTTCAACTTTAGCTAAGCTAACAGAGCACGTTTGCAGCGGTATGATGGTTTGTTAAATAAAAAAAATCGACTTATTTACACAACCATTAGCTAAATGAATATATCACAATTACGAAGAGAGAACAGCATGCATCGTTTTAAAGCCCCTGTGTCTTATTGGCACCTATCCTTCGATCACCTATAACAAAAAAATAATATAAGAATATATATATATATATATATATATATATATATATAGAAAAGAAACTTAAGGTAAGGAAAAATCTGCCTGGTAAGCTGGTGGTCGCTGCAATGATTTGTCAATCAAAAAAACTTTAATCAACTTTTGTAGCGATTTTTAACCTAGAAGTTTTTTACCTCTCTGTCATGAGCTATTGGCCAAACTTGAGCTGCACGGTAACCATCTTCTGTGGCCAGAGCCAAATGTTAGTCGGTGACCAGATTCCGCCATTGAACGCTCGGCTACTTCGTTGACAATTTTATAGCCATAATGAACAATTTCTATAGTGTTAAATACAAGGCTACATAAGGCGTCCTAGTTTAGGCTCGTGCATATTAGAAAATCACTGTGGCGTGATACGAGTGGGATTCGGAGCTCGTTTGAAATACGCAAATACAATTATCTTAAACGTACATGTCGTGCACTGTGTAAAAAAATATGCAAGTATGTGGCCAAACGAAAGGAAACAACGTAAGAAGATTTTAGGAAGGAAATAAACTCTAATAATTCTAATTAGTAAGTATCTATCTAATAGTAATTATATAAAAGAAAATATAGTTCTTCTTCGTATATCAAATATACTGCTATTATTATAAAATAATATTTTGTAGATGCGATAAGTACACTTTAAAAAGTAATCAAAGCTTAAAGTGTGTTTCTCCATACAAATAAAAGTGGCGTAAACCGCTTGTTTTTTTTTACGATCAGTAAATAAGCACACAATTAATAGTCATCTATTAAAACGTTTGATTTATTAATTTATAGTGATAATATTTTACCTTTGTAAATATGTTGAGTTCGAAAGGAATGGCCGGTATGAAAAGCCATCAATATACAACGGTGTGGTTAAATTGATCTGCAAAGATCGGCACATGTCTACATATAGCCCGCATGTAAATAAGTTGTTGTTACAAATTATTTGAAATATTTTTTTTTACTGAAAAACATTAGCTAACTTGTGATAAAAAAAAATTAGCAAGTTCAATGCTTTAGGTAAATGGAATTTGCGGTATCTTAGCTATATAATCAAAATTGCTTCATTAAATTTCCCATCGGAGCCTGAAACGACGGTTTTAGGGCATATACACACGCATCGATGTGGTCTTGCGCTGCAAAATGTATTCCTAAAGTAAATTACTTTTATTATAGGAGAACCCAGAAATTTCTTGTGTCCAGCGCATAGTTTATTGCTAAACAAATGCGTCATTAACAATGAACTATTGTAAAGCTAGATAGAGCATATAGTATTGCAACGGAAATGATCCTTTAACGGATCCAAATATTGCTTACAATGTATTCTCATTTAAGTATTAACTTTCGATGGCTTGTACAGGCTACTACTAATCCGGTTCAAACGCAAAATTTTGAATTTCTGTTTAATTGCCGGTACTTTTCTACGGTTTACAAACTAGAATAGGCTAAATAAACTAATTGAGCGTTAGTTTCAATTTTAGGATTATAAAACACACGTAGGAGATAGCGGCTACTTTATCACATTCTCCGCTGTAGTCTGTTGACAAAAGGAACTTTTACTTCTGTGGACGTGCCACACTACTGCGCTGGTCATTTGTTCTATTTCAGCTTATCACTTTCCCTTGCTCACTTTATACCAAAATATAGCCGCCAAATTGGCGGCAATGGTTGACGGGAATGCTTCCTCTGCTACGCCCTTCTTCTATTTCCATATTCCGGCGTCTCTTCCCTTTATTTTCACATTTTTCGTTGATCAACCATGCCCGTCGTTTTTTACCAGCTGAATTTTCCTGATTTATCTACTTGAGCATACTCGTTCGCTTATCGATGTTAGCTGAAAATAGACGAGGCAAATCGTGAGCGGCCAGCGATTCGTTGCCGGTGATGTGTTCTGGCTGACGTGAAAAACGGGCACCTAACGTGAGTTATCGGCAGTGTAGTAAACGTGGCAATAAAAGATGAGGCTGTTGGCAGCAAGCCCGCAATTGCGATGAACCCGATCTCATTGTCGACCCTGCTACTGCTGGTGCTACTGTAAAACATCTACGAAAGAAGATCACGGACATTTGTGTTTGCATCAGCGTTCGCCAAGAAGCCTAAGAAGTTGCTTGGTTCTGATGAGAACAAGGAGCTGAAGATTGAAGTTTATGGGAGGCTGTTACGTATCACTAGGGCGTGAGCTTAGTCGACTATTGACAGGATAAAGTGCCCAAATGAGGTGACTTCTATGGACGATTGAAGCCTAGCACAAGGAGCTATGATTAAGGACGATGTGAGTCGAGCGTCAAGTGTCTTAATCGTCGTACAAATCTTCCAAGGCAGAGTAACTCGTGCCAACGAGCGCAAGGTCACACAAATGTAAACAAGTTTCTCGTGTGGCAAATACTCAATATGTCATGTCTCGGGAAGCGAGCAGATGGAGTTTGACATATTCATGTTTTTATTCCACTCAGCATATATCAGCATATATTTAATATCAGCCTACAGAAACCACTAGGCACTTCAGGGCTCCGTTGCTGAGTACAGGCTCACATATCGCACGAATTAAATAAGGACAGAGTAAAGGAATGAATCCTCATGGATATTCGATTTTTTTTCTAGCAATTCTTATTCATTGTAAGTACGATACGATAATGATAATCTAGTTGTTATTATTGATCCTCTTTTGGCTATTTCTCTCCTAACATTCCGATATTAGATTCAAGTATTTCATATCTACAATATATTTAGAAAAAAAAAACAGTTTAAATACCTATTTTTAGATCAACTTCCGCCGATTCTATCTATTTAATATTTACCGACATTTAAATTATTCGTGTCTATCACCTATAAGTGTATCTGCTCATTCCGGCAATATGGACGCTTTACAAAAAGACCGTTTCACATTTCACGTAGACATCCGAGCAATAGTAATTTGATAAAGATAGCCCTTATTACTCTGTCCCATTTTCTAACAGAACTCGTCTATGCATATTTTATCCTCACTAATGCAATCGGGCTCACCTATTGGTCTTTTAATAGATTTGCGCTTCCCACGGGTGCCATTAGGAAAATAGACCTCGCTGTGCTGTACGTTTTTCATCTATAAAACGACAATGAACGTTGCATTGGCGACGTTGTACTTACCACCTCAGCCAGTTTTACCTACCGTTTAAGGCAGCCACGACGACAAAATATCATCGCTACAAATGAGGTGCCCCGGTCAGAGACAGATTCCAGATTGCGGCGTTAGGTTCCGTCGATTGCAGCAGATCTTAGGTCCCTCCTCATGGCCAAGCAACATTTATGGGTCCCCTGGAGCCTTGGATCCGTACGCAAAACCATTGTTTATATAGGAAAACATAAAAGGAAAAAGTAAGTAGAGCATATACAAGATAAGGGTAGATGCAAGGACTTCACAGAACTGTACCACACAAATTTCGCCCAAAAAGGAATTCGGTATGACCTAACCTCCATAAATAGCTATTAATCTCCTGTGACGCGAAGGAGAATGGGAAGCATCCGACTATCAATCACTATTGCTACGAAGAGCGGTTAAAAAGGATCACAAGAGCCAGACAGTCCCCTCAAACAACATCCCTTCTTTAGAAGAGGGTTGTTGTACAAGCATCAGTATATGTGTGCATATTTGCATGAATGGTTGTCCGTATCCCTCCTCATGCTATATGAACCGCTGGTACGAGGTAAAAGTATAGCACGTATGATAGAGCAAGATGAACTCTCCCAGCTTAGCAGGCATGATGTGTGCAGAGCGCGCTTTCACTGGTTGCTCTAGGCAGATATCGACACTGCGCCATCACGGCTATGGTATCAGCCGGCTTACGGTAACTTCGATGACCTCTTGAGGTTTCTTGCGTAAACCCTCGCAGAATGCATACCGCCGTTGTAAGAAGTCATTCAATAAAAATGATATTGTTTTTTCTATTGCACGCTGTTGTCCGTTTAATGTTTGACACCCGTGGCCTTTCTTGCGTGCTGTGCTTTAATCTACTGTTTTACCATACTTCCTACGTAAAGCTCCAACAGTTACCGCTAACAATGTACTGTTTTTGGTTTAATTCCACACTCATATTGGATGACATTCTGCCAACACTTTGCCGTCCTGTGATAGTTGCGTGATGGTAAAGATGATGACTAGTAAAACTGTCTAGTTAGATATTGCGTGTGGCGCAATATATATACAAGAAAATAGTCCGACTTTTAATTTTGCGTACGTACACCTTGTTTGTCAAAGGGAAATATACATCGCTCAGCTGTACATACAACGATCTTGCATACCGATATAGCACTACAGTGATCTATTAGCAGCAGACCATTCCAAATTTGTCCTGCCTCTATTTACCTTTGCTAGACCTTTTAATGAATGGATAAACACCTATCAAAGAGCTATTTGCTATAAGTTATTAGCCGTCCAAAACACCCTGGAAGTTATTGGTACATACAAATGAATATACATTCTCTTATTTTTACGTTATGGTTACAATAAGTCGTCACGGAATTCATTTAAACATTAGGTTTGAGCAATGTAGAAAAAATAGCTACCTCTCATAGGCATTTAGATATAAAACTAACGAAAATACGTAAATATATCCTTCGGCGTGTCAAGGTAAGTTCCAATGCATCAAAACGCGCCACAAAAATTTAACGCACAGTACAGCTGCACCACCTATTAACAAGTTTGTTTTGTATTACAATTTCGCGAAACCTTAGTATCAGGATTAAGCGGAAAGGGCAGGTGACCCTATTTTTTTTTGCTTTTGCTGGACATAATTATTCCCTAATTTTTGTGTTCAAGTTTTCCATTACAGCAACATGCTCTAGCCGCAATAAAAAGTATGTAAGCTTTTTAGCTCATATATTTTTCATATGTAAGTCAAAACGCTTTTTCGTCGCGTATCCCGTTACCCGATAAAAGGCCATTCAGACACAACGGTCATCAGTAGTGGTCTTCATAGTGGCTACCAACGTAAACTTTGAATTGCAGCTTAGCTGCTTTAATTAATATAGTGGAAGCCAACAATGATGTCAATGAGGTTTAAATCGAAGCCTTCAGCTGGACAGGAAAGAATAACTATTAGACTCTTGCTAATTTGGAACACTTTCTATTCATATTTTCGAAACGATGCACCTCTCGTATATAGCTGGTACATTTAGGTTAGAAAAGCTCCCAAGAATCATAATACAAAGTAATTCGAAACGTTTGGCGGGAAAGCGGTCAGAGCGCCAAAGCATAAACATTCTATCAACATTACATTACAATAAAGTACTGGTATAATGAAACATCCTATCAAACAGCGAACACAAATAAGAAGTCTGTCCATCATCAGAGAAAGAATTATATTCCGGAACATAAAAATAGGAAAGCGAAAAAGCAATCAAGCAAAATGTCTTTTTTTTTTTTTTAAATGAGAGGCTGTTTTGTACAGGATATAATGACTTTCCAGACATGACCCAATTAGCACAAAACACTGGAGTATGAGATATAGTGCCCTGGGTTTCTATCTAAACGTAGCATTTCGTTTGAAGCAGTTACTCTTAGTGAGTTCGACATTCAGGCAAATATAGCTTAAGTGACTGTAATATGTATGGCAGTCCCTAATCTGAAGAGAATTTTCCATTGAGATCATCCTACCTATTCAGGCTGCTTAAAGACCGAATGGTACCGTTAGTTTCACGTGGTGAAAGTGTGCAGAGGACGGTCGCCTCGCCAAAAGTTACGCACTTAAGTCAGCTATATCATCTGTGTCTCTATACAAATTGCGAACGTACGTGGTCGAAGCATGTTAATAAATTGCAGATAGATGTTCCCGTACATTCCCATAGGTACGCATGATTGATACGGTTGATTTGTTGTTGTCATCAGTGTCTGTCTACGATGCTTGTCGTTTGTCCAGATTAAGAGAGCAAAGAGTCCGAAAACATTCAGCTTAAGCAGCCCCTGGTGCTACCGAATGTACATACTTTTTTTTCGAGTTTCGTTAAAGCCCGGATTGTTCAAATCCTCGCGCCTCTTGTTATCATTGCGCTGTCGCCTCCCTGTTTTCTTATTTTGCGCTTACAGTTTCCTTTATGCCTGTAAGCGCGACATATGAAAATTCGCTTCATTTAAGCTTTTTGTCAGTCGTCGAGCGGTTCCTATGGAACGGTTGGGGTGAAGACTAAGGCCGTTTCGATTGTTTTATCCGCTGTGGTAATTAAATTATGAGAGTTGTCTTAAGTTGTGCCAGCACGTGCGTGCCCGTAGTCTAACTGCAAAGGAAGATCAGATAGGAAGAACTACCAACACTTAGTTGTTGTACATCAATTGAAATACATTTATTCAATCGTAAGCCGTGTTATTATCTTCCGATATACTGTGATATTAATATATATCTTTATTCTTATACATATATAATAGTTGCTATAATGATTTTTACTTGTAGCAGAAATACTTTACGTACATTGACGTTGCGCTATTATTACTGTAGTTATTCTCTGTTTGTGGTCTCAGTGATTATATGATTTGATAGAATACATGTATGTTTATACATTGACTCGGTCACGCTCGGCAAACTTCTCAGAATGTAAAGGTGCCCTCTGTAAAAAAATATGCTCCTACACCTTTTCTTGCCATATCTCCTGTTTTCATCTATACATTCAAGGGCTTGAATGGGCTAATGTAACCCCCAACTACCGCCGAAGGCAAGACGTTAGAGGCGGATGCAATGGGCTGTGCTATACGCAGGCACCATCTGAGCGATTTCCACATGTAGCGCTCTTCGTCGCGCGACAAAATGGCACTGAAAGTAGTAAGCATTTTCTTTTCTGTTGATAGCCACAGTAACACGGGACTCGGATCCTGCTTATCTATCATGGCTGTACGTAGGTTTGGTGTGTATGTGTGTGTCTTCATGTAAGAATATCCGTAAGTGCTGAACACGAAAAGATCCAAAACTGAGGATAGACTACTCGTATCTGGTACATTTCGTATGTACGATTTTTCTCTCGTACAAGCAGCAGCAGTAACAACGTTAGCAGTAAGCATCAAGACAGCAGAAAAAGGTACATAATTTCGTGTTACTGCACATTATATCCTCATATATAGAACAGGTCATCGCATAATATTAAAAACACATCGAAACTAGTGGAAACGACCCAGCTACTACAGTGCTCTGATAAAATTGTGTTTTGCCAGATTTTGAGATACCAGTACTATTTGTTACAGATATTTTGAAAGAAAAATAGAAATCATCAGAATGATGAGAAAAGTTTATTAGCGGTATTAACATTGGATAATGTTTTACTCTATTGAGGGTTTTCAAGACAAGTCATCTTGCATACTAGGCCGAAGGCCACACTTCTGCAATGCAACATTTTAAACACAAGCAGTTTCTGGAGTCGTTTTGTCAAGTCAAGTACGAGCAATAGCGGCAAATGACACAATCTGGATGAGGGGGCATCAAAGAATCAATGCAATACCTACAGCGGCATCGGCGTACACAAACTACATAGTCAATTGGGTGCTCAGAACATTTTGATTAAGAATGAAGAACACCTTGGTCGCACACACATTATAAATACGTGAGGGGAAATAGCAGAATTCACTATTTTGTTCAAAGGGCTGCGAACGTTTATTGCCAAAGGAAATAGTAATTATTATCATACAAAACCTGTTTCTTTTTTGAAAGAGGAACAGAAGAAACCGTTTTCTCGTCGGGCAAAAATGATGAGTCTCGTTCTCTCAGAATTGCGTAGCGCGCTTAGGGCAATCGAAGTAAGATACGTACACCTTGACAATTACTTTACGACAATTGCACGGTCAGCCCGGAAGAACCAGAGGATTAAAAACGGGTCCATAATTGCTTAAACGTGTAAATCATTCAGCAAACAGAAAAACGCATAGTATTGATATTATGATGTCCCAAATGCTTTTCATTTGATTTATCAAGCGCTCTTTTCACGGCCGCCATGCATAAAAGTTGCCAGCTTTCTTATTTTTGGCTAGTTCTATTGTGCGCACCAACACATATTAACTACAGTGTAATATACTTGCCAATACAATGATAACAATAGTAATGATAAAATGTCGTCTGCTGGCTTGCTGTTCTACCTAGGACAACCTACAAAGCAACTGAATACTATCGACAAACAATCGCATGTAGCTTTTGCACGAGCAGTTCCAGCGACTTACGCTCACCGAAAGAGAACGGATACGCTATTCGAAACACCTGCTTGGAATACAGTAGCATCACAGAAAGGCAGTTGGCAAACGGCCGGAGGAAACAACGTTGTCAGCATCGAGGTCGCAATGAGGAAGCGATGTACGGGAACTGTGGCCAATAATTATTAATAAACTTTCAGATTTTTCCTATTGTTCTTCGATGCTCGTGCCATCGCGTTGTGCACACGATGTCAAGATTTGACATTGACCATAAGGCAGCAGGCCGCGAATTGATCGATGGAAGTGCGACGACGTTTCTTGATGGTGATGCTGAACGGATCTGGGCCTTGTCAACACCTTTGCCGGATGGTGAATCGGCCTCGTACGCTCTGAACGAAGACTCCCGCTACAGTTGGTGGTCGTTGTTAGTGTTTGTGTGTTGGACAACGTTTGCCTATATGTATAGCTAGCGGGCAGGAACCAGTATGGCCCAACCGTTGTGGACATGTTATGCCAGTGGTTATTATGGCCGTCATCATAGTTGCATTCGCATAGCCATTCGATGCTAAAGCTTCTAATGTTCGTGCTGATGACGCTGCAGCTTCGGACGAGAAGGACGGAAACTGTGTATATAATAGAAAATGGATTGGATACACTGCAATTAGTATTGTTATAATGTGTTTCATTTTTTTACAGCTTGGCAGTTTCGTTGCAGAGGGTGTATTCGGTGGGCATCGAGGGCACGTCGGTTCCAGTCGCCACAGAGGAACGCGGAGTTGTTACTGAAAAACAAAACGTGGTCAGTTGTGACCCAGCGTCTGAACAAGTCGGCGAAGTGATACTGGCATGAAGTTAGCTAAGAAGTAGCACGCGGTTATACAACATTTCAATGTAACTTTTTCTATTAGCGCTGCTTTAAGCTTCAGTCTGGAATAACTCGTAATAACAATCGTAATTTTCGTTTCGTCAATTTGGATAGTAACATTCAAGCTAGGACCGAACTAATTGTGGTGAAAAAACTAACCAAAACTTGATCACAAAGTACCCTATCTATCTATCTACATACGTTTGTCTGCATTAGGCAAGAGGCGACGCAGCGACGCTGGGCAAAGTACTATTTGTGAAAGGAAGCGTTCAATCCTTCTTCGAAGTTCAGTAGGAGCTGCCAGAGTGTAGATAACTGGATTGAGAGCTGAGTTGATCGGCAGGATGAATACTACCACCCACGCATACACGTCCGCTATATTAGAGTCAGACGAGGGGCATGTTAACTATACTAATAAAATTGTCTAGTCAATGCTTCTGCTCCGACGACAAAAAGTAAAATTATCAATAATATCATATCAAAATATCATAAATCAACACATGTATCAAGCGAACGTGCCATTTGCGAAGGGCTCCGTGTTCGCAGCGGTTCTAATTTAAATTTTTCATTTTTAAAAATTAACTACTTAATTCAATTCATGTCAATTTGCATTTATTTATGTTGATCCTTTTTTAATCATTGATTAAGTGAAGCTTGTTACTCGCTTTCGAGAGCCTATCGATTGTACACAGACGTATCTGGACACGCGTGTAAGCAGAATGGCTACAAAAGCCTATCGTCGACATTTAACGTATGCAGTACACCGGAGGCGCATCTTTTTCGCTAAACATGGATAGTTGTCCCTATTGGAAAAAATCAAAACATTTTTCTATACACAATTCAAAAAGATGAGGTCTCAAATACGATAGAACAATGAAATAAACAGAAAACTGTAGGTTCTTTATTATGCCCATACATACACATAATTTCACATGCTTCCTTCACATCTCTGTATGTACACCGTGCAAAAACTTAATTGCGAGAACTACGTTTGGTTTTTTATTGTGTTATTTTATAGTATCGATTTCTGAAGTACCCTGTCATTGTGTAGAATCCCAAAAATGAAAATTTGTCGAGTGAATAAATGCCGGAAGGGACGTACCGAAACTTATCTTAATATGAGGCTCAGTTTCACTTCTCCTGACAGGTCCATAGCAGAGCAGATGTATATTATAGTCATTCTGTTTTTACTTGCGTTTATTCAAACTCATTCCAGTAATAACAGTATTGGCAGCTCTTTACGATGGGCAGCGCATCAAGCTTTCTTCTTAATACTGACCAAGCCATGTATTTATCGAAGAAAAATTCGGTGGCCTCTAATCTTGCAAGAACTTAAAATAATATTTAATATGTTAAGGCTTCCCTTAGTGACACGTATCCGACACATATAGAAAATTATAGGAAGGGGAAAACCAAAGCAAATCTAAGTCGACGAGCCGTGATAGGTAGCGATTTGCAGACACTTTGACATTGTCCGACCATTTTCAACGCGATGAAGGAGATGAGAAAACGATTCTCTGTACAGACGAGGTCGACGTTGTCGCATTAGTATTAACCGACGCAATCGGTGCCTGCAGCGTCCATGTCGGACTGAAAGGCGGGCACTAAAGGAAGCCCATAGAAGAGTAGGACTTAAAGCGTAGGCTATTTCGTACTCTATCCTGCATCGTTCGACTAATCATATAAGCTCGTTCTCCGTGTTGCAATAACTAAAAGCAACGCTTTCTGGTGTATGAGGAAATAATTTTTCCCGTTACAGCTGACGTCAAATTAAAGTGACATCTTTTGCAGTATCGGTCAAACTGATGTAGACTCTAAACGGCAAAAAGGTTAGAGAAACAGGTTTAAAAAAAAACATTGAAGGCTCGAACTTCCATCAGACAAGTGCGTACTGACTCAACATTGAAATGTAATTGTTCTGAAGCTAATGTCGACAGTTGGAAGTTTCAGCGAATGGAGAGCGGTTATTAAGCTTAGACAGCAGCTCTAACAATCAAGCCCGGGCTCTGTTTTGTCCTTACGTACAGCCCACTGAATAAGAGCTATTAGGCTAACAGAATAAAGCGCGCCAGCGCGATCACAACTACCCTGGCGCTCCGGCTTAGCCGGTTGCGCATGAATACTATAATTTATTCAACAAGAGTAGCCACTGCAAAGGAAAACTTTTCAGGCTACATGTATAGATTTCCGGAAGAAAAAGTATACGCTCAAGGACAAAACAAACAACATTATTGCTTCTGTTTAAAAGGAGGTTCGTATGGATTTCGGAAGCAAAGAACGAGCAAGGAGATCCACATTGCAGAGGGCAGACGAAGGCTGTTATGGAGTAGCTTTCTTTTTCTCCTTGTTACCTCTCGGGGGTTATTGTCAGTGGCAGTGTTGTTGTAACAGCCGAGCGGTGTTTGTCGTAGTTGGCTGAAGGATCACCCCGTGCGCCTGAGAGGGCAATAGGTAAAGAATGAACGGAATCAGCAAACAGAGAATAGGAGAAGAGAAAACAAATGTAGCCGAAAATCAGAGGGACTGCACGTTCCGACATGAGGCGCGAGCAACTGGCAGTTACTCGCATCACACCTACATTAATGTGCCTCCCTTGCTTTTTTCTTGTACACAGTTTCGGTTAAAGACTTTTTTCTCTCGTCTTTCTGTCTGCTTAGTTGGAAAGATACGTCTCGATGCGGCTGTTGCTGACGCAAGTAATTCCTGCGCCAAAAGATGGCGCCACGTAGCACACTTTGACTCAGCCAGCGTTTGCCTAAGCACCTATACAATTCAGCTGCATTAAATAGCCCTATGGTGCTGCACGCGACTCACATTATTTACAGGAAACTTACTGACTGGAAAAATGAGAAAGGAATACTATAAAAATACCTTGGAGTTAGAAGAACATTAGCTACTCGGTGGAAACACGGCGAAGAACAAGTTTATGGGATAAATTAGCGTGTTTGTGTCTAGATGAACAACCTATGGAAGCTGAGGAAAGAGCCTGTAAGATTTTGCCCTCTTTGCTTTATACTGACTGATTTTGTAATTATGACCTCGAAGGGCTGAAGAACGGCCAAAACGAGCGGCGTAGTTGCTGTAACTTAGACGAATGGTATGTCTTTTTTTTGGTTTTTCTTCGCTAGCTCTTTATATTTCTGCACCGAATTAGGAAGCTTAGAAGGTATTGACAGATACGAAGTTACCTCTGCTGAACCTGTTGCCCAACAGACCGGCACGACAGCTAATTGATCGCCACAGGATCCTGAAGTTACATCAATTGAAGGTATGTACATATTAGGCACAGAAAAATTATTAAGACATCCATCGTAGTGGCATACGGTGGAATTAATAATACATGGGGTTTTTCAACGAATAATTGAACCCCTAGCCTTAGAGCCATCCACGACGAAACGTAGTAGGACGGAAGTGATCCGGAAGTAAGTGGTGAAGACGTAGCTATTAGACTATGTCCTACATTTAAACAAGCCGAAATGACCCCGAGGCATGGTATCCTTGGTATACCAGTCAGCTATCCTGTATAGGGTACGATAGCACCACCGGGGAGCGATGCGCTGAACGTAGTTTGTTCGAAATGCGATCAGCCAAGCGAAGCGCCTGGACAGTATCAGACATCCAACTTGAGCCGACGCCGGAAGAGCGTCATCTGCCACGGTAGGCAGCTCTGCTGCCGCAGAAGACTTCATTTTCATTTCATTTCGATGACATCGTCCAGATCACAGTAGCCCCAGATCGGAGAATTTAATTTTTTGGAGAATATAATAAAAGTTGGTCTAGTTCAGAAAAATGCGGCGTTGTTTTTCTTCCTGTGGAAAACAAGCTATACTATTAAATGACAGGCTGAAAGCTATACAAACGCGATAGATAGTAGATATATGGTAGAATCATGAGTGACATACCGAGTATGTTGCCATTTTTGGGAGCCTTTGATTGACAGAGCCAAATTTCCTTTGACCAACTTGTTAATGATCGACGAAGGCACGTTAATTAGAAAATCAGGTGTTTGAATCGGATGTACGTGTCATAAGAGCAAAGAACACAAGATTCATCCATATAACTATTACGAACCATATGCATTTGACTGAAATTACCGAAATGCTATTTAGCACCCGAAAGTGACATACGCTTACATACCTCATGATGACTCGCTTGCCTAATAAGATGTCGCAACAACTTGTAAACCAACTATTATCAGAGCCTCTGTAGAAAAGAAGTGGGCCTTGAGTCTCTAACTTAATGAGTCAAAGACAAATCATTCCAGACAATCGACGTCTGACCTGCCACCCAAGACGAACTATAAGAAGTTGAAAAGGCAGTTTGACGAATCTCATACCCTGCTATGTGCCAACACCATCTATACGTACATGCACATATTGTGCGTAAACAACAGACTGAGGGAACAGATAACGTATAAAATAACTTATTTTTTGCACTTGTTTTTTCGACCCGATTCTTATTTTAGCTACAGAAACGTCCACTTTGATTCAGTATCGTTAACGTTCTCTAACTTACGCGAGATCTTCACTTTGCAGAGTGCAGCGAGCTTAATGGCAATAATTGGTATCCAGCATAAACAGTCCGTCAGAACAATGAGAAAGAACCGGAACGCAAGCACTGAGTCCTCGCGTCGTTTCAGCGTCACCGGCCGCGCGTGTTGTCGATCTCCCCGAATTATGACAAACATCCACGCATACAACAGCGAGATTAGCAGCATCTGTAATAATTTTACATACGAAAAAGCCGAAAATTTCATTAGTTTCTTGGAAACTATCCATATCTGTATATATAGATCAATAATAAAGGAAAAATGAACAAAACCGTAGTCTCAATGTACATCCAGAGAAATAGAAATCATACACTTCATACGAACAGGCACCTGACGACTCATTCTCCTGGCAACTTTCAGACCTTGGCAAAAATAATCCGATATCTTTTGATGAACATATTCTACAAAGTTCGAGCATAGCTGTTTCGATGGGAAACCACTCCTTTTTTGTCGAATTTTTTCGTATTTTTTACTTAATACATTATTCGTGCCGTTACAAAAAAAAAAAATGAATAGACCAGTTGTGTACCTGTCTGTTCCGTCTGTGGGTGCCTCGTTGTATGGCTCCCATATTTTACAAAGTCAGCTTACTGCCATATGCAAACAACGATGGCGTACTGGCTAGACGATTGGTAATCGAGAGTGACGGCAATTTATTACGGCATGGATTGTTAAAGTATAACTAAGCAATTGCTGCATGTTTAATTCCCCGTAGACTAATCTAACCGTCTATTGACCATAGTTGCAAGCATAGCACCGTGTTACACGCAGCAACTCAACCATTTTACTTCATTTATTTATACTTCATCGATGAGCAGTTTACCGATCTATGCTACTCTGATGACGAACTCAATATATTACATAGATGACGTCCTACATTGCCTTGAAACACATAGGCACCTAAGATTTAGCGTACTGTTAGATCCATTCACGTGTAAGCGCAGAGAATTCTGGCGGAGAGAAACGAAATATCGCTATTTGGAGCCGAAATGTGTAACATCATCTATTCATAGTCTCTTCTACATGTACACCGAGCTAAAGTGATAAAATCCACCGAAAAATTACTCGTGCTTTTCCGTCGTACATGCACGCGCAAGTCTTACTCCCTCGTAAAAGTTATCGCTTAAAATTGAAGCTCAGAAATAGAATACTGGATTAGTTATTGACCGTGAAGTTAAAGAATGACAGCTGTTTCGGCCCTTTCAATAGGTCGGAGAACGTTGCTTTTTTTGTCCCACGTGGTTGACATCTGTCGATGTCTGCAGGAGGCGAGTTATTTATATTTTTCCATCCTGGCACCGTACAGTAAAGGGTGCGCAAGCTTAATGTTACTATATGTGACTGGGCGCGATGTAAGCCGTGTGTATTACGCTAACAGGATGGACCCTTTCAGACGTGCTGGCAAGTGCGCTGGAGGCTCATTTCGCTAGTACTCATGCCACTACTAACGACAGCGAATTTCTCGACAAAAATTTCCCATTTGGACAAGAAAACACACCCCAGTGCGATATAAGAGCATACAGATGACACTGTCAGGTTATCAGAAAGATCGCCTCAAGTTCCACTCTTTCAAATATTAGTCTGTGTAACTTAACAATGTGTCTAACCTACACAAATCAGATTTGTCCGTGGTCCAACCTGCGGCGCAGCGACGTTCCGAGTTGTTCCGAGTCTCGTTGTTCCAGCTATTTTAACTTGTAGTTACCATAATCGACAAAGCTAATTTGGGAATAGATTTTTAAAACCAAGAATCTGTGATAAAATGCCATTAAATTATTATGATTTTATCATGGTGATACAAACGTACAAGATAATTGGCAATTCAATTAAGTCCTTTTAATTGTGGTCTGTTGTGCGCTAAATACCCACAGATGGGAACTTCTCGAACCCCAGATGCCGGTGGATCGGCACCGGTAGTTAAAACAACGATGATGTGCACTTCACAGATATTTCCTGACAGCTGTTGAAATAAGCAGCTTCTTTTGCTACTTTATCTTTACTTTTGCAATATCGCGGAGTGGATCCGTAAAGTTTCTCCTAGCGTTCTTCTACGATTGGGCATACTTTGTTGGCAAACTCGCTTAAGTCCATTTAGCGGTCGTCAGCGTTATTGGCGTTCAATACAATTGTTCCCAGAGAGTCGATATCCATTCCAATAATCACCTCGGCAGAAGAAATAACAAGTTCAATGCATCACCGCTACCACCAGTACAGCGTCGTATCGTTGCTGCGCTGCTTCTACAAATATATTCTCGAACAGAGCCCGAATATATTGTTTAAGGTGAACTAGATAAAAATGTACTCGTCTTTTATCCTACACAGTGACAAAAAAATCGTTTAGCCAAGGTCAATTTTTTAAAAACTTTTCCACCTCGGCCCCCCTTCTCAGTTGATTCTCTGTCTGGGAGCCCTTTGACCTCACACTTTGAGCCATTCTCCCTCCTTTATAGAGTGAACTAAAAAAAAAGCACACCCAGAGAATAGCGCGGCAAAGATTTTCATTCTGCACTCTTCATGCTGCCTGCTTCCCCACGAAAAAAATAGAAGGCAGATTGATTTCTAATTGTGGTTTCTGTGCCAGGGGTTTGGAGGGCTGGCAGTAGTGAGGAAAAGGCGGCCTGAAAAACGAAAGTCGATTGCCGCCCTAGATTGGTGGCGGCGAGTTAGTTGTTCGGCTGCTTTCTCAAAGCAGCACAGGGTAATGGGTAGAAAAAAAGGTGCCGTTGAACGGGAAGCTGATTGAGCAGGTCATTCTATTGCCCATATTTCCCTCCCTAATCAGTCAGACTGGACTGGCCTGGTCTGGCGCTTCTAGTTTCCCCGGAGACCGTTCCTTCGCTCGCTTTGCGTCACGATTATGTTATCAGTTTTCTGCTACAGAGATAATTACTCACGCGCAAGCGCACCTAGCAGCCGCAAATGAAAAACGGACGCAGAACCAGGACAGGGCGAGGAGGAAGGAGAAAAATAGTATGTCTCAGAAGGGCAGTAGAGTATAGTAGAACATACTGATAATTTCAAATTATGAGACAAAAATTCCCATTGGCGAATACACACAGTGGCATACATTGACATACCGTTAATGCATAAATATTGGTAAAAACTACTAGCTTTAGATACAAGCATTGACCAAAGTAAAAATAACAATATCTAACTTATACGGCATTATTATTATTATTGCAGAAAATGAACAGATAAATGATACTTTGAGCCCTAAAATCCAACAGACAAACTAAAACGATGAAAAAACGCTGGAGTAATGAAAATACGCACATTTCAATTCTTCAGAATCAGCCAAACGGAAATACAAAAATAAAAGTTGTAAACAAAATGGATTTCTAGATTGCAAAAGTCTATAAGAGATCCTCAAGTCTGGAGATCAAAACTAATAATATAATAATAATAAAATTCGAAGAGTGGTTTCTAGTAACGTGCAATTATCGTACGCTATACTAACCGCAGCGAGGTTGATTCCGAGGAAGACAAGTGCTGAGTACTGCCATCCTAGCGTAAATGGATCATCGATGTGTAGTGGAAAACATAATCCGTTTGACGAGTAAAATGAAGGCTGGGGCCAATGCAGAACCGGGTAGAGCGCCAAAAGTAAACCTGTTGCCCAAACGCCTGCCACGCACCAGCGGGCAACTGTTAATGTAACAACACGTACGTTTGTTTTTATGCACCTATTAGAGACAAAAAAAAAAAAAAAACAATTCATAAACGTCTTTGATATAAAGCACTTTGGCGCATATTTTTTTTAGACCGTAACCGGAGAAGCAAAATGCTCTAACTTTTGGTCAACTAAGTTGTAAAAAGTACATTTTGATAGGAAACTCTCTTTAAGCGACTCTTATTTTTCTAAAAGTCTCTCATCTCTAGAAATTTCTATCTAAGAAATAAAGGTAGCGCTTAAAAACAAAGAATGTATTTATCTTGGAAATGTCCCTGTTCATTTGTCTATATACATTTTAAAAAGTTCCCCAAAAGCAATCGTTCGCTTAATACGAGGAAAAATGAGACACCGTGAGTAAAAATACCTTGAGGGTCTCCGTTGTTATTGTTCAAGTTATCATTCGCGATCGCGTAGGCGGTAATACCGCTAATTGTGCTATTGACATTCAATGAAATACCGTTTGGATAAATGGTCTTCATTTATTCAGCTGAAGAGGCTTTCTAGAGAGAGATTAAAGATGACAATTTTCCACTAACAAAAACTAGCGTCGTCTATAAATTACCCTTTGCAAAAAGTGATCAAACAGGTGTACGTACATTGAAGTACTATTCTGTTTGCGGGATGATGTATTTTCATAAAGGCAATGCGCAGAGCTCATGAATTCTCGATTAGGAGAGGACAAGGACGTTCTTTCACATTCTTTTAACTGATAATCCGTTTTAGGCGTATGAGTTCTTACAGTCGGCTTTACCTCTGCCGATTAGGGTACGATCTATCGTTTCGGAATAATCTGTTAGTTAATGTAATGGACGTGTGCCCCATGATAACAAAATGCGTAAACACTGTTTTTATCCATAGGAAATTACAAATCTGCAAAAAGCGCTAATGCTACTATGACACAGATCACTAGCAAACAACGTACACAGTAGGTAATTTTTCTTACGATGTTCATATACGCTTATACTACGGTGAAGCTTGTTCAGTATTTGGGGCACCCGTATGTACCATTTCATCGTTATTACCAACATTACTAACAATACCGATATGGTGCTCGCGCAGAGACGTCGTCCAGTCCAAGAGAGCAACGACACGCAAGCTGACAATGTCTGACAAAACGAAAACATTAGCCCCACTCCACCATATCCCTATTGGAACTAACGTGCAGGCTGCTTGACTTTACCATTATGTGATTGAATAGGGACACAAAGCGAGATTGAGGCTAATTGACAATCTTACGATTGTCTGGATATAATTTATGCGTTTGACTCTTCGTCCGTCTTTGTTCGACCATCTCACTATCTATCTTATTATTCCGAAGCGTTCAATAGTGGGTGAAGTCAGTTTATTCGGCGATTTTTCGTCATCGACTTATAGACAGTAAATTTACGACCGTGTTCCGTGTCTCGCGTTTGTTTTCGCTCACTCCATCAGAAAAAAAAGCGTGAATGAGTTGCGTTACGTCACGTCTTTGTCTTTCTCGTGTTGAAAGCGTTTTATTTAAATTCACCTTCTGCATGTGAAAATGCGGCTAGCTCGAGCACACTTCACACAATCAGTGAGAACTCGTGTTGGAGCGGCCGGTCATCACGTTACATAGACGCTTGCGGCAACTACGACCCCCCATCCTCGAAGCTGTAATCGCTAATAGTAATAACAGACGGAGCACAGCATCATCCCTGACAAACAAAATACCACGAACCAATGGCAGGTTGAACGAGGCTGGCGAAAGAAGCAAATGGTTCTGACCGCGCTATAGCTAACATTACAGTGGTTTAGCTACGACAATCACGACCATGACGGACGTTTAAGTCGGCCGTGGTGATGATAACGACATTATTGTTGTTATTGGTATCCATTTCCCAAGAAATAAACGCGGGGATAATCAACGGGGCCCGAAGGAGGCCAAGCCTGAGTTGAGGAAGTCAGGCTTACCGGGAATGGGAAAGGAATAGAGGGAAACAGACTTACACACCAATGTCCTCCTCTAATGGAGAGTAGCGAGCAACGACTCATGCTATCTTTCTTCCATGTTCTCGTTCGTTTCATCCTTCTCATCCTCCGCCTAATCTTCGAATTTTCTATCGATGAGCAGAAAAAGCCGTCATACCACACCAGATGGTGGTATAACAACAGTAGCAGGAACACCGATATCTTGTCCTCTGCCTGTTCCATCCCTTACTCTCCATGCAAACAACTATAGATTTAGTTACCCTTTTAGTTAGTCTAATCTGGCTGTTCCGTTCAGCCTTTCGGGCCTTTAGCTAGATCTCCGTGTATGGGGACATTAACCGAGAAAAAAGACGACCGATGGCAAGACACTGCGCTCGTCTTCGTTCGATTACAAATGCAAGCTCTTGAAGGCAAAAACGAGATAGAAAGACGGCCGGCCACACAGACTCGATCTCGGCTTAATTTTTTTCTGATGGGTACCGCTGCTTGTCTTTTCGATGCCTGCGATGTGACGGTTCGATTCAGCCGTATCGAGAGTGAACGATGGGCGATTTAATGGTTACGGTTCAACTGTGGCTGTATGATAAAATAATATGAGTGAAGAAAACACGTGTCAATTGGAATTGTACGTTTTTTAATAACGCTGCTAAGGCTTGCCGAAAAAATTTATATTGCACAAATCTCCTACAGATTTGCAAGTAATACATACATTAAAATAAATCTCACCCATTTCACATACAAAAACATGTGGGTGCTTATATTCTGTAGTAATAGTCAGGTTTTTATTTGCGCCAGCAAAAAAAAACGATACAAGTAAGATTGCAGTCTGTCAGCATTTCTGATATATCGTGTACTCTTATAAAACTATAAACAATGAGATGTTTCTCTAAAAGCGTCCCGTTAAGATCCCCTACTGTCGAGTTGTGTCGCAGATGTCCGGCACCCACTGAGAATTGGCATACTATTAAAAGCAAGTTCTAGATCGATATGCTGCTGTTCTCAAAAAAACACGTAGGCTAAGGTTCGTTCCTTCATGAGCCTGAAGTATATGACAAGCATGTGACAATAAGAGGAACTATCGGAAGTTGGAATCGACGGACGCTATTTAATGTGTATGATTTATTATGTACTTTAGATGGTAGGGCACGCTTAGATACTAACCGATACCGTTCGATTGTAATGAGTGACAATATAAGGACAGACACCTCGCAGCTCATCATGGCCAAGAGTCCGACTGCTGTGCACCTCCAGCTCGTCATCCATTGACGCGCATGACGATTATATTCATCGCGAAACGCCACATCCAATGTACCCACGATCAAAAGGTACACGCCCATAAGAAAGTCGGCGACTAGAAAAAAATTATCAATAAAGAAAAATACAAAGATAACAAGTTAGACGTTGAAGACACAGGTTGAAGTACCACTTTAAAACATAATCAGTAGGGCAGCGTTAATTATTGAACTCATACGAAGTACAAGTCTTTGTTTAGTTACGCGGAAGTTCCGCTTAACTATGAGAAATGTTTGTGTAGAAATGATAGTTAAAATGAAAGTAATAACAGCCGTTCAAAAATGTATTCAGACGTCCAGTATCCAAACGACAGATAATGACACTGTTTTTCAGTTTTTTTTCTTTTAACATAGTTAGGTGTGCTGTGTCATAACAGCCACTCGATCCTGGTACTAAAGGCAGGCAACTTAGTACCATGGACTACATGGCCGCAAACGTAAGTATGTTAAAAATAATTATCTATGTTTTTTTGCATCGGACTTTTTAGCGAGATGTAGAAAAACCCCAGTACCCTGTTGCCCATGATGTCGCGAGAATCATTCACGAACATTTCACATTCAAAGATAGAACCAGTAAATAAAGGAATGATATTCATGCTGGCCCAGTTCACGTGTACGGTGACCGCATATAGGGGAACTAAGTATACATAGTTGAAAAAAAAACACTGAATTTTATCCGGTCACTCTAATTATCTTGGAAACTCTAAGACATTTTTATTTAAAACCTTGATGACATAACCATTTTTTTCTGATATATTACGAGGGAAAAGAAAATAACAAAATGGTCGTGATCTTAAACCTCGACATTTGGTTTTGAGTGTAAGCTTTTCTAATGATACGATATTTGAACGAAAGGAAAAATACAGAACGGCGTAGCTTCTTAAAGCGTCCTATGTGAAACGTCTTTAAAAAGGAACAATCAGGTCAGCGTATCTTTTTGAGCAGATTTCATCACTAACAAATTATTTAGTCCCGAGCTTATCAGGGCATTCTAAAATTTCATTGTAAACCAAAGCTGTTCGAGCAGTTAGGTAGAACAGCGAGCACCGCATTCGGTCAAACAAAATGCCTTATCGACGAGCAGCCGGAACATCCAGAATATACTACATAAACTACGCATCATACATCCGCTCTGTCGTAAGGGCCCATATTGCAAGGTACATATCGTGGCCATTGGAAATCGCCCGCCATGTCACCCAACCCAACCGTGGCGTCTGCTTTCCTATGGTAGATGCAAGTCAATATACAGTTCCGCGTTCTCGCGTCTATCTACGGACACACTCGGCTCTGAGAGCCTTTAGCCAAACTCTTTCGACCTTTAAAGCATAGATATTACAGACACGCGATGTTCCGCAAGCACTGTAGTACTGCCCAAGGCTCAGGGTGTCGAGTAACGACAGCATGATGAAGTGCATGCAATCAGCAACCCGCTGAATCCTTATGTACCACCCGCGAATAGCGCCCTCCTTGTACCCGGCCACATTCTGCTACCTCGTAGTGGACATTCGCAGTGCCAACATAAACAACGGGCGTCTACAGATAGCAGGCATAGCTGCCATATGTCTGTTCCTATCCTCACATTGTCAGATTTCGGTAATCACTTGGACAGACACTTGTGGTAAAGAGCAAAGCTGCGCGTCTACAATGAAAAGGAAGACGAACAGGCTTTCTCCCTATTCTATTCTACTTACAGAGGTCTCGTCAACACTCCACTGTTGTCTGGCAGCCGTAGCATCACCGACAGCGTTTGCAGGAAACGCTTGTCATAGCTCCGCCCGTCACCGAACATCAAGAACAACAAGTCTGTATATATATAGTATGAAAATAAAAGAGTGTAGAAAGACGCATTTCTTAAGGGACAAGCAATAGCTTATAAAATGGCGGAAGAGAAAATGACCACACGGGGATAAAGACGAAAACACAGATGGAGCCAGTAAAACAATAACAGCATCGGCGGCAGCAACAGCATATGATCTTCTAACAACAGCGAGCGGCGAGGAACAAAGCATACTGCCCTGTGAGACGTGACGAGACGCCACGCATCGAACAGAAAGGCTTCAAATCTTCTTATTTGTTAGATGTCCTGTGTAGGACACGAGGATGACGAAGTAGGGAAAGACGAGGACGAAGCGAAAAGGCGGCAACTATTTCGAGACAAATGTCCACAAACCCTGTCGGAACTTCTGGCAGAGCACTTCAACCGTACAGCCTTCTTGCTTAGCATCGACAGGCTCAGCATCCCTTCAGCAGAGGGCTGCCTATAACACTGACTGTTTGGGCCTACAAGTCTGCCATGGTCGAGTGGTACGACAGGGGTCCCCCAACAAGTAGTACAGTTGACACAGGCTCTCGACCCCAATTCACTAGCCATGATGTTCCACTCGGCTTTCCTCTCGTAAATGTTGTTTAGGCGCTAGACTGTCAGTATGAACCGTTCTTGCGCTAGTCGTGTATATGTAGGTGAGAGTGAGGGCTGATATTGCAAGAGCGTCAAGCGATGCACGTTCCTCTTGCTTTCACGCACCATCCCGAAACGTTTTCGTATTTGATAATGGCGTCCGGTAGTGGACAGCAACTCAACAATACCTACTACGTTATCGTTTCTAGTCATCTTCATACACAAGATACCTAGTTGGCATTAGCATAGTCAGCATTACTAGTGTGTGCAACGTTGTCAATGATAGGCACCGCAATTTTTTTCCTCTCTATCCTATTCCGTACATAAGCATCCCTTTTAAATAGCTATGATAGCTGCTGTTAATGCCCACATACTCGAACCCGTAAAACACAGCACGTCCCTGATTGGACTTGGATTTAGACCGGCATGTTACGTAGTCGAGGGCGTGTTCGTAGACACCGTCCACGTCCACGTACATGCGTATCGTATGTATCTAAGGGAGTTGTAACAGGGGAGAACGTAGCTGGAAACCCGCGCACATAATGCTTCCTTGTTAAGTGATATATGTGGTTAGTTCCGCAAAAGAAACAACCCAAGAACACTATACATTTTCCCCATTTTGCGATTTGCCTCCATATCGCTTTGCTGGTTTCCTATCATTCACCTATATACGTGTCGCCTCTTAGCAAGAGTATACTATGTGGCGGCCGCTTAAATGGCTGAACGACGGATCGCCTTTGTCGGGGGCTGATTAACGTGTTACATCTTTCATCACCTTGTGCACACAGCGTGAAAGCAAAGCTTACTACTGCGTTTGAAGCTAAAAGGGCTACAAAGAGTATCAAATTGGTATTCAGTTTGGCTCCAACTATTGATGCGCTTGTGGTGAGATCTAGTACGTACTTCATTACTATACATTTCAGTATTATTCGCACCGGCAATCTACTTAAATGGCACCGTACATATATATTTACTTGTGATTGTACATCGCCTATTCTACAGAGCAATTCTTTGGCTCATTATTGTTAAGCAGAGAGTACAGCGTATCGCTTGCTCCGGGAAGTGAATCTTTTACGCAAAAGGGTGCGTTGAGACCTATCCCACATGGGCGATGGCGAAACAAACCTAAAGCATTTTAAGCCTAGCTTTTACTTGAGATTTTTGACCGTTTGGTAGCTATAGCCTGAGGCGTTCAGCCTGCAACTGACGCCGACGAATCACTTCACTCTGAATGCGACAATCATGAAATGTTTGTATAACCTTCGGTTTCCAAATAAACTGTCCACTTACTGTGAACGTCTAGAAGCATTAAAAGTTAACAGATGCATTGCCAAAGGAGTGTGAAATGATGATAACGTTTTGCCGAACTCTCCGCGCAATCCTCATCTATCTATCACGTGTGACGCTTCGATGTCGCCCCAGTTATCTAATAATAACGATTTTTTTAATTTCCTTTTTGTATGTGTCCTTTTTTTTTATCCCCATAGTGTTATCGGCTTTCCCTAGGACGGGCTCTTCTCAGTCAGTAATGGCGTTACCTATCGTTCAGCCTCACTGGCGTCCAAAGGCATACTCTGTAATTTTAAGGATCCTTGCCAAGGTTCCTAGTTGAACCACGGGTCGCGAACACTCTTCTGTTTTATGTCAATTTTTTTCCTAGGAGCATACGAGACATAACAGGTTTTCTTGCTTCTCGTATCCTTCTGTCTTCCATCGTCTAAGATTTCCATTTGTTTGGTGTCTTATGGTGACAGGTCCGTCCCATCTCTCCTGCTTCGAAATAGCAAAAAAAGCCATCTGGTTTCTTTTTCTTATATTTTCGTTTTTCGGCTCTAAGATAATACTACGCGTTACCGCAACGCGCATCACAGATTTTGATCATTATTAGCATCGTTATCGTTGTTGTTGCCGCGCCGCCCATCACGACGTTGGTTTTTCCGTAGCCTATTCCTTTTTTTACCTTGCTTTCTCTCTCTTATTCGACAACCTTTTCTTATTTCACCCTTTCACGCGCCTTTTAGGCAGTTGTATTTCCTTTTGCTGCATCTCTCTTCAGAAAAAGTCAGGCATCTTCTGCTGCACTGCCTGAACCCAACTTGTTTCCCCCTACTTGTAACGCTTTTTTTCACTATCGTTTGTGCCTTTTGTCTCCCTGGCCACTTTTTTTTCCTGCTGTCTGTCCTCGCGTTCTCGTGAGATGTCGCCGAGACCGGCAATCGCATCTTTAAGCCACAGCCGCTATCACTAGCCTCTTCAGGCTTTGCTAGCGCCATGCAACTCACCGATCTGTATTTCTTGTCTGCTTGGGTTCTCAAGTGCCATCAGTTCCACACCCTAATAACCCGCCATTCTTTCAAATTCTAGCCGTTAAAGCTTGACCCTGCTTTCTTTCTCCTTTCATGTCTGCCGGCTCGTTGAGGCCGATCCGTAGCTGAGCGTTGCTTCCTTCGCTTCAGACAAAGTTACGCACGCTTTTTTTTTTACTTCGATTTCATCCCACTCTCACCAATGAGGATCAGTAGCAACAGCCCTACAACTTTCGTACAAAGTCGTCCGGTGATTCGAACGGAAGTGATCTCCTCGCTTATTTCGACAGATCTTTCCTCCTGTTATTTGACTCCTGCTCGTCTGGCCTTCGTGCCACTCTTTCTTTCATATTGTGTTTGTTCTTGGTACCCTACCACAGTCGTGTTATTCGTATGTATAGCGAATCCGAGCCCATGACGACGCGGGCGCACAGCTACGAGTGAGGCCAGCTATAAAAAGAGGCAACCAATGATTCTGGCGTGTCTATCCGTGTTTTATGGGTTCGCTCCTGTTCGAGTCCAGTAATGGATAGACATTTCTATATATGCATATATATCTCATTAAAAGGTAAAGTAGAACTGGCTTGTTATTGAAAACAATCACTGAATTTTGCATGATGTGCACGGTAGATGCATGACCCCGTGCTGCTGAAGCTCACTCAAATATAGTTCAGACGTAATTGCCACTTGTTTGTATTCGTATCTTTGGTGGTTCTTGCGTGTGCAAATATATTTAACAATAGACTCAAACTTTCCAAAAATGGAGTGATTGATCTTTCAAACGTTTGCCTGATAAATTCTTGTTCAGACGGCTTAGCACGACGGGTGCTAAGTACTCCTTCTCGGAGAGTTAATACTCTAAGCTAATACATAATATATATAATATAACACTAAAAATACCGAAGTCGTTTGTTATATAAGAAGTTTATATTGAGTAGGCCTGCCATTAGCTACTAAGGAGTTCATCGACCGATACGAAACACACAGGCAAACAATGATGTTGAAGTGCATTTGTTGAAATTATTCAAGGTCGGTATATCGGAGCCTAGTAAACTACACCTTTTAAAGACTACTAGTTACTGCACATATTTACTGATAGCTAGATGCATGCCCAGCGACCCCCCATCGCTTAGGACACTCGTTGAAATTTGGTCGATGGCCGATACGTATTATTGTCTCATAGTAATTTGTTAAACCTATAGAAAAACTATTTTTTTCAACAGAAACTAATAAACAACCTACTTGATAAATTCTTGATGAAGAGCGATAGTACGCGATCTTCCTTTTTACTAATAACGCGCCAGGCAAACACGACACTGTTGGCCGCACAGGTAGATACAGCTACAACCCAGACGGACAAGCGAAGAATTGGCCAGACAAGTAGGTGCTCTGTCGACGATACCCCATCGGTCTTCGGGAAGCAGATCCTTACGTACGGCGCATAGCTACAGTATTGAAATTTTTTCAGGTAGCTGGAAACGTTGAGTCAGGGAGGACGTTCGCAGAACTTACGGGGTTAAATGCTGATATTGGATGTTATATCTCGAAATAAAGACTGAACAAGGCTTTGTTTAGTTGTCAAATTTGTCGTCTCAATGAAAGCGTAGAAACCTTGCAACGTTGTGGCGTTCACAGTTAGAACAACTGTGAACTACATAGACAAGCATTTACTTAAGTTAGCATCAGGCGTCCGGTAACCCTTAGCATGCTATCTAGGACATGGCGATATTTCGGCAAGTAAGTGACAAATTAAAATTGTTAGTAATAATTTAAAACGGTCACTTTGTGTGGTAAATTCCAACTTCGCAAAGATCGTTAACTTTTTGTAGATCTACACACAAGCTAACTGCATGGCTTTAGAGAAACTTTTCATATCCATTGCTTCTAAACGGCCAGAACAGTGGACCGTAAATGATAAGCAATTCTGTGTAGTGCCTCAAATTTGCCTTAGCTCCATAGAACTACGTGCACGAGTTGAAGCTGAACGGCTCATCTGTAAAGAAAAAACCTGCCCATATTCCCCTTAGATGAACATAAATGAACTCATAGGGTGCCATGCGAGAAGAAGCTGACCTCCTTGTTGGGGAGTAAAACAAATGCATATAGTTGTCACTATAGGAGTACTTCGATCCCGTTTTTTGCGCATGCCAGTAGGCGAAAAATGTCTCTGAGGCAATAGCTTGCATCGCGCTCCAAAAACAGCCCGAAATAAAGCCCCACAAAAGAGCAATCATCAGCACAATAGCTCAGATACATGCAACTGTTACACAGTGCTAACGTAGAAAACGTCGATTTAGACAATTTTCACTATCAGGATAAATTGGACGTGGAGAACCAGCTGTGTCAATTCTTTGGCTATGGCTAGACAAAGGCTTAACAGGTCTAATTGAACTTGCCCAAAAGGAAACTGGGTAACATTTGAAGAAATATAGAGTTTACTGGCTTTTGCATCAGCCATCATTCTAAATAATAGATCATCAAAGCGAATGGTCATTACAGTTTGGGCTATTCAATAAAAATGCATTATCGCATTGTACAGCAGAAACATGCTGATTTGTAAGCCGCAATGCGTACATGGCTGCAGCCGTTCTTAAACAGAGACGCGATCTGGTTGAAGGCTCTTTACCCCATGTTGATCAGTGTCTCGTTCTTCTCTCGTTGCCAAGAACAGAATCAATTAAAAAAATACGCTTTTGTGGTTAACTTAAGATCAATGTTGGCCCATTTCTTTCACTTAGAACTACATAGCAGGCGCAGAGAGGGAAGAGGAGGGCAGCTGGTTCGTTTTAGAGGGGTTTAGTTGGACAGATCGCATGAAACGTCAACAGATCGAGGCGGACGTCTAGGTCGCCCGAATTACGCAGCGGCAAGGGAATCAGAACAGAGTAAATACATAAATGATTGGGATGAATGTTGTATAGCTGGGAACATTTACTTTTACGTCTTTGTCGATATAAAGATAGTGGTGTGACAAAAGCCACAAGCGGTTAAAATTATAAAAATCGTAATGCTCTGTAGAAGCTAACGTGGAAAAACTCTCTAGAGCAACTTACAAAATAAAGAGAAACTAATGTTTTCAGACCATTTTTGTTATTACAAGTGTATACTAAATAGCTGTGAAGCAGACCGTGTACGTTACTGGTAAGATGGTTTCCTCAAGTAGGTTGCACGTAGTTATAGAAGGTTTCTATTTAATAACGTAAAACAGGACTTCAAATGCGCAATAAATGGTGAGTTTTCGTCCTTCGTATGATATCGTAGGCCGCTGTTTGCGAGACAGCAATAGGATACTAATTTAAAAGCACTTTTGTGATTTTTCCTACCCACTAAGATCAACGCCTTCTAATTGACGGCAACAAGTGAATAGGTATAGGCTAGTATTTGAGAACGTCCTGAAATCATGGCGTAGATTTACAAAACACGATACCGACAACAGAATTCGAGACACGTACGATCCAGTAGCTGATTTCACATAGAGGTTTCCCTTTAAATATTTGAGCAGAGCTTGAGACATCTCAAAATAGTCTGACGAAAGTGTTTATTTTAACATACATACATACAAATTTTGGTTTTTTGTTATTATTCCAGTGTTGAGTGCCTTAAGTGTCACAGCCGAAATTATGATATGCAACCTGCACATATCTTGGCTGATGCATTTGATTCGCTTGAAATTAGATGTTTTTTTTTTTTAATTTTTTTATCCATATTTATTATGATATCAGCCGCTATGGCAGAATTCAGCAAGAAATCTGTTACACGTCGGACATCGAGCTTTATACGTTATAGTATCCCGTCCCCGTGTTTTAATAGTAACATTACTATGAGGATACTTACATGAACTTCAGATCCTGCAGCTGATGGAAATGTGCCACGTCAATGTTCTCTAATTCAAGGCCGGAAAGATTTCTAACGAAAGAAGGCATTGTCAATAACTTTTGCTCTGTCATCTTCTAATGGTGAATGGTGAATTACTAGAATCACTATTAAACCCTTCCTTTTATACAGTTTCGTCTTTATTCCACCAAGAACGAAAGATTTAGCTCGACAGCTAACCGATCGGGATAAGAACAGCTTTTCCTCTAAAAGCTCTGTCCTTGTGGGCTTGAGTCTTCACGGAGTAACCCTGTGTCAGCTGTTTTCTTCTGATTTATACCTCAAACAAAGCAACACAAAACTCTTGACGAAACACCGATCGGCGTTATATTAAACTCATCTATTGATATGCAAAACGTTTGCTGTTTCGTTGAAACGAAACTTGAAGAACTTTATTAGACAACAAATCGCTAAGGTTCCACAAAGGCGTCAAATGGTGTGTATACGGAAAGGGGTACTTACAAGGAGGTGAGATTTCTATTGTGTACAAAAATATCAACATGCAAATAAGTTATCGGATTGTTGGCCAGGTTCCTGGAAAACA
Organism: Varroa destructor; assembly: GCF_002443255.2. Taxonomy (NCBI): domain Eukaryota; kingdom Metazoa; phylum Arthropoda; class Arachnida; order Mesostigmata; family Varroidae; genus Varroa; species Varroa destructor. The sequence continues at coordinate 44,984,510 of NW_019211454.1, read as the reverse complement.
GAAACATAGATAATCAATCAGTTCATGAGCATTTGGTCAGAAATGTGGACAATGTCAATTTTTAATATGTAGTTCAACTTTAATTTGCTGTGAAGGTTAATAATAACTGCCTCGTGAAGGACAAGCTCAAAGTACTTACAAGTAGTTCCTATCTAACTGTCCTCTAATTCCGCTCTTAGCTTGAATGCGATATATATACCGCCATTCATTTATATCATAGCTTGTAAAATTCTGCGCACGACGAAAGAACGCTTGAGGTTGTATATCTCATACCTTGATGCGTTAAGACTTAATTCCCATTGAATTTGCCATAGCAGATTCCAAGACAAAGGAAACACAAACAGAAGAGTCTATTTCAATGTAGACAGCTTGTTAAAATACTAGTAACTGTCAACAGAATTCGGTTGATATTGCGGGTTACAAAGCGTTGGCATTTCCGTTGATAATAATCCTTCCTTTGCTCTTCTTTTAAATTGGATTTTTTATTTCCCTTTGTTCCTACTTCTGGTATGCGGTGGGGCAAACGGGGACTTTAAAGAATAAAACGTTTAGATGTATGCAAAACGTTTAAGAGTGCACACCGTATGAAGCACCCGGTTTTAGGTTTCGTCATTATACGAATAAGAAACGATGGCTGAGCCTGAAAGGAAAATCACTTCAGCACTTAACACCGTATATGAGACTGTCGAGCCTGAGAGGTGCGTGGATAGCGTATGGGGATGGAATGAAATTATGTCACTCTTAAAATTATTTTCTTTCATCCTGCCGGTACGATGATAGACGGCTAGTGCCGATGCAGGCTTTCCCTAGATGGTAATTAACTACTGGCTGCGCTTACCTCGCCCTGACAAAATGTAAAGCGGACAGTAGCAGTGAAGCAGGACGCTAAGGCAGACAACAGCGTTTCGAGGTAACGACCAGAGATATATATCTTCGGTTAGGAAGGACCCACCACAAGCCAAAAGTTGCAAAAGGCAGCCTTACTCACAGGTAAAATGGACCTCTCGGGTGAAACGAAATGCAAAACAGGCAGCAGTTTGAAATGTGTAAACGTCAAACATTGTCTTATCGTTGGTTTATTAATAGACGTACATGATGCGTTTCCTGTTATATCGGAGAAAGTTAGTCATTAACGTAAGTTTTTGATTAAGTTTACTCTAATATGTATGGACGAGTATAAAAGAATGGTTACTCACAGTGTACTGAGACTTCGCAGTTTTCTGAAGATCTCTGGCGAAAGATATGTAATCTCATTGCCACTCAGATCTCTGAAAATAATTAAGAACGTAATAATAAAACGGTTTACTACAATTAACAGATGCGACCCGTTCCTGGCTGTCAGCCTCTAAGTAGATGCGACAATCTCCAGAGAAATAAATGTTTTATGATTACTTCTCCTATTAGTAAGCTGTGACAAAGGCAATGGGGCATTTTTACTCAGCCTTCCAATCTAGCCGCGTAGGAATTGATGAGCGATCGTAGGACGATGCGTGCATACATATCACTTAGTGTAGTCGGTCAAAAATATATCTAAACGGAAATATATGCGCACTCAAAGACAGATATTGATCAGCTTCTTTGTGATGTTGACTGAAAAACGCCTTTACACAATAAGTTGGCGCACAATAATGGGACCCCGGAAATGTCATACAAGGCAGACCTTTTACTATTGCTTTGGATATCCGATTTGGAGCGATTCCGATAATAGAAACGTATAATAGAAGAGAGATATTTGGTTATCGTACCTGATACTTCAGTTTTATGGTATCTAAGGGCCTGTTTTACAAGACATATCTAAAATATGCCAACCTCCTCTCTTAAGACTCTGCCCAGCCAGAATGCTTTGCCCCATTTTTTTTACCAATAAACCCACGGATTGAGCTGGGTTAAGTTCTCTGCCCTGGAATAAATGTAACAATCGACATCGCCTACGCAGAGTAAACCTGCTACTATTTGCTCTGGAACATTTTATTGACGACGAAATGGCTAGGTTAATCGCCATAGTCGTCATTTGCTTTCAACACAAATTCCAGACTGCACTAGAAAGATGTGCGGTTTTTACTGTCATCAGCGACCAACAAGACTGAAGAACTACCCAAATGTTAATTTAAAGTGTTGACTTTCATGCGATTCGAATCTTCTGTGCCCTGCAGAAGAACCTTGATCTTCTCTGAGTTTTGCCTGATGCATATGGCCCTCATTGTTAGTATCGACCACGATTAATGCTTTATGGCCATAACTTCTCCCCCTGCGTACGAAGATAAGGCAAGGGGGCTAAACAGAGTGTCGGTATGTCCATATGATCTAATAAGAAACAAGGACGCCGATCGAAGTGTTTTTGCCAAAGTTTGTTGTTCTCTGCTGTTTTGCAACAATCACAAGGCAAGTTTTCATCTCAGGAATGGCTCCCTACAGAGTAAGGAGTAAGAAGAAAGCACGCAGTTATTGATGGACCAAAAAATATATTGGCTGGCTTGACGCGCCACTGCAGGGATTCGGCCGCTCGCAGTTGAGCTACTTTGTAATTATAGTTGTCTTTTTGCAGAAAGGCTCGACGTGGAAAGGCCAGGATAGATATTTAGTAATGGTTGAAAGATAGCGGCGTGGTTGCATAAGCACAGGGATTTTCGGGTAGGCCATGGGGTGGCTGTAGAGTCATAAAAGATGCGTGTGAACAAGCAGGTAATCCCATATGTAATGTTATCGCTATAGTATCTCTACTGAACCTAATGATATGACGAAGTCATATACAAGTCATTAACATAAGAAAGTTCCTGTGACGGTTCGATGACGATGAGTTTGTCCATGACTTTTTGGGTCACGTGTAAGGTCTATGTTAAACACTGGGAGTGATAATAATAAATTGCGCTGGCAAATCTGCCAGTAAAAAAGCGCATTGATTTCAATGAGCTTTATGGGATTGAAGCTGAGGGAGGGGGTAAAGGGAAAGACACAACGGCTGTATCGGGTGGCGGCCGTTGAACGTAACGTGGCCTAATGGAGCTTTAAAATGTAAAACTACAAGCACAACTTAGAACAGAATTGACCTTATTGGCAGTAGCTAATTATTTTTGAATGGCCTTCAACGTATAGAAATAGATTCGAACGTTTCGTGTCCACTTTCGAGTGGCGAAACAAACTAGTATCACGAGATTTATATAGAATAATGAATCAAAAAGTAATGGGCTTTGTTGAATACCGTTTCGTAATCAGTATAAAACAGGCGCTTGGATTCTACATTTATAGAAAAAAAAAAGCTCTTTTAAGCAAGGCGTTAAGTGTACAGGACTTTTTGGGATCATTAACTTTAGCAATACAACTAGTTCCTACGTAGGTCTTTAAGAAGCAAAATGTATTCTAAAAGCTTTTAATAAGCCGACGTATTTTTCTCGATTTGAAAATTGATTCAAATATTTTTGCGTCCAAAATGTGGACTTATAAGTTTTTTTTTTTTCTTTTAAATAAAACGAGGGCTGGGTATGAATAGCACTAATAAACAATCCGGTACGCATGGCCATAACTGATTAAGTCTACATAGGATAACCGAAAACGGTATTAGCCGTTTACGCACTCACATGTTCCACTTCAAAGATGACCATTTACTAGGTAAATGAGAAAATTCCGTGAGCAATTATGTTTTATATTTTAGTAGATTTCGAATGGGCCTAGAAGCGTTTCAATTGTATTTTCGAGAGAGTCCTGAAGCAGGTTATGCAAGGGGCTTCTAATTTTCCTGCATATGAGCGTACTGGTTACACTTAGCGTCCTGTTGGCAACTAAGTAGTAAATTAACTGTAAACCTCAACATATAGTAACAGTTCAAGCTGATTATTTTCTCCGAAATCACAACTTAAAATTAGGCAGTATTTTCTACAAGGAACAGTAGTTTTTGATGTTTTTCTTAGATATGGCAAAGACAATTCCTTTAGTAATAAAATTGTCCTGGTTGCGCCGATGCATAAATCTATATATATTTCAACTTCATGAAAAGCTTCACTACATCTCTGGGTGCACTTCTTGAGTTTTATGACAATTATTCTATATGGTAACGCAGACTTATTTAATAATCCTGCTCTTATCGAGGCGACTTACCTAGCTGTCTACTTCGAAATCTCCAAAAATACTGGCAATCCCGTTGTGGTCATATGGGTCAACTTTGCCTCACTCAATTATGAGGAATACATCTGCCCAATTAGCAAAATATTGCTACTAAATATTTTTAATAATAATAATAATAAAGTATAATAGGCTAACCTTCATAGCTAGTTTTTACCGTATACGTGTCACCACATTGAAGGAAAGTTTGAATATGAATTTATATAGAGAATCTCATCATATTTTCTACAGATAACATCGTAGATAACCACTGACTTGTATGAACAACTTACAACTCGACGAGTCTGGCATTGTGTTGGAAGACGTCCGAATGAAGCGCACGAATTCGATTGTCCCTCAAATTTCTGTAACGGCAATATTAAAATATAACCGTAGCAATCAATTTCCTCTATAATTAATAGACTCACAGATGATATTAATTAAAAAAATAGGTTTGAGAGTACTGCATAAATCAATAACCAAGGTACCTAAATAGGGGTAAAACGGTGTGTATTGAAAAATCGAATACATTTATGGAAATTACAAAAAAAATTCGAGGCAATTTCCTGCCAATTGCAAAAAGCTGCTAGGTTAAGCAGCGAAGCGTCCCAGCCATGCTTTATCCGTTTGAAATGTAATGTACTTTTACCTACAATTCTCAAATACAAATTTACATCCTCTGTTCTCTAATAGATGCCGCAGCTTCTGGTAGCTGTGAAATAACATGAAATTCGCAAATCTGCGCAGCCATTGCCTAAAAGACTAGGTGAGCACATTCTAATATCTCACCTGTCTTATATATATAACCGAAGAGGTTTGCCCACCTACGTGCACATTGGTTCTATAGACATTTATGGTCGTTCGGCGTGCAGTGTCTCGCGTTCCAAGTTCGATATCGTTGGGAAGCATTCCATTCGACGACTGGCTTCTAGCACAGTACGAATGCTCGGATTCGAACCAAGACCACCATGTGTCCTTCAAGTTTAGGAGGCAAACACTCTACCGACTACGCTATCAAAAGGGCAAATCATTCAGCGTCAGCCCATATATCCCGAGCCGAAACGCGCCGTTCGATCAGTTCCCAAATGAAAAAATGAATGTCCTGCTGCAGAATCTACGCAAACAGACATGAGTCGGTTGTGAAGTTTCTGTCAAATTACATTATATGCGCTGCTTGCCACTGAATGAACCACGTTTCTCGTGTTTTTTGCCCACGTGGCTTTTGGCTCTACTTTTGTGGTGCATTGGACAGCTCTCCCTAATTTCTTAGCATATTCGATAGACTAGGAAGTGTATTTAAACATTGCGAATCTACTATCCTCTCCGATAACGATACGTATGGGCACATTATCGGTGAGCAATAGGGACACAGCCAGAAAACCGCTCCTGAGGCGCTGATAGGTGTAAGCCTATTTGAGGTCACATGGCTCTTTTTCCAAATGAAGTAAGTGAGCATCGTCTAGATTAACAGAGACCCCGATATCTAACATATCCCAATTCCAAATTAATTAATTTGGCTAATACTTTTTTGCCTTTATCATATGGTTTCATTTCCAACACCCTGAAAAGCTTTCTTGGGTACCGTTGAGTATCTCAAACGTTGGCATAACTATTATATTTCTGGGCCTTGATCACAACAATATCCAGTTCTTGCCACAATTACGTACCATTTACTTTTTAGCAATATTGTCGATTTCTGTAGAAAAGCACTGCTTATCTAGGTGATTTATTAAACACCTTAATTAGGCTTTTTAGCAGCAAACTTGTTCATTAGAACGATTTATAAACGGGTTTATTAGTCTAGTATATTAGGAGCTCAACTCTTTTCATTATAGCAAGAATATAGTTCCGATTCCAAAACACTTATATTCCAGTACGACCTTAACCCTAATCTGGTTTCTCACAACCCACACTGGCCGCTAAACAACCAATCCCAATAGAAGACAATTCAGCACGACCAGCCCCAGCGCAACAAAACTGACAATAAGTCAAGTAACAATAACGGCTCAACCAGAGAACAACAACCTCGCAGTATTTCGTTATGACGTGATGGCGGTGTAAAGGCGAAGCATACTACTGCTTAGTCTTAATGGCGGTGGCTAGGGTAGACGGACCACGTTTGGAAATAGAGCAACAGAAATAGGACAATATTGGTCAAATGGAGGGGAGGCCTGAACGATCCTGAGCTGACTCAAAGAAAACAGACATTCTCAGTTAAGCCAGTTTCGGAGACGTCGCGAGTATATGTTGTCTTTCCCCAACCCATTAAGGTTCATCGGCTTCATTGTCTACCATAAATATGGGACTATAGAGTGAGGCGGTGTGAAGTGAAGTTGGGGCGGTAAGCACCACGAACCTCCTAAGAAAACGAAAAAGCCAAACGACAGAGACAATCTACGAGGAAAACAGGGGCAGCTGAGCTGCGACTGGTAGTGCAGCGCGCCGACAATGACAAATCCCTCATGTAGACCTCGAGCCGCGTTTCAAGCGGGTTTTCACACGCGCAAGGAAGCCTAGAGTCTCCCGCTCCTCGTAGACTCGGCGTTGCTAGCAGGATTGCAAATCTTCCGTAAGAAACTAACATTACGATCACAGCTGCCCCAAGCTGAATACCAAAATGTTGTGAACAATCATAGAGCATTTTTCCGGTACACGTTATCTTGTGTTCACCTAATTCGCGTAGAAATGCCGCAATCGTGTGAAAATATGCCTGATAGATTCAGCTCAAATCTATAGAAAGGGAGGGGTTTAAAGAAACAGGGAAGTCATTGCAAAACACGGTGTACGACATAGTGTTAAATGAACATACTGACACAATAGTGCATCAGATGACTCATCCATATCTGTGAGGCAAGGTAGAATACTGACCTACCTGTAACTGGTCATTTAATACGTGACTGCTAAATGTGACAACTAGTACCATTCTGGGTAGTAATGTGACTATTCTGACTTGGAATAACAAAATATAAAAGCTGCGGCCAAAACCAACCAAGCTATAACCCCCAAGACAGCGAAACTGTAGAGAGAAATAGTGAACTTAAGGGAACGACCACAGTGTCCTATCGTCCTTAGAGGCGCACTTTCTTCACAGGAGGAACGAGCGAGGGGGGTGATAGAATTAAATTTAAAAACTACGACTTGAAAAACATGTATTATTGGATATACTGGAAAGGCGGTAACCTGTCCAGAAATGTTATTTCCAGATTTGACGCTTCCTCCGCACTGTATTCCCTATGTCGTTATGGTTTCCTTATGTTTTTCCCTAGACTCCCCTAAAATCAGACTTGGTAAGCTTTTGTACTACCAGCAGCGCTTCGAGATCCTGCTTCTTTTTTCTTTATGAGAGGTCTACTTATCATGCAAGGCGAGGCAAATTACAAGGTAGCGCAATTCAAAGACAACGTATGAATAGAGGGCCAAGAATCGGGCAATTGTCATTTTTGGGTGCATGACCGGTAACGCCCGAGTGCGTGACTGGACCAAACTCCTAAAGGTATCGCGGCTACTAGTTTGCCGATAGTATAACAGAAGATATCTACTCGGATACGCATTTTACCCAAGTTGTTTGACAATATTTTGGCCTCTATAAAACCAATACGAGCATGTTCCTTCAAGCTAAAGGTGTTTTTTTATGGTACGCCTGTGGAATAGGTCGACCATCTCAAATTAACTAAACCTATAGGCGGAACTGAACAACGTTGGCAAACGTCTCGTGTATCTGCCAAAAAATGACAGACACACGAAACGTTCAAGAACGCGAGATTTCAAGAGGATGAAACACTTATTTTGTATTGTTCATTGAACGCCAGTAAGTTATTTTATTTACACGTGCGCAAGGGAACCCCCCACCTTTTGAAATACATTTCTGATTTATATTTATCAAATAAGTTATTTTATCGACCCGATAGACTATTTAGTCTTGCAATTAGGGCGTTTTCTATACTATATTTAAACAATGTTTTTTTGCACGCCACTGTAAAATATAGTCTGTTTATATGAGAAAAATACAGCAAGATCCAGGCGTCTCGTCGCGTCTTGGCTAAGCTAAGAAGAATGCAGGTTGAGAAAAAGCCCAAGCGCGCAACACTTTATAGCTATTTCTTGAAAGCATGTGGGGCACCGTGAACGACCCATTTCAGTCACCATCCTTTGTTTTCCGTGAAGAAAAGCTAGCCAAGTTTTCCCTAGGTGAGAAACAAACGTTCGATGATTGTTTTGATCTGAAGCCATCGCTGACTCTCCCGAAAAAAAAGCATTTATGCGCTCTAAGTATTCTAACAGATGACAATTAAACATACGCCTTTACTATAAACTGTAGTTTCAGTGACGGAAAACGACGTAGTACTGTAAATATTTTCGGTAACAACTTAATCAGATGTTAATAGCTAACTATTCGTTTTCTTTGGCCTGCATGAACCTTACCGCTCTCAGATTTGCCCCTTTCGTATAGAATCGCATAATAACAGAGTGGTTTGAGGAGCGTAGTTTACTGCCACAAATCAGAAAGTATCTTGCGTGGCAGCAGGTAGTTTGCTTAGAAAATTTTGCCCTGCGGAAGGAATTCCTTTCCGTATGGACGAAGCGTGGTGGTTGGATCAAGCATATGAGTAAACTATATACGCCACATCGGCTGTGATAAGATAAGCGTGAACAAAAAGGTACCTGCGTAGCGTTTGCACGGTAACCGTAAAAATTATAAAAAGTGTAAATAATATGCGAAAAGCAATTGGCCTTTTAATGGTGATACAGTGGTAACGTGTTTGTAAAGACATATGGTGACCTGAGTGCGAATCAAGAGGTGTGTCGCGAGCCTATTTGTTTCCTATTGGGAGCCAGTCAACCACTGAAAGGTACGGTAGTGTGTGCTGTAGATCGTTGAAACCAGCAAGCACATGTGCGCAGAATAAGGATTTCGGAAAATTCTGCACAAACCTACTATAGACCCGTAAGCTACACTGGCTCTAGTACTAGCAACACTCAGAAGACCCATTTAATATGCTAATGTGGTACAGAAAGCTAAAGACGAATCAATACATTAAAAACAATCAACGTGTCGACGGAAGAGGGTGCACCTGAGCTACCACAATACAAATATTTAATATATATAACAAAAAAAAAATCTCTGGCGAGAAACAAATCAATAGTTTCTTGCCGGAGATTTTCATTTTATTTCGTCTCTTTAGCGCTTCGTGATAAACTTGACTGCTTGAGGACTCAGCTCAAAAAGGTCTAGGTTGCCTCTAATCCCGTCATCTAATGTTTCGTCGGCCATTACATCTTTGTTGCTTCCTCAACGCCACGTTATCAACAACGCGCGACGAAAGGGAAGAGCTCGTGGCAGAGAATTGAAAGCTTTTTTTCATAGCTTCTAGCTGATAGGACAGCCGTTGGAACAATGGTGAGGTGGCTGCTGGAGGAAAAGTAGGAGAGGGAATAGGCGGATGACAAACCTGATGTTCCGCCATGTGTAATCTCCTGTGGGACCCCTTAATCAGAACTACTACTGCCACAGCCTGGCGCATTTTATCGTCTATTCCAGTCATGACCTAATGCCGGTCAGCTAGCCTAGTGCGAACTAAGTCATTCGAACCTGCTATCGCATAGGGCAGGCTTCCTCTGCTGGCACAGCAACTGACCGCCACTACAGCTTCAGCTTCGGGATACTTGGGTCGATCTCACGTGTTCATTCATTCGAGAGTTTCTTCCGTACTCCGTTGGTTTCTCTCTCTTTCGATCGCTCGTCCCATTCGCATCTTTTCCACTCTTCTATATTTTGTTATCCTCGAAGTCGAATACTGGTAACGAACCCGCGCGAGCCACCAAGTCCATACGCCCCAGCAGATTCTGTGCGAACCAGCTTCTTGACCCACTGCAATCTCCTTCTGCTGCTTGTCGATTCCCAAAAGGTTTGGACTGAGTTTTTATAGGAAAGAGCATTGCGGCGAAGTAGGGGACACGTATCAGGGTATACAGAAGTGAGTAAACTCCCCACGCCTCGCGTTGGCATTCGTGCTCCCCCTGCACATATTATTAAGCATTGATGACGAAGCGCAGCAATAGTCAGAAGTGAGAGGGAAATATGGGTTTACGGCAGGGATTTTTATTGCTATAACTCTTGCAAAGTGCTGCTGTTGCACATTCAGATCTGGTCCTTCGCGAATACGAGGGCCCTACACAGGGCCTTATATATTGTGTATACTAAAGTGTATATAATCACTAATGATTCATTTCTAGTCAGTTCAATTAGACTCCTAGTCTACGGCCAATAATCAATTGAACGGTCGGCAAGCAATTAATGACAAGTAAACAGTACTGGCCACTAGGGGCACATTTGCATCCGCGTGCTTACGCTAACTGTGTTATTATATATTATACTAAGGAGAAATGAATGGACTGCCAAATAAATCATCGTAAAAGAGTAGAAGCAAAAAAGACGCGCTGGGGTTCGTGGTCCGCGTACAAAAATTAGATCGATTCAGGATAGATGTTCACTATTTACTGCTTTATATTAGGGTGGAATCCATTTGTGTATGTCAGCTTACATTGTGAGTTTTACGCATGTTATAAACGTTTTGTCTTAGTAAAAACATTTTGTCTATTTCGTTTGTATTTTAAATATTTTCAGTTTTTTTTTATTTCATTTTCGAAGTGTTAGGTTTGGCCGAACTTTAGAAGAGTAAAATTGTTCTGCCTCTCGGAAATATATAGGAAACACTGTATTCATTAATATACATAAAGACATCTCTAGGTAAAAAAGACCCCCATTTTTATTATTATTAAAAAAGCCATAGTGTATAATATGCTGAAGGTCATCAAATATAGCACCAACATTATACGAAAGCGGTTTATATCGGTAAACTTATATGTATATAGTGGAACCATAGTATCTGATGCACAGGGACCTTTCGCATTTCTTCTAATATAGTTTGTACCATTAAGTCAAGTACAGTCAAATATTTAACGAGCTCATTTTAAAGAGAACATCTAACTTTTTATCTAAAAGCATCCAATCAGCTGCAATTTCGAAAAATTGTACAAAATTGTGTTAGATATTCGAAGCACTTGGGACGTCAGCTTTCGCAGCACAAGTCCAACGGCACGTAACCACCGAAACGGGCACTCATGACCAAATGATTCGGCTTGAGGCCACAGTAAGTAGTGCTTGGACTACTTCCAAAAACTCGACGTTTATTTAAGCTAAGTCCTAAACCTCTTGGGAAAAATAACTCCGTGGAAAAATCTTTCCGCCGATGAAGACACATGCGGCTTAAATCAGCGACTTGCACGAAAAGGGAAAAAAAGCCTCATTTTTTCGTTTTCCGTTCCCATAGAAGTCACCGGTTTATGTGGTGCATCAATGACAGACAAAAATCGTTTTCAATAGTTGAATCTATACATCCACTATTTATGTATCTATAAACACTACTTACGGATATCGTTCTGTTTCCAGTAAATCGATTAGTCGTGACGGTTGTGTCAAACATAATTCACTCGATACTGTAAACCCTCGAAGATTAATGTTCTAATCTTGAATTGCGAACAGATTTGTTACTCAAATAAACCTGTTAGTTTAAATATTGAGTTTTTATCAGTCGTTCTATCTAAATTGTGGCTTTTACCATATTCAAAAGCTCTCCTTTTACATTTAATGAAACTTCCTCAGATACTCAACCAGCGAGCGATAAGTTAAGTTTCGTAATTAAATCGCTACCGCCATAACCTAACCATGAAAATGATCTGAATGGCTAATAAGCAACTTACATCATTGAATTTTTCCTGGCCACCTTTCCTGCAAGTAGGACACGATGGTCCTATAACGTCCTTTCTGGTAAAGAAAGCGTTTCTTGGCTTATTTCTTTTTCAGAAAGGTATTACTTCGATCCGGCTTTCCGCCCAATGCGTTCCAAGGTCTGATCTATTTATAGCTAGTATTAGCTGCAAAGAGCCGTACAATATCATCGCCAAAATTGAACTTTAGGTTTGATCTATCATTTAAGGCCACAATGGGATGAACTTGGTGACAGTATCGAACAAGCTTACCGTCCTAGGTCTGGAAGCCTATTGAAAATCTGGTCGCATATCCTGCCTTCGGTCTTTGTATTAGGTTCGCTGAACTCTGCCCGAATTATACATAGTATGTATGCGTATGGGGACGCCGAATGGAAGGGGATGGGGAAGGAAGGATGCGCATGGATGGATGGATGGATGGATGGAAAACTAATCTTTATTCAGCTTGTTTTTTCAGAAGATCAAACAAGAAACTTTAAGACTTCTCGAAAAATCTTTCGTATTCATTTAGATAAGAAATATTATAACTAGAACATAAGCGATCTGTAGAAATTCTAGCGATTTTGTTCCTCTTCATGAGTGAGCTTTCCCTGACCTTTTACAGGAAGCCTTAAGTTAATAGAACCGTAAAGAACTGTGTCAATATATATAGAATAATCGACTATTATAAATAATTTTAGCACAATTTATATTTAGAACTTCCACGACTAAAACGGGCGGGGGGGTATATTTATCTATATTTAAAGAAAAGTCGCATGCGGCGGAGGAAAATGCAAATGCAACAAGCCGCAGTGATCCGGTAAACGAAAGTGAGAGCTCTTTCCAACAAAGTTCGCATGAAGTAGCTCCCCATAGAGGTCGCTCTAAAATATCACTAGTGTGTTTCTATCCATTTATCTTGTGATCATGTAAGTAATTCGTTATCTAGCACTTTTGCTTTGAACGCAGGCCGGTGTCTCAAGCGATTGTGACAGTGTTTGGATGCGCTCGATAAATAAGAGAACACCTAAGTATGCGAAACCCAAGAAGAAACTGCACTGCAACAAGGACATAGCCGTTGGTCCTTAAGCAGAGCTAAGTACAACGTTTCCAAATCTTTTTAATTATCTCAAGCCTATGATAGTATATGATAAAGGTGATATGTTTTTACCAGAAACTGGTATCGAAACACTCATTAGTAATAATAATAATAATAATCATTAGCACTTTTATTGCTATTATTACCATCACTATTATTTATAAATGCAAGTACGTACAAAACTTCGAGACGAGTGAGCCTCGCGAACATGGTTTGATCGAGATGCTTAATTAAATTGTGTTTCAGGTCCCTGTAAAAACAAGGAATTGTCATTAACAGTTAATATAATCTACAAACGCTACAAAGCTATAAGGGTTACGTCTAACGATGTTGTATTCATTCGTACCAGCTTGCGCCATTTTGTCTTTGTATTTGAAAAAAAAAACAACAATAGATCGTTTTTTTTTTTGCTTTTGACGCTTAAAGCAATAGCCAATCTACCTACATAAGAAGGGTGACAAACCTAATTTTAGGAAGCGTTATCCGTTTGCAGTTATTATCTCAGAAAATCACTATGCTTTGCAGTTTAGAATCAGACCGCTGCGGGTTTCAATAGAGTGGATGAAAATGCATGTGACATTATCACAGTCGATGACTTACAATAACCGAAGTGAATGAAGAGGAGCCGTCGAGGACAGCGTCTGTATATGGTTGTTCAGGAGCGACCTGGAAGAACCGATGAAATAATATGGGCGTAAAAGTGGTCATTATTTCCGGTAGATGCAAAAGCAGCCCGCGTCGTTTTTCCAAACGCAACACAAACCCTATCCATATGTGCTGCCAGCCTGTATCGCACATCGGCTCTTCCCAGTTCGATGCCTCACATACTCCCTATGTTACTTACCGTTCAGTGCTTATGGTCGAAATCCATACCATTCGCGTATCTAGTGATAGCTCTGTGCATACGTATGGACGGGGAAGTATGGATTAATTTAATGGAATTGCACCAACGGCGTCGAAGGAACAGACGAAGCAAGCATGCGAAAGACCTAAACGGATACTGGACAATCCGTATACTTTTATTTCGTATCCTTATTATGCCGCCGTCCAAGTGACATTGCTGTTTCTTGCTTTGGCATTGACTGGCTAGAATGACGAACTAAAGTCCTGCACGTGCCGCTGGGTGGCAGGTGGCTGCCAGCGTGCGCTGATCGATGAACTGTACGACAACTGTGCTCTGCTACTTACAATAAAGAAGCCTATCCGCGAAAAATGGCGAAAAAATAGATTTTTTTTTTTAAAAAGTGGGTCGAAGACGAAACAAAAATCGGCTAACAGTTACTAGCTAGTTGACAACTAACGTGCTTAGTCTATATCGCTAACGTGCGTACTCATGTATATTACTGGCTATTAGTGGGTAAAATGTGTGACGAAGGCCAGACAACACGCTGATATATTATCATAGAATTTCACAGACACCCCACGTTATTGTCTAAACCCTTCACCCTAGATCTAATTGGGAAAAAAACATTTGGGCAGTGTTATGCTATGGAAAAAGGCTACTAATGACAAACGCTAAACTATTGCCAAATAAATACTCACAATACCCCTAAATGCGGCATATGTGAAAGATGATTAAGGTTGAAACTATCCAATCGGTTTCCGGTTATACGCCTGGAAATACAAGTACGCCCAATTGTATTTTTCGAACTCAGGTTAAGCGAAATCGCTAAATTTTATTAAGACATCTGGCCGTGATGCCACAATACGATCAGATCGCGTCAAACGCCACTGCATACGGCCGTTAGTGACTGGTATGCCTGTCGAATTAACTCCTATGCTCATATGTACAAGTAAACCGTCACAATTATTTCTATGTATTTTACATTTTTGAGCCTGAGAAAACGAATCATTAATATGATAAAGTACTTACAAGACGTTTAGACGTCCCAAGCCGTTGAACACACCTGTTTGAAGTTTGGTGAGCTGTTTATTATTTGTAATGTACCTGAAATTGCAGATCCGATTAGAAAAATCTCAGCCCTGTAAAATAGACATTCTATATACTTGAAGCCTAAATAAAGGTCCTCTATTTAACCACACTTGTCACGTTATATACGCCAAGATAATGTTATAACCAATATGTAGCTAACTAGGTGGTCAGAGCCATCATAAGTGTAGAGCGCGGGAATAGACACAGGCATCTCCAAGTGATATATATATATATATATATATATATATATATATATGGTTGTTATACGCATAACGAAACGTCTATTACCATTCACTCTAGTAGATCTCCATATTCGAGGCATTTATTGAGATCTGTCGTATTTTTCGTATACAGACTATACAAAAACAAGGACGCTGAGATGTCAAGTGGCCCCGTCAAAAAAACGCGAGAAGTGGCCAAAGCAAACGAGGCTTAAAAAAAGTATCAAATACAACCGACATACAAATCGAAACGCACACAGGGTCGTCGCAATTGCGTATACAAACATTTTTTGTTCTATGCATAAAGTTATCATGCGAATTGGCGTTGCCTTCTGAAACTGTTTCCGCCGCCGTATACCCTCCAGTCGCTCTATGCCTTGAGTTTGCGGATTCGTTACGTATTCATTAGGATTCATAGGCCTAGGATCACATCGTGATTGTCACTATTGTCTTTTTCCAGGGTGCGGTATAGCCGTGTAACTTTCAGGAAACTGGTATTCTGTCAATAGCCTAAACGCAAAAGGACCCACTAGGGACATTTATTAATCTAAAAAGGCGAAATATTCAATAGAATCTGTTTCTCTTACGTGGAGTCTAAGGATATAGGTGGAAAATTCGAAAGCTTTCGTATCAGGCCGCTGCACTGAAGTGTACGGGGATTTTGGTATTGTAAAGCTGCTCTATCTCCAGGTGAAATAAAGAGTAAAATTTCGATAGCTCTACTTAAAATGATGGTACCGATATACTGAAACGATCGAACCCGAAACCTTAAGCTGAAAGCGTAAAAACGCTATGAAGATACGTGAAAACGAACAGGCCGAATTACTTTGTTCACTACGAAAAATCGAGTCTGACATTTGGTCCTATTGATGAGTAGGCGCAAAAATTGAACAATGGAAATGCTGGGGAATTTAAATGTTTGTTTAGCCGGTGTATCTTAAAGAAAGCCATAAAACTGTTTGGTACCGACCGCACTAACCCAGCTATTGGTTTAACAATGTCTTTAGCCATATTTTTTAAGCTACCTAATATTTTGAACTTGTTTCTAGGTGGGTTCTTAGAAGGGGTCAAAAATTACAGTCTAATGAATTCTACTCAAGCCTGTGTGAAGTAACAATAATAAAGAGTGGGCTTGCTTATACCCGTATATCTACCATTACCTATGCTTAACGATAGAACATTTAGGCACATTTTGCCAATTGGTATCTCAAGAGAGAAATCAAGCACATATTAAACAAAAAAAAAATTAGCCTATTCCCTTACAGTTGCATTCGATTCCACGGCAGGTTTTGCTTAGCGATTCTGGCAATCACCATACCATAGAACAGGAACAATTGAACATTAGCTAAACCTGGAGACGATCGTTGAAGTTGTGCTTCCGTAATGTTCGTATAATTTGAACGTTACGTCAAAACAGCAACATCTATTAAAATAAATTTTAAATACTTACAATTGTTTCAGGCGTCCCTGGCGCTCAAATGCGTCCGGAGTAATTCCGGATATGGAATTATTAAAGTACCTGCAAGAATCAAGAGTTTTACTGTTGGGATTCTAAGGAAATCATCGGAGCTCGTTTCACGTATGAGCGCCTTTGTCTACTAGCCCAGATGGACAGATGACCGATTGTTCACTCTTGGTACTACCATATGAGTTGGTCTCTTAGGCCGGCGAAGAGGTAATTAGACAATTCATTTGTGAGATTAAAGTCTTGCATTGTTGATTTCATATTACCATTTCACGCATTACCAGAATAATTTCGAAAAAATTTATGAATGTTATTTGTTCAATTTTTCGTATTTTATCGCAGAATTATCAATAACACCGCTAATCTAAAAACTGTTATCATTTTCAAAGTATTCATATAGAGATAAAGCAAATAATCGCTAACAGTCCGATGATTTCCCTAATTAATGTGCCTCTATTCTGGTCGATACGACGAACTACAAACTAAGTAGGACCATATCATAAATTAGTTATTTATTTTTATTTATTCACCTATTAGCACATGATCTTAATTGGATTCGCACAATTTATACAGGCCAAATATCGAACAGCTGCGTTCGTCATGATGTGGCCTTGTGGAGGCCATCTTGTGGGAAATGTCAATGCAAGATGGCTTTATGCCTAGAAAGGCACCAGCCAGACCAATACTAGACAATCTATCTAGGAAGGCTGAGTTACAACTACGCTATCATACGTTCAATGTTAACAGGCCATGTCGATAATTACTATTTGTCCTATCTAAACTCATGTGTGTGATGATGTTTTATCATGCGTAACTATAGGAAAAACGTGAAAAAAAGTACGACAAAATTCGAAGGTCGTCTATCATGCCTGAAAGTAGAGCTAAAGCACAGATACATACTTTCGCTAATAATGAAATAATTACTAAATCTGAAATAGGACAAAAAATGGTTTCGTTACTGTTACACTTCAATAGGCAGTTTTTCGCTAGCGCTGATTTGTCCGTTAGTAGTAGTAGTAAATAATCGATTTGGCCTTATCTTATACCAAGTATTTTGCATAAAAGAGGATATTATGTTAGAGATTCACTATTTAATATGTTGCATGATAATAGTAGTGGGTGTTTTTTTTCATCATGTTTTTTAAATGGAAAAAAAATTAAAATCATCGTTAATATCCAATTACCAAATACTAATTTTTTTAGCTATTTCGAATTTCCTAATTACTTACAGAATCGTGATATTGATGAAGCCCCACAATGTGTCAGGTGTGATGACTCCGAAGTTGCTGTCCTGGATGACACTAATATTTTAAGATAATAAACATGGTATTATTGGAACAAACGCGCCGAACACTAAACATAGTGTTATTTAACTTGAAATCTGTGTTAAAAACACTCAAACGAGTTTATCTTTGTTTGTGTACAGACGTGCCAGTCATCTGTCATCTCTGTCTAAACAGTGTTTCTAGCGACACCCGGGCGCACACATGCGGAGACTCGACACGAACCTCCTCACCGTGTTTTTAGCAATGGCACCCGTTAAACCTCTGTCGGAGTTTGTCTACCCATGCACTGTCCCTTGTTTAGCTACTTCTGCTCTCGATTTTTGTCTTGAAGTGTGCACAAACGTGTCAGTACCCGAGTCACTGCACCTCTATTTGCTGATGCTATGAATATAGTTTTATTACTATTATCGCTACAAAGACAAATAGTCCTACTCGTATGACTGTTAGGAATATATTAACACGAAAAAACAGTCGAGCACATTTGTACTGATAAAGATAATCGCCTTATTTTGAAATTGCAACTATTGCTAGCAAGATGGGTATTATCGAAGGGCATAATAAATCGGCCAATCGCTTCGGTTTTATTGTTTCACTCCATCAACATATGTTGCATAGGACCTTTGTAACCTCACGTGTTTTCGTCAATACTCACAGCCGTGTGACAAGCGGATAGGACGCATTATTGAATAGGCCGTTGGACGAGTCCACCCTGTCGCAGCGCACGAACTGGTACGCGCTTTCGTGTTTACAATAGCACCCTTCAGGAAGGTCCACCGTTGGGCCGCACATCGGAACCTGACAAGAAATGGGTCGGTCAAATGGATATCTATTAAGGCTGTCCGCGGTTCATTATCTCTCGAACTGGATCATGCGCAAAATGACAACCATTAATTCATACTTGCGTGCAGGGACTTGCTTATTCTAAGGAGAATATATCAATGGATGAACAAAGATACATCCTTTATATATTCTCGACTGTCTTTTATGGCTGCTAATTACCATAAAAAAGGTACGTTTTTTCTGTTACGAAATAGATTCGATTCCAGTTGCTCGTCACCACACAATCAATGCATCCTGTCAACGCTAAATATTCAATGCTTGAGATTGTTTAGTTCACTGAGGGACTTCGGCAAACCACTTCGGCCCAGAAGAGCATATTGTTACGCTTCAGCAATACTGTCAACAATACTTGAATCATATTTTAAGCTTATCAACGCGAGGCTATAAAACTTTAACAGTTTGAAGGTACCCGTAAGAAAAATTGCCGTAAGAAAGGCTGTGCCTATCTTAATTGCAACCTCCCGTGAAACTGCGGGGCCCGAATTCTATAAGTGAATTCTCCGAGAGACCGAACCTTATGGCGCAGGAACGTAATAGCCTTTTTCCATAGTGATGTGGGGTTCCTACGACAAACTGCCTGTCAATATAAGAGGACAACTATTTTTATGCGAGAAAGTTGTTAATATGATTTTTGCAATCGTTCATTTTTTAATATTGTTTATTACGGTTGCGCTCAACAACGAGAAGGCATGGTCTAGTGAATCGGCTTTAACTGTTCTCACAGACTCTTTGGAAACATCTATCATTTCCAGAATTATGGTGACATTGAATTTACAATAGTATATTCAGACCTGGATATGCTATCCAAAAGTCGAAGTAAAAGTTTTAATGGTACAATGCCGTTTTAATACAGTGGTCATAGGTTATATTATACGAAACGATAGTACCTAACTATACTAACTAAATACGACCACGCGGTATAGTCCGAATATTCCGATTGGAGCTTTCGACAAGTTCTTGCAGAATTTTCCAAGTAACATATTCAGACACTGTTATCTTACATGACTTTTCTGTTAGGGTCGTTCACTCCTATTCTAAAAACGTTCCGTTACAAGTTGTAAATGGCCTCGAACACTTGTCCGATTCTGCGGATTAACCCTTAAGCCGAACAATAGATTGCCAAAGTGCTTGTAAAAAGTTTAACGAACCTCTGCCTGTGTAACTTGTACAAGTAACTATGGGTACACCTATCGTGTGATTTTCAGTAAGCTGTTATGTCTGTTTCTTCTATTCCTCTCATCGCGCTCGTAGATGAGAGTGGCCAATTTCCTTGCACAGCAACATGATAATCCCAAAACTTGCTACTGGCGTTTCTCTATAGAACAGCCATGTTTGGTGAACTCGGCCCGAATAAATTAAGACCAATTGAGCGATTGTTGTTTATGATTGTTTTCTCATGCCGCGAGCATTACCTGTGTGCTGCCCTCATATTCGGTGCGGGCCTTCGTCGACTGCGATTTCCAGTCGAACTTCACGACATGACCAAACGAGATGATGCCTTTGCTAATGTCACCTAAATATCAATAATCGAAAATAAACAGTCGATATTTAAATGATGATCTATACACGTGAGTTATCATGCTGAGTCGTACCTGATCCCTACATATTGGCGACACCCTGTACACCATAACCTAGCGACACCGATTGTTTATCACGACTTTTATATAGATACAAGTATAATATTGTTCTACCATCTATAAGCGTATGCACAGAAAAAGGAAATCAATCCGCGCTGAACGAAGTTCACGCGCGCATCGTGATCTCAGACCAACGCACCAGCGATCCTAATGCTTCACAACCCCAAAATAAGGAGTTTTCATTCACGACAAGCTATTTTACTCTTGAAACAACAAAGGCTAAAATACTGGCGACTTTTGCAGAAATACAGCATAAATAAAATCCAGGGTTAGACACTTGCGAGTTCCCTATGAATCTACCGCAATGTGTAACGGCATGCAGAAATAGCCCTGTCTCATCCTTCCTTCGTCGTAGTTGATGAACTTCGCGGAGCGTCCCATTCATTGAGATTACCGCGTTAGTAGACTTCCTCGTTGATCGTTTACCCCAACGATTAGCGTTTTTCTCAACTACTGATCAATTTTTCACTTCCGAGAGACCTAGATTGCTATGTTTGCAGTTTATAAAGATACCTTCGGCCCACCGACTTGTCATAATTAGGTCCACTCCTCAAGGAGAACGACCCGCCGCCACCCAGTTTCCCGAGGACAACTAACGTCATGCCGCATAAAAACATGAGCGGATGGTCTCTGTGCCATTTTTGTCCGGATGTTTGTCGTTCACTTCCCTCCTATTTTCTATTAAGGACCCAAATGTCTGATCGCTTGCGAAATCTTGGTCATTGCACCTGGACGTCATCAGGGAGCTGAATAACCGGTCGCATGGCTACCTAGACAGCCTAAAAAGCTTTCAGCCTAGCACTGAAACACGCCATTTTTAGGCGAAGTACTATTTTATTTCTTAACATGATTACTTGTAGGTCTACACGTTTTGCTCAGTGATGCTCTGATCTGCTTAATCGGTCCAAATAGCATATGATGGCCTTTTGACCTTGCAAATAGGCGTTTACGAATGTGATGGCCCACAGATTCGATGTCTGTCCTAGAAACAAGTCTAGAAAATAGGAAGAAGGTCGCTGAGAGCCGGATTAAGTGAATGCTGTGGGAAGTTAATTGATTCAAGTCTCTTTTCGTGAATTTCTTCCACGTGGCCGTACCGTTGACGAACGTTTAACTTGTTCACGTCGAGATTTTCAGTTAAGTAATGAGATGCTCACAGCCTCTGCAGTCCCTCTAATCTTAATTCAACGGCCGTCTGGTAGCATTTAGTGAACTTTCCCTGAGTTCTTGTGGTGATTGCAGTTTTCGCCGGCCTACATATTCACGATCTGTCACGCTTAATTGCTATCGCTAAAAATTTCACGGTGTTAACGGTGGTGCAAAGTTCTCGTAAACGCTGTTTTATTTGAACTGAATGACGGCTAATTGTTAATATTTTTGGCTTTTTTTTTTTTTATCGAAACACTAATACCGAACGACATCAGGTTATGAAAACATAACTCAACGTTGGCTGAAATTTTCAACGTATGCACAACTATCAATAACCAGAATTTTTCTGACGAACAACGCCATCTTCATGTTGAGGCTGGAAACTTTTTAATTTACGTATCTAAATGATGCTGGCCCTCCTCTTAAATTAGGAAACTATTTTGCATTAGTCCGGAACATCGTTCACGCAAAAAGCTCCGTGTCCGAATTGAAGGGTTCAATTATCATTGCCGATGCACACAGGCTTTTTTTATTTACTTTTGTTGAAACGATGAAATCTGCCAACACTAATATCAATGAATTGAAATACTCATCATTTGAGCTTGTTTTGAAAATTGGGTCGGCCTTTATTCTCTGGCTTTTTACTATCTACTAACATTAAAGTATCATTATAAATATAATGAGATGTAAGCCTGTCTATACCCATTTTGTACCGTTAGTAAATTATACAATATCGTTCCCTGTTTCGAGTGTATCCAGCAAGACGAAATGACCCGCGTCAAGCTCACGGACGTACGCATACTGTGGACGGACAAACGGCGAGTAACAGTGACGAGATTTGAGGGTGAATACAGTTTAATGGCCGAAGTCTATGTATGGATGTAGTATAGATATGGTCAGGAAAAAGGCAAACTTTCTGGCTTCAAGTGAGCAGATAGGTTAGCAGCTGTCCCCGTAAGGATAACTTGGTGGGTAATATATTTGTCTGCTAATCCGGACACGGTCTGTTTCGTGCTGGAAGCCAGTCGTCTGTCTGACGGAATGCCCACCGGCGCTACTGGACGTAAAACTCGAAACGCAGAGAGATGGATTAGTAGCGGAGAGATTGAAACTGTGTCACGGGTTGAAAACAGATAGGGTGGAACAATAGAAGGAGGAATCGATTACGCTGTAGCGGGACACTCAAAGATTTGTATTGAAGAAAAATCTCAGGCGGGATTTGGAACAAGAGTTTGACTCGAGAACGGTGACTCAGATAAAAAGGGTGCAGGAGATAGTTAAACGAGATAAAGAATAAACCAGGCGGATAAATACGTTCAATTAGGGGGAGAGATATGGCTAAACACTTATCCATAAACTTAAAAAAAAAACACGTATTGCTGTATTCTTATCCCTAATAGTATGCATATGGCAGCAATCAAATTCCACTGACACAGGTTCCCTTTAAGGATTAAGTAGTACATTTAAAAAAAAAAACTCTTATGAGGAAAAATAATTAACTACAAATATTCGAGTTGAAAGTAGTAATACCATGCTTGTTCATGTTATCGGTGCAAAACAAAAGTTATCAAGGGAGTAATTGTATAATTGCTTCCCGGATATCAGGTAATGTCGGTTATATACGTAACTTCGTGAATCTACGGGAATTTGCTTCCTGTAAATCGAGCTTAGGCAAGCTCGTTGACAGGCGTCAGTGGGAAGCGTTGTGCGCCGACCGAATGAAACTGCCCACATTCTCCTGCTTGCCTCAAGTGGTCCGTAAGAGGATGCTGATGATGCTGCCTAGCGGGCATTCCACTGGATGCCAAGGGTCTGCACGCGTAAACATACCGGCGTTTTCACTTATTGTCATTACCAAAGAATATATTCTCTGAAACGTTCCGCGCTCGTTTATAAAAGATATAATAGTAGAATGGTCGCCATTATACGACTTATGACAAACAGATCAGCAAGCGTCGTAACTGGTTGACAGCGTCTAGCTACCATCACCTACTAGTCGAGTGCCTGTGACTACATACGAACGACCCGACCAAGCCACTTTTCTCCACTCAGCTTTGCCCGACTGAAGCGTACCGAAGCGCCCTCAGTACCGAAGGCAATTCAGTATAACCGTTGCCTCCGAACTCTGCCACTAACGGCTGTGGAAACGTTAACAAAAAAAAAATTTCCTTCTGCTACTTTTCTGCTGTGCAGCAATGCATTTTTGGACCGGTCTCACTCTGATGCGATTTTGATATTTGCCTATTCAATGACTATTATCTGAATAATCTTAATAATTTTATGTCTTTGGATTTTCCTGTAGTGTCTCATCATAATTGATAAAAACATTGACGTATATGATATTATCAGGCAACATTATACTAGATTCGTTCATATTCACGTAAAGACCGTGGCGCACAAGTACTCTTAGCATGTTAAACGATCACAGCTTCGTCGGTCACTTCATCCCACCGACCTGTTATAGTTAAGGCAACGTGGCTCTGAACTCAGGGTAGCTAAGGCGGCGCCTCAAGGACTAATGCGTTTGTATGACATAATAATAATAATTACTGCAGTGGCATATAAAAAGAACGTCGCGCGTTCAAGATAAGGCAAATTTTCCTTCTTAACAGGTGACCTAGAAAACTGTCCCTACTCAAAATGTGTACTAGTTCGGTTATCACCTTTTCCATAGGTTCATTCATATATTTCTCCTTTTTATTTTTGCTTCTCAAGGGATTACGTTAGCCCTAGAAAACGTTCTGGATACTTAACAATTTAACTCGAGCTCATCGATCTAACTACATCACACTTTGGCTCGTACAAAATCTCAATAAACCAATGAGGTAACGTATTTTTTTTATATATTTTTAATACACAACTATAATTCTTCAATCATTTTCATAATATATTTAGAAGAAAGAAACGTTTATGGGCGTAAGCTGTACTTATGCGAATAAGGGATCCCGCTCTTACCGTAAAATCAATATAAATCATACTAAAATTCTTAGCAAAACAAAAAATGACAGAGTGGCTGGTTCGTGATATACCTTATTAAAAAGTCGTTGGAGTGAAAGTAGGATTGTACCTAGAAATCAGTTATTTTCAGACCTTTAACAGACTAGACACTATAATGCAATGACCGGAACATTTTGTTATAGGCGCTAAAGGTAATTGCATGCCGTCTGATAGATACGACAGTCGAGCTAACATTTCTCGAGGGCAAAAAAAGTGAGTTCTGCTAGCAACAATGTAGATTTTTTTTACTGCTGAGAGCTATTAGACTGCCCGTTGAGCCACCCACGTCGACTAGACGGAACGTTGTTAAAAGAGCGTGAGCATCTTGTGATGCCACCTAAACGCTCGTTGAGTTATAGGCAAAAAAAAAAGTAACGAATATTTCTGTTTTCTACATGCTAAGTCTGAACGGGATTGCTTTGAAGGTAGCTAAGAAGCCTCTTCAGTGAACATGCTAAGAATAACGTGATAAGTTCTTTGCATCGCACTAATAAAGAAGACAGCGTCATGTCCGCTATGTGTTTTCCACCTTCGACCCAGACGATATAAACATGCATCACAGAACGCATCAGGAACAGATCCCTGTAGAGGACCGTACAAACCGAGTTGTCATAGTTGCAGTATCTATTGGAAAAAAAAACAGAAGAGCAGTCCTACAGCTAATTTAAGCATGGTGTAGTCTACCTATGACAAAGTGATATTTCGTGTACAACGTTTAGAAACAAATGCCAGTTTCTCTTGTGCTGTTAGCTTTCAACAAGCTACATACTTTTTAAAGTTCAACTCGACGAGTTTGGCAATGCTTCGATGGAAGCACCATAAAACAAATTGTCGTAGATATTATAGAGGACATGAGCGGCCAATATTTAAGCAGCTATCGCGAAACTATAACAGAACTGGTTCGGGCTGTCGTCGACGTCACCTTCGTTCCGAGAGCACCGCCTTCCGCGCAACTCCTATCGCGCCTTGTTCGGGTTGCCAAGGCCGACACGAATAACATAGAAAGTTACACGCCAAACGCCACGATCACACAGTGTTTCGCTATATTCGACATAGTCCGAGGTAGTCTCGTCCGCCGGTTATTCGACCCACTTACAAGCTAGAATGGGCCAACTCTACCGCTGGAAACTTTAATATATCAGGCGGCCTAAGACAATACTCCAGAGCAGGAATTCTCGAGAAGGCTTCTTCTCACCTAGAGTGGCCAATACAGCGAACGACTATGGTGTCTCCCTGTAAATGCAAAATTTAACCCTTAAATAAATGCATCTTCTTTTTTTAATATGTATTTAAACACGTCGTTACAGCGAACTTTTGTTGTTCAGATGTGAATCTACCCAAAATTAGGTTGGGCACCGGCATGTTTTGGTACAATTTGTAATTTCGCCCTTAATCTGCTGCTAAAAATTATAGCAGATACTCTTGAAGACGACCTTTTGGTGATGGCCTTACGCACGCCGCAAGCCTGACGTGTCAAAGCACAATGCCGACAATAGCAACTTAGGTAGGTAACTGGTGTGTTCTTTGGGATGACGTCTTGTTGCTTACGTTAACTGGACGTCTACCGTCTAGTTTATTAAAGAAAAAAACTATCTATATACGTGCAAGTCACTATCGCAGGATAAAAGCGGTAAAAGCAAACAAGGAAAAACTATTTTAATGGCAAGAGCTCTGATTCTTGAGATTCTGTCATCCCAAAAGAGCTACAGAACGAATTATCTGAGGAAATGTTAAAAGAACTATTCGAATTTTGTATTCGAGATTTACCGTATGTTCAGATTGGGGTCGTTTAAGCTGCAAAGAAAGATATGATCATATGATTTTTCCTTTTGCAAATATGGATCATATTGATTAGAATTTTAAAGTCGACCCGTTACTTATGATCTAGGGTTGTTTGCGAGAAGGATCAGTCGTTTGAGCTTTCCTCCCGTTTACACGACCTACTGCGAAGATTTTTAGATTATATTATCATACTATAGCTGAGTAATTAAGTTAAGAGAAATATTACTATTTATGTCTGCCGTGCTTTTTATGCAGCAAGCTAAACTTAAGTTAATAGAGGCTTGTGAATCAAACTCAAGATGTTAATACAGTAACAGCAAGCGTTTAATCTTCCATTATAGCAATTCGACTCTACGCGGAACTAATACGTTTCAAGTTATCGAACACTCAGCTTGAGGAATTATACTACTACAGGTAGCTCAACTACATTAGTCTTTTGTGTTTACGACCATCGTTTTTCCAATCTACCCGAAGCGGAAGCACCTGCAACGGTTGTGGCTCTAAGTGATTGCGTCTGGATTGCTTGTATAGGCACGCGGCTGACGTTTATGTCGACCCGATCTTAATTTGTACCCGGTACTTTGTATCTCTGTACCCGGACTGTGTAGAAATGTCAGTTGACTGAGGCTTGTTATCTGTGTTCGTCTAACTTACTGCAAGCTTTTTCATCCTCGCCGTTGGCGCAATCCTCGTGCCCGTTGCAGTGTAGTTCCCGTGGGATGCAGGTGGTCGAATTGCCGCAGGGGAAGTGCGAAGGCTGGCAGATAACCCGTGGGTGCTGTCCCGACGGACCAGAAGAGTCGTCGACTGGAGGGGCTGTGCAGGTGTGCAGATGTATATGCACAGAAGAGAGGCATCCATTGGAGTATAGATCAAGAACGACACAGAAAAATAGAAAGAGACAATATAGAGTGTAACCAAAGGCGAAAACAAAAATGAGACAAAATAGAAATCGTTGTCAATAATTATAATAATAATAATAATAATAAAAATGTCAATGATTGTCTACGGTTATAAGTGCTCCTATACTGTGATTCTTCTCTAAAGTGTAACTGCACAATAATCCAAAGTAAATATCCGTATATAAATTAATGGTGATTCCTAGTCAACACTTACAACAATACAAAACAACGCTTTTTCGCGTTCAAATCCACCGCATTATATATCAGTTACCACTTAGCATTGAAGGAATACTTCATGAAAATTCTGGCTGAGTTTCGGCCACATTTTTTCAAACAAGATAAAGGAGTGAAGCGCCGTTTCCGACTGTAAAAAATCAGCGTGCACCTTGATCATTGTTGTATGTAATATCGAAGGGCAAAGTGTCGCTTATCTAGACACACAATATTGAAGTCATTTTTTTCTACAGGTATTACTTACGATCTCTCGTGGAACCTGCTGTATATTCTATCAAAATTATCCGCATCTAGCTTAAACGTCGTGTACTTCCTAGAACCCTAACCTATTCTAGATGCATTATTATCAGCTTAATAGAGGAATACGAGACCTGTTGAACAGTTTAGTAGCCTTACTTTCTCTAAAACAAGTGCTTCGCTTCGTAATTACTTCGTTTCGCAAAGGTTTCGTAAAGAAATCTATCAGCCCCTTATTGTTCCTTCCTGCGTTTAATTTGGTGTATAATAAATACAAAAGGGTCAAGTTAATTTTTTTCAGCCTGACTTCAAGCAGATCTCACCGTCGGTCCTTTTTTTTCCTACCTCCCTAGTTGGTTTTCTTCACCATTCATAGCTTTGTCACAACTTCGAAAATTTGCCGCGAGATCGGCCCGGGACTTAACAGAGTTGC
Organism: Varroa destructor; assembly: GCF_002443255.2. Lineage (NCBI taxonomy): Eukaryota > Metazoa > Arthropoda > Arachnida > Mesostigmata > Varroidae > Varroa > Varroa destructor. Next base: position 44,956,433 of record NW_019211454.1, on the reverse strand, counting down.
TTGGTCGTTGTCAGAAAGCTAATCGAGGGTAACGCCGCTAACAACGAAGCCGAAGCAACAACAGCAGATGCATAGGCGGCAGCAGCAGTTGTTCTGCAGTAGCGGCTTAAGGCTTGTCTGCATGTCACTCACCGTAACCGGACTTCTACGCGACACGTGAGCAGACGACAACGACGCCAGCATCGGCAGCGTCAACGAGATGCACAGGAACAAGATAATGGATCGCGACGATTCATCTTGTCCCTCTGGGCTGTGAAAACTGTTTTTTTTCAGAGCGGTGCGACAATTGTACAACCACCGAGATGTTTGTCCCAGCAGTGTAGTACTTTTCCTGGATTGCTGGACCGACCGACCGACTGACTCGTCGGGTGTCTACCGGTTAGGCGATGCGTGCTGCGTGCTGTGACGAAGTCGTAGTTGAAAACGTCGGTGGCGAAGCACCGACAACTCCGTCTAGCCCGACCGGCTGTTATTGCAAAAGATATACTCCCGTTATAGTTAGCGAGGTCAGCTACTGACTAGTCATCCAACCGGCGGACCGATTAGACAGCAGCATCTAAAAGCAAGCAACTCTTTCATTGACCCCAGTGTCTTTCCACCGACTAGAGGTAATCGTATACTGATCAATTTGTTTTGGCATCAAGAGAGCGGCGGTGCAGCCCGCAGCCTGCGAGAGGGACAAGGCGAAAGCGAGAAAGGACAAGCGGTCTGCACAGCTTCTGGCAAAGCACGAACTACAAATGACGGAGTGACATTGGGCAAAGGCTAGGTGGGCCAAACAAGTCTGTAGCAGGCAGACGGCGCGCTTGAAGGATAGTGGAAGACAGGTATAAATAACGACGGTGAAGTAAGCAACCAGGCGTTTTGCAGGTGGCAACAGCTGCTCACTGATGCTGAATTGCGCGAAAAGGCCTGAGCGTCTCTGACTATCTTTGGCAACGCTCTAAAAACGGTAGGAAGACGCACGTTGCTGCTAGATATTGACAATATTGACGAGTGCATCGTCATGAAAATGGTTTAGGTGAGATGAGCGAAATATTGGAAAACTCGCGACAACAGGAAGACCCTTCTTCTATTGATAAACAACGGTTAGGAGTGAGTGCACATAAAATGACAGCGTGTCGACCTATATTGCTGCTCTGGCCAATAGTACGACCTGTCAGGAACGTCTGTCTGTACGCAGCGACTAATTAGTATCGTGGAACTGTGTTTGCGATTAAGTAACGCTTAAATTACGGAAAGAAAGAAGAACAGTGGTGGATATAAGAAAAAATAACGTTAGGCCGATACCGAACATACACTTAAGGTTCTTTTGAAATGTATCGACTATACGTAGCATCAGCATATGAAAAATTTGCATACGGAAATGATTTCCTTTTAGATTTATATCTAAACTGAAACTCGCCCCTAAAAACAAAAGAGCTACGAACGTAACTAATGGCTCCAAAATGTCTTGGCTTATTATATCCACTATGCTAAATATTAGCAGGAATTGTTTTGGCCTTTTAATCAATTCACTGATGTAGTATATTCCATGTGATAATTTCGAAAAACCATCGACCGCATAGCCTTCCGGCAAGCGGGAATTTTCATTCACTTACCTACTAAAAATTTACCATACAATTTTCAATATTAACTAGTCTATAGGGTATTAAAGGAAAAACAAAAAATAAATACTCGTGTTACTCGTAATGCTTTTTAGCTGTTCATATGTGAAAATTAATAATTTCGTGATAGTCAATAGTTTTTTCGATAATGTTCCTTCGTTGTTGAAAGGAACAAAAATGCTAAACTAAAGCCTATAGACCAGGTTCGAACGGGCGAATCACCTGCATCATTTCCCGGAAGCAAACGAGCCCTGCTTTGCGGTCGGACCGTTTATAAATCCTTTTAATTTCTAATCCGTTGATCGATGACGACCCTGGAGCTTTCGGCTAACCTAATAATCTCTATCCAATCAGTTGCTCTTTCTGATCTGACCCAACCAACAAAGCTTTCCTTCGAAGCACACAATCTCTATAACAAACGAAGAGTATCTGCCACTGCCGAGTCGCTAGTTCCGAACATACTCACGCCTAGCCACGAATAACTGAAGTTCTCATGACGCTAAAGTTATCTCCTCTTTATGATCTTTTTCTATTAGAGATGATGTATGCGAATGACCTTTACCGGTGTGCTGAAATAACACGATGAAGCTAGGTGAATACCGGTGCTTCAAGTTGATTGACGTAGTCTGAACGAATTTGTAAAGAAAATCAATACCAAGCTAGTTTCACGCTTAATCGTGTGCGTTTTCTGTTTTGAATGATGCTGTTATGGGGCGCTCATTGTACACACAAAAAACCTACAGGCCGTAATCACAGGTAAAAATGATCTACTATGTTATCTGTTACGGAAGAAAACGCTCGCTAAGACGCTGGTCAAAGACGTTGCGTAAAGCTATCTTTTGTGATTAGCTTCTGGTTTAGGTTGTAAAAGCCTAGTGCAATGAGAAGAACTGTCTACGTTAACTATAAAATATGTTAGCTTTGGCATATATGTTATCAGCATAAATATATAGAAATAAGTGACTCATATATA
>NW_019211454.1:44946122-44953753 GCF_002443255.2 Varroa destructor | reverse complement strand
TATATAGTTTACGCTTCATTCAGTTATTAAACAGCTTGAAATATCTTATCTAACCAGAGCAGCATCACGCGTCCAACTGAACACGTGACCCCTTCCATTTCAATGATCGGCGGTCCCCTATTGTTCGTAAGGTGTGACACTCTTAGCGTAACGGTGACTTCGTGGGTGTTGATGTAACGTTTCCGTTTTATACTGGGTATATGCGATCGCTTGACCTCGGAAGCTGGTCGCTACAAGAGCCGACGGGCGGATCTAGTTTACTAGTAAACATTTTGTTCTACACTTGACACCGCAAACAGATTCCGAGCAGTCCACAAGGCCAATATAGAAATGACAGGAACCTATTAGGTGACATGAAATTTTGTAGGTGGACAAAACAGAACAAGTTGTCGCATTCTCACCTTGAAGCGGTTTGCGCCCACCCGCAGACGACGCCTTTTTTTGGGGCGATAAGTCCGAGCCGACGCTTCGTCCTAATGGTTTGGATTTGACTCTAGCCAGGTTGTGGTCGTCAAACTCAATAGAAATCATAGCGTTAAGGAATCATAGCACTAAGGAACAGCAGACTGGACAAATTATTCCTACCTGTTGTTCCTCTCCTGCGAGATTCAAAGCAAACGCAATAGAGCAATTGAGTTCCCGCCGCTACTTTACGACTCACGCAAACGCGGGGATCAACACGACCGACCTGTGTATTTGACTACACATGTCCCTTGCACACCAGCCTTCAGGCAAATTCTCTGCTAACCAAGTCGAAAACTTTATTCCTGGCAAACAAGAAGCAAAAATTCCGGTCACGCAAGCAGGGCGCTATACCAACATCTAATGCCAGAGATACCATTGTGTTCAGATATTGTTATTTCATCGCATGCGGTCTGTATATCCACTGTGATCTTATCGTTTTTCTGGTAACAATTCGTCTCGTGTCCGTAGGCCAGGTATTGTTTTAGAACTCTGAGAAATTCTCTTGATTCCAAAAAGCCCCTTTATGACAGCAAAACTCTATGCGACGTTCTGGCTACGCGGCCAACGATTCCGTTCTGTCACTGTGCCATCTTGCTATTGACAAATACAGTTACAAACAAAAGCGCAAAGAAAGGGGATGTGTACAGAAAGTCTGGACGAAAAATACGCCATACGTGTGATATAAACAAAAAACTGTTGAAGGGTTTTTAGCATGACTAACCACCTAGCAATCACGTAACCAGCTTTTGAGCCAGGGGGCACACTTTCTGCGAAGTCATCAATTTCTTATACGAACCATCTATACACAAACAGGAACGTTTTTGCGGTGATACGGTTATAATTGTATGCTGTTCTTAGCTTAATAGGATCTACTATTAGTATCTAGACCGTAGCCAGACGAACACGACTATAACACAGTGCTTGTATGTTGAAAATCCCAGACTGCTGCCCAGTACCCAGTATGTCAAGTCACCCCAGAACTCCCCATCGTCTACTTGTATCTGCGTCTATCGGGGCGAAACAGTAGTACCATAATGAACGAGCCAGGATCGAGGGGGTTTGACTGTGCCCGCGGCTGTTACTATGAATGCTGTGGTGCCAACAGCGGCGGCAGCAGTCAGGGAGACGCCCCACAAGCAGCCTCACTTTTCCTGTTGATTTTTCGGCCCCGTCTCTGTGTCTTCCGTGCCTTCATCTCAAAGCAGGAGGCTACTTTCCATCTAACTACACCGAAGTTGCGTCCGGCCCAGTCGCCCAACTAGCAGCTAACGCTGTATTAACGGGCGCGTGCGAGTTAGCACGCCCGCGTAAAAAGTCGGCCAAGCGGAAATGAGTATCTCACCGGAAGTGTCACGCAGGAAGAGAGCGGGTTCCAAGTGGTGGAGCTGTCGTAATGTCTTCGCCTACTGCTGGATGCATCAAGCAGTTTTGCCACTTATCGCAGCCACCAGTTCGACGGCCCTTACGCAAGATAATCTGACCGCAACACAGATATTTGATCAGATCATAAAGTTTAGAATTTATCTCTTGCGGACTTCAATTCAGCGAGTTCTGATATTGACTTTTTTATTCTAACTACCGTTACTGCCTTTGTTATTTTAGCGACTGGGAAAATACTACTGGGTTGCTTTCATGTCGATGATACGTCGCGCGCGTCCTCGACGACCTCAACTAACGTTAGTATCAACGTTTACATGGTAACCTAGACCACTGTTACCTGTATCTAGGACGAGTTTCCAGCAGGCAGTCGCGGCGGATGCATCTGGGCATAAACAGTTGATGGTCGGCTTCCGTTACAGTGTAGCCTGCACGATCGGTTGGCCAACTTGGCGGAAGGTTATTCGCGCTGTGCCACTTTGCAGGCCCGCTTACATGGGAACTCAAACCTTAGTCTTACTGCACCCTCCCAAACATTGTCCTAGCCAGATTAATGGCTCTCACCTTCCCCAAACCACTCTCCCGTTGTCGCCGCTACAGCTATCCTTTTTGCTTTCTGTAAAACTTATCGAAGTACAGCAGGACACCACGCAGTGTCGACCTTTACCTGTTGACCGATTCTGGAAGACAAAGAAACAAAAGCTTGCGGCTAACATATAGTAATTAACACATGTTAGTGAAGAGAAACAAAGATGGGGGGTGAACAGTGCGCCGGCAACACCGCCCATATAAACAGCAGCACTTTGGTTAATGCTTACGTAGTTTTGTATAATCTGCAGTGGAGGTAGCGCTGTGGAGTGACAGGTAGTAAGTTCCCTATGGCCACATGGGAAGAAAGGTGTAGACAGGACTGGGTGGCTGGTGCCTAGTCTTGAGTGCAGTGGAAGGTGGAACGGTGCACTTTGGGAACCCAACCACAGTCGATAGAATGCGTTCAAGCACTCTCCATGGAGGTGTGCTTATGTAACTGCGCATCTAACTGGGTTCGATGAAAGGGTAGCAGCAGCGAAGGCACGGCAACGGACATGTGCCAGCAACCCGATTGTCGACTCGTTTCTTTTGCGCCAGTCCGGTCAGATCATGAGAATCGGGTATCAAGGAAGAGGACGGAGACAGAATTCCCTGGTAACTGTAGGAGTTATAGTTGTGGTAACAAAAGACAGCGAATGCGACAGCTAAGTGGGTTGCAATAGAATGCAGTTGGCGCCGGGCCGATATAAGGGTCCTGGTTCTTCTCTATTCCAATTATTAGCACAGTGTGATACTGTAACGGTCTCCACGACACGTATAAGTTAAATGAACCACTTTTAGTCCATTGCGAGGGCTAGGTTTTCTGTTCCCGCCGGTTAAAGTCTACTCCTAAAATTGTAGTATGTGAAAATAGCTTCGTAGGCCAAATGCCCGCTAATTTTAGGCGTCATGAGTCTATATATATACGTCGACAACAACCATAGTGTCCGTTGTCGTTGGCATATGTGACTCATAAATCGACGAAATGTAATTCATAATTGTACGCTTTATTAATACTCGCAATGTTAATAGATCATTTCAGCTAAGTGAACTATCAAGCTGGCTTAGGCTCAACAAAAGAAAAGTGCCCAAGATTAGTACAACCATAGTGAGCTTTAAGTTTAACTTACTTCAATTTCGGTCCAGTCAAAAAACGCCAACTGCATAGATGCATTTTTCACGTATTAATGTTCTGAATTTTACGTCCAATTTACTTGCGTAAAGCATTGCTTGAGAACAGCGGGGGCTCCTTCCGTCACGGAAGGAAGCCAGTTGTAAGTCTCACAGGTTCCAGTGCTTAGTCGGCAAACGCGTTACCACTGCACCATCACGGGGAAGCATTATGCGTCAAACATGTTTTTGTCGGCCCATATTATACATACTACTATGGGTGCGTTTAAATTGACTGTGTCTGATTATGTTTGGTGTCAACCGAAAATAACAAATATACTATTCGAAATCAGTGTACGATTGATTAAAACATTTTCGTTAGAGATATCAAATTGATTTATGTTGTAATAAACTTTTTTCTGATTTGAGGAAAAGGACACTTACGTTTAATTAAGGATACTAGTTCGCGCTCAACTGCATGTGAGAAATAAAGTTCTATGGACTGAGTCGTCTGTCTGTGTGGATCTATCTACGCCATTTACACATAAAATGTGCATATTTACTCAAAAAACTTCACTAACTATCGTAATCGCTAGTCCTCATCAGGCTTACTACGTATTTCCTTGTTTAGTATACACTCGGATAGCATTATAAAAAGAATCGAAACTCGGCTCACACCGCACCCCTGAGCAAGCCCACCGTACCGCTCCAATATTGAAGCAATTACGGAATACACCGGCACTTCCAGCCTGTTCGGAAGTTGGCTCTATCAGTAATCCAACCCCCCTTCAAACGGCCCGTCGTTTACTCTCCATCTTTGCCCCCTCGTTCTCTCTCATATCGTTTCATCTCCCCTTTCTTGATCTAGACCGCAGACTCTTTTTCCATTCAGCAGCGCCCCGCTAGTCCGGTTTCATCCCCATCCTCGATGAGTTTTAGAAGAATGCGCGCAGTCACACATTGTACGTGTATCTGGTATGTGTCACCGATAAATGTAGAAATATACAAGTGTGTAATAGTGCATTGTGCCGCAGGGATGAATTACATGATCAATTTGGAAGCGGAAAACTACACAAAAGAGGTCATGCAAGTCGACATGAAAGACGTTTTTGGATAAATCCATTAGAAATCGCTATGATCAACCCATTTTTTAACCTAGACATCTCCTGCCAGCTTTGGTCCGCTTTGGTCTACATCGCCTTCATAAGCGTTTGTGGAGTCGCTCATCGTTCGAAGAAGTGGATGCACAAGGCGGCGGTGCTTTCGGGAACGGGGCTGAGGCCACCAGCGACAGTGGCCAAACCAAAAACTCGATTCACTTTGTTACTGAACTTAAACTTGCCAAAAGAGAAGCCAACTTTGTGGCTGTGGTGAAGATAAACTTTTAACTTACCGAACGAAGCGAACAGCACGTTCGAGTGAAAGCGACGCATCGGCCAAAAGAATAACTCGTATATATACTCGTTAGTATCTAAAAATATCTAGTCCTTGTCTCAGCTTACTTGCTTCTGCCCTTCCAGCTTGATGACCCGCGGAACTGGGAAGTTCTAAGGTTCGGAAAGCATAGAAACAGGATGATGCAAAAAGGGTCAGACAACCAGACAGAAAGCGTATGTTCTGGAAGATGTGCTTCTGAATACCATTTTTACCAGCCACAATTTACTGCTAATCATCGACGATCCGATCTAATCCGAACATTTCCAATGAACCCGTAAGCGCCGTGTTATTTCTGTATTATTGTGAATTTTGGGCTGGCTCTCCAGTGGTGATATGAATAGATTTAAAATATACAGATGAAAGTTAGAATGGGTGTTTGACTTATAAATATATCTTATGTACGATAAGGAAAGCAGAACTATAATTTATATTTTCGGATAGGTGTGTTATCTAGGCGAAAACCAGAAACGCAATAGGGAGCGAAGGCTATCTTAAAATAGATTGCTCACTTCAGATGCGAAACACCGAAGACAGACCCATTGTTGAATCGACAACAAACGATAGAGTTTATTTATCTGATGCACACTTTTGTTTCGTGGACTGCCATTTAGTAAAATACGGTAAATCTTCGTAAATCTAAAAATGAAACTATTATAATAATACGAACTGCCAAAAAAGAAACCTTTGTAAACACCTGCCCTTAATACCACACAAGAGGTTAAATATATCGAAATCCAAGTCCAATGGGTAAATAATTGCTACGAAACCATAATGCAAAGCCCTCGATAGAGTTCCCACATCAGAAGTGACATAGATCATCAACGTAAGCTTGGTCCATGATCACCAATTTTGTCCAGGCGCCAAAAGCTGTGTGTGCTGAAGCATGGTGAGATCTATAACGTCTTCAATTATTCATCTAAAACAACACTATATATGTATATATATATATATAGTTTCGTTATATATATAACTATATATAACGAAACTCTAAAAGGGTATACAATCTCTACGCACAACTGATTCTCGGCAATTGCGGATGATTATGTTCGATTAAAGTTGACGTATCTTGTTTTGATCTAATAGATGAACAATGGTAAAAGTTCGTTATTCTGTATTAGTTATCCAGTTTACGCTTTCCGGCTACACTCGAAGATGTAGTTACCTTAGGCCCATTCCATTACCGACTTGAAGATGCCTATTGGATAGGGTTAGCGGACCAAACAATGGACTTTCAAGCGATGTGAGATTTCTAGCGCTAGAGTGCTTACAAGCACTGGGTCGAGCTTCCTCTGCGTTGAAAGCGCCTTATGATATCCCGTTTCGAAGATATGAATACGCCACGGCAGCTTCTTTCTAAAGGACGGACTGACCTGTGTGAACAGGGTCTGTTTCGTGCATTCGCATCCTTCAGGTCTTGTAACAGACCCATAGGCAAGCAGGTCATGTACCCCCGTATATTATTCCTACTGTGTATGTGTGTGTGAGTGACACGTTAAGAGTGTGTTCTCAGCACGATAATGCACTTCGCTCTCCGCGGGGTATCGTGTCGACACTTAAGGTTTTCCCCAGCAAAACACCTCACCCTCTGGACACCACTTGGGACTTCGTTTCTGGGAATGATAGCATCCCCTATTTACTTGAAATCCTGTGGCTAACCACAGGGTAATCAAGTTATCTTAGTCTGAGCGGCTCATACGAATACTCGTTCGGTTCTTAGAAGGTAACTTCGCTCAGACGTCAACACGTCTTCAGTTAGCCGTCGCTAACTTGCAAAGTATTACAATCGTATAAGTTTTCATTGTCAGATTCGCCTTACTTTCGTGGGAGAACAGCCCAGGAAAGTAAGCTACTATTGGTTCGATGAAAAGATCTAGTTAGAGATGCTAATGTACAATATACATTCTGCTCGTTAATTGAAGGAAAGCTTTTAGTTTGTTATAACTTATGCGGTTTTCCATAGGACACGCCCATTCTAGCACACCGCTGGCGCAAGGATCCTTTTCTACGTTAAGTACTAAAACAAACCTTAATAATTATGAGCTGTTGTCTATCTTTCCGCTTCTTTAACGTGTTTGCCTGTGTGCTTCATTCAACGGTTGTGAAGCATGCATGCCTCAATTGCACAGATGTTCGTTCTTCTGTTACTGAAGTAAATCAGCGAATTTGTGATTATCTCCAGTTCGAATCTTTTTGATAGACGTAAATTCAAATAGGACTTCCTGCTCCTCTCAGCTCTTCTTCTGATGTACGCACTTAACTGGCTGACAAGATATACGAAACCTTTTATAGTGGGCTATGCTTATGTCTTTCTTTCATACTGAATACCTTAGGCAGTACTAGATACGAGCAATGAGGTTACGTGAGCAGCGCAACGGGACGCTGTGTTCTTATTTTAATTCTTCTTAATAGACGACCAAATGCGGTCTAAGATATATTTGGCATTAATGCTCCAGTTCCTTGTTAAGGCTAAGATGGTCCCCATGGACGACGAAGCTAGAAGATATCTAGAAAGTTTTTTTCTATTCAGTGGCTGATGGGTGGGCGTTACTATGTTTTTTATTATTTTTTTAAATTAGTCGTCGGCATTAAGGCTCAAGCTTTTTTGCGTGTTAACTTTTCTTAGGGATGAAAATGGCAGATAACAACAACAATATAGACACACACACACATAT
>NW_019211454.1:44822797-44946022 GCF_002443255.2 Varroa destructor | reverse complement strand
TATATGCGTTAAATTTCTATCTGTTAATGCACTAAGAAACTACTATCTTTAGCTATAAAAAAACAAATACATTCTGGCATGACGAGTTATGCGTTGTCCGGTGCAGCGGTTAGACCTCTATTTTTACGAACGAAGCAGCTTATTTCTTTAAACGAAGGGTATGAACAGTGCTATAGCACTAGAGCCACTTGCCACGATTAATTATAAATTGATTGCAAGTTGGCTAAATGCTGAAACGTCCAGCCAAGATTTTTTCACCAGGTTTGTCTAATATAGGTTACTGAAACCTCTAGATTTATGGGTCACGTATTTACCTGCAAATTTTAGGGACATGTTGTGGTGTAGGTTCGAATTCAACCATAAACAGACTTTTTTTTTGTTTCGTAATAGCTGGGAGCCATCCAGTCGTCTATCTGATTGAATTATAGCTAACGGCGATACGAAACGTAAAACTTGAGACACAGAAGTTACTAAAACCCAATATCGTTCTGTGCACTTGTCTGTCTGTACTGCGACAGAAGACAGCCCTATTTCTTGTTATGTTACGACTGGTAAGTTGGCGTAGTTTTCAGAGACAGTACTGTGGATTGCCTAAAGGCTCGCCCAAAGGCAGAGTTGTCGAATCCGCTATTTTACCCGCTTCGTCCGTGTCCTGCTATTCCGAAGTGCTTGATTTAAGGCTGCCGAGTGCTTGCGAAAAGCTCAGCCTCACGACTATGGGAGTGAATACGCCTGGGCAGAAACTTCTACTTTAATTATCGCTGCGTAGGCAGACGAATTGAGAAGCGTGCATTTAACCCAGCCGTGTACACACACACATTATTTTCTTTATGGTGAATATAAACAATGTTAAATACGCGCTGGATTGAAATGAGTTTAATCGTATTCGGTAAATGAGGAGCTTCACTGAGAGTGAGCAACTGTTTTTCTTTGCATTTTCTAAATAAGCCAAGGCAGATTTTCAAGCTGATTTTCCTGTACGTAACAGCTATGAGTGAAAACTAGAATGGTAACCATTAACACTGGTAGGAAAAAAACTGCGATCGTACGATGAATTGTGTTCAACGACGCGGTAAAATTACCCGAAGGGTTCCAAACTACGTTGAATGATACGGAAGGTCTCACTTTTGTCATACACATTGATAAGTACTGTGCAAAAGCCACCTAAATAGGGTAGACCTAGATACGGTTGCATCGTATGATGTTTAGAGACCAATTTTTGATGGAAATGCTTTAATAGTTTCTAGAAAAGGCACTTACTTACACGATGCGCTTTCTCGTCGAAGATCCTTTGATAAATTTACTCTTAACCGGTCGCGGCCGTAAAGGATGTGTGCCTTGTCCTCAGGCTGGTATGAGTACCTACTTCGACCTGTACACATGCAGACAACATTCTACAATCCAACCTGCCTGGGAAATTGACTCAGTTACTGCGTATTACCTTATTACGCGTTACATTTCTGGCCACTAAGAATACAACAGTGAACGTGAAGCAGAGCCCGCGAGGAAAATTTAAAGCCCGATAGTGTTGTATCTTATGGCGTCTATGGCTGACTTTCTTGTGATCAGAACGGCTTGAAGTGAGAGTTATTTTTTCTTGCACACCCGAAAAGTACACTAGCTGCTATTGAACAATGAGACAATTCTGTAATCAGCGTTTGCAACTCACGAGAAGGTACGTGCCTACACCGGTTGGTACACGTCGAAGACTACGGAACTTCAAGAAGCATTCGATCCCGTTGGCCATCTCTGGAGGTCATTGCTCGACATCTAAATTAGATTATTTCTATTAGTATCATAACAATAAATGTCGACTATTTTAGCAAATTTTTTGCTGTGCTTATACACTACATATTTAAAAGTGGAACTCTTCATGATCCTGCCAAGATTCCCGGCCATAAATGCATAGGGTCTACATATACATTTCACATGGTCAAAGGAACTGCAAAGGAGTTTGCCAAGTGCGTATCTGTCATGGTATATATTAATAGTGACAATAAACTCGGGTTATGGATGACACCGTTATGTTTTCCTACCGAAATTTTAGCATTTCACATGACGACTCGCACCATGCTTAGGGTGCATCTTAAACCTATGCTTTTATTCTCCGGACAGACATAACTTTAAATCTCTTTTAATCACATGTCCTCCACATGCAGGACATATCTGCCGGGTGACGGAGCCTTGCTACGCGGCATGTAGACGTGTACCGGAAACGTATACTGCGTCCAGTTGGCGCCGACCCCCGTCTGAATTCTTGCGTCTTGCGGGAAACTGCCTGTGCGTGTTACGAAAACGAGGGAGGGGTATACATGTTCGCTTCTTTCCGACGGAGGAAAACGTAATAGTTCGCTGTATATTATGCACATTATATATATATATACATATATATACATTCTCGAGACTGTTAGCAGGCCGGAGCCTTCCAACCTCAACACCATTTCTGATTTGATGTTTCGGAAGTATGTCATTCAATCAGGTGGGGCCAGGCGAACGGGACTAAAAAAAGCAGATAGTTAACTACCGAAATGTCAGATTTTGCTTCTACTTAGCGGCTAAGTTGGAAGAGTAAAGGGATTGAAAAGCTCGTATTGCCTCTGAGACAACACCGAATACTTTATGGGGAAGAGCACACGCATGGATGAATGAAGAGATTCTATATAAGGATATGTACATGGTATAAGTTACCTTAACTGGTCACTATCAAGATGAAATTAGTAGTTAGAAAGATTAGAATTTGATCATGTATTTCAAATTTATGACTCTTAATAGTTACGTGCAGAACATTTTTCCAATTACTATTGCAAGCGCCTTTGAATCGGCTGATAAAGTGAGTGTGATGTCGTACTTCACTGGTACAAACAGTATATACGAGCAATATGCCTATTTTTCTTATGACTTTAATCTATGTTAGTAGCCTCTAAAATCGACTAAACGCAAGACGAAGAGCCACACATCCAAAAAAAAAGTCTATTATGTGATGTCATATGTAGAACGCTCAAATCAGCGAGAGCGTCAGAGCCTTTCAGTGCCCAAAACAATGTAGCTGCTATAACTCACAGCATCTCTATGGCGAAGTCCTACAAATATCAACATCACTTCCCTCCCTCCTGCAACGAAACCAGACAAGCTTTTCGCAGACAGCTCAGTCTATCCTCACAGTTTTTCAAGCAAAATGTCATTGGTTAAGATAACCGCTTTTGAAGGGTTGTGTCGCGCACGTCGAGCTAAGCACGCTTCTAACTAAGCAACAGAAACGATCGCTTTACAACGATAACCAAGAAGATCCTGTTTTGTTACAACCCTCCTAACAACAGTGATACTTCCTATAGGGTGCCCCGCCAACAGCGAGCACTAAAACAGATAAAGCTTCACAATGATATGGTAACAAATGGGGCAAATTCAGTTATTCGGTTATCAAGTGTACCCTTCAACCGTTCTATACGTCGCAGTAGTGCCCACTGGCCTCACAAGACAACTGCCAGCAATCTGTCACTGTGCTAATGTGTGTCTTCGGTGTTACTGTTGATATTGTTCCCTGTAATTAACTTGAATTAGCCTCCGCAGGACGAAACGCACCCCGCTGCCGCTGCTTATGCTATTGCTGTCAAAACCGTTAGGGTTGCTTCGTGCCTCCTCCCTTCTCCATCCTGAAGATAGGAACGGGAGGGTAACCTGTCCTATTTTCCCAACAGATTTCCCGCTGCTTGCAATAGTAACAACACTGGCCGAACAGGACAATTGACAAAGGCCGCCCTGCAGGCCACTACCCTACAGGCTGTTCGTGTAGGCCAAACGATTCCACTTCCACAGAGCCTGTCCACGGTTGTTCACACTAAACAAGCAAATCAACCGTTAGCTCCTAGGGATCAGTCTGTGCTAGGGAAAGAGTCATTTGAACACTATAATGGGCCAACTGTTATTTATTTATTAAAAAAATCAAACATGACCAGAGAACGTCACAAGGCGTTGCACTTAGTAATCAAGCTTAGTAGTCAGCCATAAAGGCAGATCAGCGTCGAGTAACACGGGAAGCCGCTAAACATTAAAATACTTTCCATATAAAAATGGATACCTGTACGTGTATAGCGCATTGTTTTTACGTTATTGGTTAAAACCGTTCCAATGCAGTGAACAAGATGCGACTAAACTATAAATACAACAGTAATGCTTGCTACAGGAAGTCATTCACTACGACTTTACTTGAGCGACTTAGAAACCTATCTGAACTGTCGCCGCATACAATATGTACATGGCCGCGTCCTAAAAAGTCCTTCCGTCGTTCAAGCAGGTAACAAGCTCACAGCAGTGAGCTCATTCTTCCTGCCCAAATGCTTTACACAAACGATCAAACAACTCTCCAGGAACGTACACTTCTTACAATTGTGCGATATCGATGCGGTATCGCCAAGACTTGCCTATTTTGGCCGGTGCCGTTGGTATCTATATCCGGCTTTATGTGCGTTGTATTTATGTATAGCATTAGGTTTTATTGATGCAATTCACAGCTAATTTGAGTACATACATTAAGGAACGAATGCATAAGTTAGGATACCGTCCCAAGGGATCCTATGCTGAAGCAAGGAACCAGTATTGGTGAGTCATCAAAGCTATCGTATATGTTGTATCCTATTTCCGGTAGTGTCACAAAAACGCCTCGTCTAAACGCAGTCGATCTTTTTTTATGTATGTTGACCCCGCTGCGCGCGTACCCATCCAAGGACAGTTTTGATAACTCTGCTTCAAAGCTGTTGGCCCTATCGTAATATACGACCTATTTTATTCCAGGTTCGGTCAACATTCACCATTGAAGTACAAATAACCAATGCTAAGTTGAATTAAAAAATGTCTTTTCAAACGCTCTTATTCAAATGCCTAAATAATTAACGGTAGTAAAGTGCTCAGATAAGGGTATTAACGTGAGTAACTTTGTGGTTACCAAAAAGCGAATAACTGCTAGGTTTCTGCATAAGAATGGCTGTTTATAAGTTCCAAAAAGGCTTATATTTTATTTTGTCGAGTTGTAGTCCTCTTTAACTAAGCGTTGTACTTATGCTAGGTTTGTCTCTTGCGAGACAAACAAGTCCTCGAGGACAAATGGCTTACCAGGTCCTTTTAAGAGAACCGTGGTCATTGTACAATATCAAACAGCTTAGCTCTTGTATGAACATAAGGTAATGAAAATCTCTATTAAACTATTATATGCAGGCTTAGTTTTCACGTGACTGAATTGAAAGCTGGCATTATTTCATTGTAAAGCGAACTTTCAGTTTTAAGCGCTTAGAGAAAGTTACCCGTTAACTTCGACAATCCGCATCATCTTTAATAAGTATTTTATCTTATTTATTGAACTTGGTTGAATAATAACGTATTCTTATTCACTCCTAGCTGTGAGACCAGGCCAAAATCATGTACTCTAACGAGCATTATTATTCAAAACGTAACTCTCAATATTATCGTATACCCATTTTACTCTATCATCTATCTACGCATCCTCTATAAGCGATAGACATGCCTTGGTAAAAAAAA
The DNA here is from genome assembly GCF_002443255.2 of Varroa destructor. NCBI lineage: Eukaryota > Metazoa > Arthropoda > Arachnida > Mesostigmata > Varroidae > Varroa > Varroa destructor. The sequence continues at coordinate 44,940,493 of NW_019211454.1, read as the reverse complement.
ACTGTTACACGCAGATTTTCGGGTATAAAAATCCACTCTTACCAACCAGAATCTATTTGCCAGAAGTGTTCTTCACTTACCGCAAACAGGATGTACTGGAAAGCGCTTACCATTAACATCCTATATAAACCTTGCCCCTCTCAAGCTCCGCCCTTGCCAGGTTATAACTGAACCATATGCCAAATTAGCAACCTTCGTGCAACTCGATGTTTTCTGTCGACGTTAACAGGACAGCGTTTCCATGACCAGGACTACGATAGACGATATTATCAGTAGAAGGAGAGCTTAGAAACTCAGGTAGACGTCGGCGGCTCCTTGGCGTGATACCGATGTATGATCTGAAAAAATTGCTGCATTCTACTTCCAGATAGGGCAAGTTTGTCTTCCTACGACTTAGGAGCGTACAGTTAACGCCGTTACACATAAATGACATTACACGGCCGAGTCCGCATGCCGTAGATATAAAGCGATGATATGAACGTCCATACTGCTCTGTACAGCCCGTGCGTGTCTATGTATCTGTATGTCCGCTTCTAGACTGGTTAGAAGGAGCACCCCAAAATTGTTTGGGTCGAACCCGATTGTGTTCATAAGCAAATACCGTATATGCAGTATGCATTTGACAGGAAACAATTGAAAGGCCTTCAGCCTACCTTCCTATACCGAATTTCAGCCTGAACGACCTTGCTGCAACCGTTCTCTTGCGCAGTCGATCTACAAAGGCCGATCACTGAATGATAGGCTTGGTTAGTATAAACGACGGTTGCAAACCTAATGTATAGGTAGACTATAATGAATGGATGAATATATTCACACGATGTAGCGGTCGTCCCTCGATGTAGTCGTCATCCTCGACGTAATTCTATTTGAGGTTCGTGCTCAATCCGTCGCAGTCGTTGTCACCACAGGACCGTTCCATGGGAACCGCATGGGACCAGAATTGTGAACAATACCATTGGCCCAGCTATCGAGGCCATCTACGTGACCCCACTGCGTCCTCCTATATGGTCGTTAATAGAGCCGTTAAGCGAAATTCATTTTGCAAAGCCGAATCCAAAAACAAGGCGACAGATTAAACGACGACCATGATCTAATTGACGATATCACAAACCGGATTCACGTTATGCACAGCTAAATCCTAAATGTAAAATTTTCCTGAGGGCAGCACACTCTATCCGACGTGGATAAATCCTAATATCCGCTCTAGTATTCAAACGCGTCTCGCCGCCGTGACGGCCAATGAGCTGTCGCCTTTATCGCCGTAGTTTTCAGAAGTACAGTCGATGCCGTCATCGTGGAGTAGTAGAAGGTGCGACGGTAACGGATGCGGAACGAAATGAAGAGAGGCAAAGGCCGTCCTCTTTCATTTCAAGATAGACCCTCGGCAGCCGACCGCTTACGGGCTACCACCCTTGCCTTTGCTATTAGAGAGTTCTAACGTAATCTCGGTTTACTAGTAAGTGACAACAATAAATAAAGAAACGAATCACAAGCTGAATGAGTACACGAATGAATCAATGAGCAAGTGGATATAATCTCGTTTGAGTAGCACTCAGCCATTCTTTCGAGTAGGGTTCCCTGAACGATAACGCAAATCAATAGGACAAAAAAATGTCGTTCTTCCTTTATGTTCGTTATTGATAGAGTTATACACACGGGCGATGCTTGTTGATTAGCGGGTAACAATTTGGTGTTGGCTGCTGAAGCGCTACATGATGAAAGTACTACTTCATCGAACATAATGTTGAATAAGGACGCTGGTAGGAACAGGAAGAAGGAGGACTCAAATAAAGGCTATGTGTTTATCAGTTTTTAAAGAGTAGCGGAATGCTGTGTAGAGAAAGGGTGGAGAGGATGCGAAGATGCTTAAAGGAGATGCATTTACAGTATCCACAGTACAGATAGGACGTTCCGAGCTGACATAGAGTAATAGAAAACAGAAGCGTCGATTATCTTTCTAAATTATCATTTCACATTTGTAAGTATGCCATATATACATATATATATGTGTTACTTTTATTATCAATTCAGTAAATGAATGATCATGAATAGATGTTCTTTTTAGCTCGTCAACTGTCTCTATATTAAAGCCACGATCGATGGTTTGCTTAGATGTCAGCAGAAAATATGATCGAATTTTATCATTGAATACTAGGGTACAATCATGTCTACTGGGAGAAAGAGATGGCAACCCGACTGGGTCGCGTGACGGGCTTAGTGGTCCAGTGGCTCTGTCTGGAACTTTATATAGTGACTAGCGCATTAACTGGGCAGAGCCTTCCCGTGTGTCTAATTGCGCGGCGACAACATCGAGACCAATAATAGTAATAATAGCCAGAAAAGTCTGCGTCGTCCTCTTTTATACGACCTCAAAGAGGTCATATCCATACCCAATGGCTGCTCCTCAACCCTGTATCTAATGCATGAATTTTGACTATGACAAAACTCAATGGAGAATATTGTTCATAGACCATTTTAAGGCACTATAATATTAACCAGGGAATCATAAACTACCAAGCACCGATACGAAAACGAAAAGCATCACTTTGCTCGCCGAAATAAAAATCAGCAGCAGGCTTTCAACTGTGATTGTAGGGGGCTACAACGTCGAATATCGTTCGCCGTCGCATATTAATATGGCACTGATTATTCCCCTAATCGGATCTTGCCTGCTAGTCAGTACTGGCAACACCTAAACCCAACCTACTAAATCTGTTCGTTGCGTAGAAAGTACATAGTAGTCCCTAATCAAAAGCTTAACAGTCGCACGAAAACAGATCGCAAGGGCTAGAGAATCACTTGACAAATTGAATAGACCAATGAATGGCACAGAAGGAATGCTCCGTTGTGGCCTTTTCATCGCATACATTCCTTCGGGAAACTGCTTTGGGCTAGATAGTCTTGGCTAAACTGCGAAAAGAGTATACTATCGGATTGGTCCACTATGGCTCGTGGTTACCATATTTATCACTTAGTTGCACGCGCAGAATTAGCACAACTGGGCACTTCCTCGGTGACTACCACAGAAAGTCTCTCGTCTCGTCATTTGGCTATCAAGCCGCCAATGAATCCGCGAACGGCCGTCGCTTGCCGAGCTGTGGGGAAGTACGGACACAGGATACAGATCCAATAGTAGCAACGGCAACAAAAGCAGCAGTGGCAGCTGCAGCATCAGAAAGTGCTGCAGGCAGGCAGAACCCAGCTAAATGGAACCAGTTGGTGAGCCACTGCGGAAGGAATATGTAGGTAGGCGATAAATTTCTATGTGTATATATGTATACACACACACTTATATAGTTCGCGTAAATGACATGATGCTAGTGCGGGGGGGGGCACGACGTCTAGAATTGCTGCCTTATGGAAGAGTTCTGGTCTGCTACAGGCCAGAAGGCTGTCTAGCAAATTACAGAACGTAGTAGTTTGTGCAATGTGACGCACGACAGCGATGCTGAAGAGTCACGTTCGGACCAAAAAACACACAGCCCAGAGGCCCATACAGTGGATCAACGGGTCAAAGCTAAGGTTAGTTACTACGGGTAGTTAAGTGCGTGCGCTCTAAGGGGCTCCTTTGGAGCTATATGAAATACCCCTGCGGGCCAATTCGAGAGTAAGTAAGATCGTGGTTGTATATTCTTCTTTGCTTCGTTACCCGTAGAGACCTGCCAGTAGAAGGGCGAGCTATTCGAGCCGGAACTGGCTCTAAAAGGCGCTGATGGACACGAATCAGTAGGCCTTCACATCGCAGTCTTCACCTATATCCTATGTTGTCGATTGCTATGGAATGCTTATCGGTTCTGAAGCTTAACCATCTTCCTGGAGCTCGACGCATAAACGTTATAAATACAGCGTGCTCGTTATTGCGACAGGCGGATGAGGATTAACCAGTACTCCTGGCACAAGTCTCTCTGTTAATTTTTAGAAAATCAAGGCATGAACGTGAGAACGAAAAAATAGAATTCTTTGATTCTACGCTATTCGACAAACGCAGTGCGTGATGCTCGGTGCCCGTTAGTGTCCAACAATGGACGTGGCTTAGGCCGGCCTCTCTACCCTTCGAAGATGTTTACTTTTATGCAGAGCATACTCTGCTACTCTGTGAGACTATAGTCAATTTGAGTAGATTAGCTTATTTTTTTGTAATAAAAATGAGCTTTTTGTTCATAGGACTCCTGCGGTTGGGTAATAATTCGATAATTCAATGTTCATTCACGCCCACGTTTCGTAAAAATTATTTTGCCTTCAATGGAGCCAATTTTATCTAGCCGTAAGGGTTGACGAGGTTAAATAAATCCATTGTGCTTCTAATTACAAAAAGTATCTGTGTCCAGTGAAGCGCCATTTTCAAGGGACCGCCAAGCAAGTGCTAGTCCAAAATCCAAAAAACACTAAGCCTTCAAGAAGCTAACGTTTGTGCTAGCGTTGTTACTGCCATATATCACGGATGGTCTTTAGAAAATCAATTAGATGGAATCTATGCGTGAAAAAGAACGTCTAAGGCTGACAAGTGAGCAGCTAAACCTCTCTGTATATCCCAACATGTTACCTTTAGAATATTAGAGAAAATTGAATTAACTTGATTTCAATTCATTTAACCATTGAATGGTTCAGTTTACCGATAGAAAACACGTATTACGTGAGCCCTATTGCAGTTAAGTATTTCTCAGATGGACTCGATGCAACCTTAATAGGACCGACGAAAAATTACTTATTCAGTTTTATTGCGGACTCTGATATGGTGGTGTACGCAAATGATTTTTTCAGTGAATCACTTGGAGGTTATAAGCTATAATCCTGGAAGTTTGGCATATGCCTGATTTGAGATTGGATGGCTTAACGTAATCTATCTAACTGGATGCGGGATCGCATGCAAAGCCGGAAAGACTGAATGGCTGTTTTGTTGGAAAGGATCAGTTTCAGGAAAGGAGGAGTGAGGCCAGTAAACTAAGGTGCTCTTGTAGACCGACGCTGGCCGCTTACGACAGAAAAATATCGTAGAACCCTTGCATTCACCTGTCTCACACCGTACACATGCCCGAATCAGGTTTTACTCAGGGTCTTATACCTAGTATATTAAACAGAAAGATAGATAAATCATATTACCTAACGGGCTATTCTCGAACGAGTGGAGAAAAGGCGATTTGTTTTAACAGAACACGTATAGCCGAGTTTAAGTGGGTTCCGATGTTAATCAGGTACGGAAAATTTTCTTAGCGATGACATCTTAACACACTGAGCAAGTTTCTGTGAACATTACTGCTCCATAATTTGTATCCTTTGAGGATGCCATCCAGAGGGAGCCGGTAGAGTTAATCGTTAGTCCTTCACATTGCATATTGAAACTCTGTTGTATTGTTTCAATGAAAAGAGGTCCGGGAAACAAGAAATGTTGTTTGGCGAATCTTTGAAATGGGCTACAATCGTGATATGATGACCAAAACCGGATCATTGTTCTTTATCTGTAACGTGGATATCAATAATGGACATTTCATTTTGACTTTTGCTCGTAGACGATTGTTCTTGAAAAGAGCCCGATTGATGATTGTGTTAATTAGAAATTAGCCATCTTGTCTTAAACAAAGCACATGTAGGTGGTACGAGCTAGAAGACATTGATGCGGACGACCTGTAGGCGACTGGGTTTACAACACAAGCGATCAACGCATCTGCAGGGGGGTCTCATTCCATCTGTTGTGGAGATCGTCATGGTCCCGGATTCAGAAAGTCTTGTGTACACAATAATGGGAACAACGCAGACCGCAGAAAACCCATATGCGCGCTATGTAATAGCACACAATATAGCCTGACTGTCAAATGGATAGACTGAACGGGTCCATCAATATCATAACGGCTCTTGCAGCCCACATTTTATTGTATATACATTCCTGCGCCCGCCCAACCATATGATACAGAGATCCGTGAGCGTGATTGCGATTGTATGCGCACAGAAAAACACTTCTCACTGAAGAGAGCGGCACTTATAGTTAGTTATTGTATTCCCAATTAGTCCAACATATAACAAGTGAGGTTCTACTTACATTATCTATCGTAAAGGGATGTCTGACGCTTGAGAGCTCTGCAGATAGATAGATAGATATATAGTGCATTGGTTTCTCTTTGTTCTTTCTTATTTCGCCTTTTGTCAGATGGTCTAGTTCATCTAGTCATTTGTTGCTTCATTGCGTTATACCTGCCGTTTCGTGCGCGTGTCGCCGGACATTGAATGATATTATGGTCGTAGATAAATCCAGCGGAGATCGAATGGAAATGTGCCCAGTACCTGTCTGTTAAACAGGCAGCATAAGACCACCTGTTAGTTGGATCACGTATTAGAATTTATCTTTCTGTCTGAAAAGATATGTCTCTAGGTGAAACAAGGATTGTTTCGTACAATGGATTAATTTCAAATTGATCGATGGCGGTTCAGCTACCGCCACACCGACACGTTCCGCCATACTGCATTGCACACCAACGCCAGTTGGGCCTTACTCCGTCAACAACACATCGCGTTCAACGAATATCTCAAAATACCTAGCTGTTAATTAGTAACGGTAATGGTAATTAAGCATTGTTAGTTATCGTCATCCGGAAGGACAAACAAAGCACCTGTGTTTAACCTATCCAGTCACGTCGACCGGTCTCTGAAGGTTACTGACCATTTTCTCAATAGATTGTTCTAGCACTACCATACGCACGGTACATACACCCGTCAGGATGCAGGAGGCACACAAAGATGCCTCATTTAATAGATGCGCACATAACTTTTGTTTTCTTTTAACGTTTATCTTAGATTTCTTTGTGTGCAGATCTACTGACTTGATTAAAGCTATCGAACATATAATATAAACGAGTTATAATGCAATCTTTACGAATTCATTGGTTTTTGGTTAGTGGTAACTGTTGAAAGGCAGCATCCATGTATCCTATCTGTGAAAGCCCTTTTGCTTTTGTATTCAACCAAACCTTCATGAATCGGGTCCTTTCTCTCATATTTAACTATTTTATCGAAGCTGATGTACGAACTTGCTCAGTTAGGTCTCTCACTTCATTTAAACTGAAACAGGATTTACTGCTTCTATTACAGTCGTGTCGTTGTGCGAGTGTACTCAGCCGTGATTTTTACTGTAACAGTGGCAAACTTTTTTTAGTCTTAATTACTAAGGACCTTAATAAGCAATTTGACCCAGCATGCCCACTTCAGTATACCATTATACTTGCTTGCCCTTCTTACGCTAAGCTAAAATGCGACATTTCCGGGTCACACTCATATCGACACATCTAACAGTGAATTATCTACGTGCATCATACCGTTTTCGAAACAGGTCGACCCCTTTTTCGACATCATCGAATACACACATTGGGTGCGCGCTCGTAGCGAAACAGTCCGATTCGAATCGCCCTTCGATATGCCCTGTTACCTCCAAGCAAACACTGCAGGAGCGTTAAGTTGCCCTTTGTTGTAGGTTTGTCTTCATTAAAACCAAATACGCATGTGGCTGCTCTTTGCTGCACCGTTTACTCTACAGGAACTCGAACCTTAACCACTACGAATTTCGGATCTCAAATAAGACGAGCTAGCTGTTCGTGGTCGTAAGCTATCGTTTCACATAGCACTGGCCCTTTTCCATTCAAGAAAGTTGAAGAACGAACCTCACTGAGTATCAGGTCGTTAGGCGACAGGCTTATAAGTTACGTTTCCCAACTAGAGACACATTCAGTTCAATAAACTGGCATTGTCAGATAGTCCAGTCTGGGTAGCCATCCATTGAACTGCTTTGATTGAGCAAGCCAGTTCTTGCCAAGTTCAAGCCAACTTTAATTTTCTACGATGTCATCGGTACTGCTAATGACTGCCGTTACAGTCGCATATTGCGCGTGTCGCATACATCACAAATAACAAAAACTAGCCTTATGTTTACATGGAATGGAAAAATTAGCCATGTATCTGTCATCCTTTGGCAGTGCCTAGCTCACAATCGGATCTTTCTAGGACAACGTTCTGCAAATACGGACATTACAAGGCAACAATCTATGGAGGAGGAAGAAGAGAATTGAAATAATAAGCCGATTAATTCTGATTAGTTGTCGATTTACACACACTATATCGTCTTCTCTAAACTTATAAATAGCGGGATGCCCAGAGTTCATGTTTAAAACTATTAGAGTTGCCACTGTTATATGTAGATCAGATGGGCGGTGTAACGAGTTCGGCCAATTCGATGGTCATAGTTTATAGTCGTTGATGGTGTCGACGTAGCGAGATATTAAGCCAGTGCTGCGGTAGACGGTAGATTGGAAACTGCAACAATTCATTAGTGGTATAAGCCACCACTTAGCCGGGGCTACAGTGGGTCAGAAATTCAACCGTTGCCCAAAAAAGCTCCCTCTAACCTAATTATTATACAAATAGTTTTTTATCGACCCAATTTTACGTCAGTCTGATTTTGGCCTATATAGCAAATGCGCATGATAGTTAATTCAATCCGTCCCATTGCCTGCTAAGTAAATTTAAAGTGTACTAAGTAACCTTTGGCACCTTATATTATACGTAAACGTCCTCTTTAGTAAATAAGCATGAATTATATCATTACCACTAACTTTAATCTGCTCAATGAACTGTATGAACTACGATAATTTTGTAGTAGTGCGTGCTCCTTTGTGTCAGTATCTCCATCCTCTTTACCCATAGCGATAAAGATGCACGCAGTTGGCATAGACCGAAAGCCTTCCATTTACCGGCGTGCAATCGAGCTATTGATGATAAATTTCAACCATGCACAAATAGGAAAACGCATAGCGGCTACAGTTTTTAAGGCGGATTAAAATAAATAGCACTTGAATTTTTTTCCTAAGCATTTGATCCAAAAGTATATTGACTATAATACTTAATGATGAAGTAACACGGCGCCAGACGGCGACAGAGCCGTCGGAGGATCAACATAAACGGTATCGATATATACGGAAACCGCAGTTATGAACAAAATGTTTTCAAAGGAAAAAAATTTATGTATATTACAAATAATAACCATATGAAACACCACGCGCGGTCCTATTGACCAATCAGAGCATAACATATTATCGAAGCTTTAACGAAGCTACTAATACGGTATACATTTTAGCCTATTCAACTTAAAATTCCGCATAAAATTATAGTAAAACTAGGATAATATTACACACAGTACACAATTTTATGATTTTTTTTTGCTTTATCGTTTTTCTACCAGGCCATATACACGCAGGCTGCGTGCCTCTGAAATAAAGGATCGATATTAATCACGCTTTGTCAGCCACAATTATGTCCGAGATGAGTAAATTTATCAGTGGACTAGAACGGTATAAAAAAAATCTTACACACCTTTCCGTTACTTCGAGGAGATCAGGGAGATGAGATCAGTCAGTTCAGTGCCTATTTTATGACCTTGGACTGAATCTAAGGATACCTAGTGTCAGACTTAGTTTAAGATAAAGCAGAATTTTCTGTCGGAGCTGGTAATAATGTACTAATAATAAGTGATTTAAGTGTAATGTAAAAAAACATTTTCCTAGATGCACATAAATCCTTTAAAATAATGCACCCAAATTAAGATCGGTGAATAGTTATGATTTATATTTCCGTATGATGATGTCACAGAAAACAACAGCGTCCCCAACAAACAAAAATCCTTTATATTTATTATTAAAAGATATTAGAATGTCTTGTCTGCCTCCTTAAATAGTCACGCAGATGCATGATTTGCGCGTAATGATTCAAGAGAAAAATTGAAGGTTGTATTAAAATATTAGTATTAGTGACATATATATATATATATATATATATATATATATATATATATATATATATGTATATATATAGAGGAAAACGTTCGCTGTTTATGCCGTTCAGTCTTTAAAAAAAGTCGGCGGATCAATAGCGACTAATGGAACAGCGTGCTGTCAGTTTACTCGTTCCCGCGTCTTCGTTGAGCCACAACTTAACCCACGTTATATTAAAAGTAAGACGTTCCCTCCTGTGGAAAGTATCAATGCGATTGATAAACGGTGGGCGCCACTATATACGAACGACTATGGCATATATCTTTCGAAGCAAGGTCTGATCTATATCTAACAGTAAGGTATCTGGTAGTTACTGTGTCCTACCCGTGGTAAAAAAAAATTCATTTTCTAAAAAACAAGAAGTGCTGAAAGGCGGAGGTTGATCAGTTTATAGACGCTAATGAGGTCGATGACCAGAAGCATAATATCGTTCAGCGAGTTAGACATTTCACGTATCGTGTTGGTCGATTCATTCCATTACCATGTATGACTACAACAGAGACTTCAGATCATAGTGCAGCACCACGCTGATGTTTTCGGTGATGTTAAGCCTGAGACTACTATACTTCACCGCTTATTGAGAATGAAAGCCCAACTTTAATCTGTAATTAATTTGAGCAATTACCAAATCTTTACTTAGCTAACAGCCAAGTATTCTGTTCTTTGAACTCAATATAAATTTAAGTAGAAATTTCACTCGTACATAGTGTCAGTTGCACTCAGATATATGCTGAACGGCACAAGGTTCTCACTACCTAAAGGCGTACAATATTTATTCTCTAAGTGTAGACATCTAAATAATCCGAATGTTGGTTTGCTATTGTTTTTAAGCATTGATTCGAATCAGATTAAGAAATCTACTTAAAAATAATGCCGTGTTCGCTTTTATGAGCTCGAAATTTTTTTGGAATAGGAAACTCTTTTTCAAACGAGATCACCTGTTAAGTATACGACGACATATAACATTTTAGTAAACTAGATTCGGTGTTGTGCGAACGCCATATTTCGAAGTTCGGCCCGTTCGGAATACCTGCGACGCCATAATAGCAAACAGATTTGAATTGCCGCCGCCTTTCTACCTGGTGCTTATTGTAGTATTGATACAACGTATTTGACCTCTTGCAACCAACTGCAACAACAAAATAACTGCTAACTAACTGCAACCTTTAAATGTAAATAAACCTTAATAAATTTAAACGGGCCAGAAATTCATCGAAATGGCTTAAAAACCATTTTTATCATATACAAATTTTCTATATCGAAATTGAGGTCTGTTTTGAATAATGGAATATCGAATGTGAATTAGATCGTTCAAATAAACCCCAATCTTTACCTTTTTGATAGTTCCTGCGCCTCATAGTCATTGGCCATTTTTGAGCTCTTACATTTCTGGCATTTTAGCCTGTCAGAACTTAATTCAGTTAGAATTTGCTATACATAGTTTACTTGGGCGACATTTTAACGAGTTCGCGTTTTCTAACTTCACTTTAACAGCAGATTACAGCCAACTAAATAAGATACTGAACTAATACGAAACATTTGAACGCTATTAGAGGTCGAACATTATCGCTGATAAGTTACTAAAATGTCGTAACGAACAATTTGTCCTGTACGAGCAGAATAATTTGTTTATTAATTAGCATCACTGATTAGCTAGCCAGCTAGCTAACTAGCGATGTTAAGTTCACAGTTGACAGGGCTGACCTATGTGGAATCGCTTATTTTTTTAGGCCGGCAAGGCTAGTTACTTTGATTAGCTCTTGGCTTTCTCACCGTCGATGAGTTGGACGGATAACGGGTGCGGAAAACCTACGATTCCATCCAGGAACTTACCGAAGTCTGGATCGCTGAAGTCGAGAAGACCGATATCGTTGCTATCGGCTGACGTCCCTGGATTGCGGGCGTTCTTGTGATGCTGCCGAACTCTGGGTCTCTTTGCTTGCGCACTCTCCGATGTGATCACAAGTAAAAAAAATATCACCACCAGCAGATAACACGAGGCTATGAGCAATTTACTCTCCGTTCTCTTTCGACTGAAGCACCTACTTGGGCCCGATATACAACACCGCGATTTATCCGTACTTACAGTGTCGATTTCTCGTAGGACCTTCGAGCCCGCTTTGAGAATCGCACTTCCCCGACGAGATACACCTGCCGACGGCGTCGCGAACCAGCTGCACGGATGTAGCCCTCCACTCACCGATAGCATTCCAAAATGGGCGTCTATTAGGGATCACATCACAATAGCTTGAAAAAGCGAAATAACGTGGCCTCACAGTGAATCTGAAAACAGGCACAATGAACAAGGACACAGTCAGGTATGTCATTCAGTCTCATTGTTTAATGGACCCCGTTGACATACAATAAGACCGACCGAAAAGTCGTATGCCTAAAAACTCACAACGTTACAATGCTTCCTGCACTTCAGAACATATTAACGCTACATATTAGAACATCATGTGAAGCGTCGAAGAACGGAGATACGCAGTAACGTTTCTTTAAGTAACAACCCGTATATTTAAACGCGCCACTGGATAAATTATTATTATTATTATTGCTTTTCACAAAACTGAAATACAACTTTTCACAAAAGCACGATACAGATTTGGGAAACTTCAAATCCAACAATAATCAACTTATTCATTCATTAGTTCATGAACAAGTAAACTGGTAGATCATCTTTTACCAATCGGTCAAAAAACGAGCACATCATCTCGTATAAGCTCCATTCCCCGTGTCCCTTTTATGTCCTCCTACGGAAATAGGATCATAGTTCGCTACAAACTCTCAAATATTTAACACGATTGCCATTTTCCACAAACCCTTTAAATCGACGTCAGCTTTACATCTTAGAGACCTTCCCAGAAAGAAATATTCGTATAGTTAACCCAGTAGCGCAGCAACAGAACCAGCAAAAACAAATCCAACGAATGTTAAACCCCCCCCCTTCGCTGACGTATCTTATATATGGAGATTGATCCTATGTCTATTTTGTCCCGGCAGAGTGCTTTGGTTGCTTTAAACCAATGCAAAGCCCGTTCATTTCCGTCATTTATAACCCAATGAATCTCAACGCTTGACGCTGCTTGGTCCAAGCCAACAGATATGTTGGTTCGTAAAGCCATGAAAAATAGGCGTAAATTCTACTTGCCATTTTTTCTCTTCGTTACCCTTTCTCTCCATCGTCTACCACTGTTTTATATGTAACGTTAAGCCTATCCTATTCAACTGAGTAGTGTGCCAGCCTTTCAGGATTCGTATAGACGAATGAAAGGTTTGCTCGTGAACCACTACCACTCGCCTCCATATCCTACCGTAGGAATCAAATAAATGCTTATACTAGTTGTTGTAATATCAATGTTGGTATTTCCCTCGAGTAAGAATACTGCTTGTGTAGGACCAAAGGACAGTAGGTTGCTGTTAGCCGATTTAGGCGGTTTTACGCCTTCAGAAGCCATGTTCATCAGCTTAGGAACAGCAGCAGCAATAATGGCCAATGCTACACTGTTTTGTGGCCAAAGGTGCGGGGTCAGGAGAAAAAGACAGCCGGATGATAGGCTTTACTAGTGAACTGAGCAATAAAATGAAAAGCATTGTGACCAGGACACCGAAGAGAAGGCCTGTCGTAGTCGAATGCGTTTGCAGTGCGCCATGGCTAGAGAGAGCCGCACAAAAGAAAGAGCGACTTCAGTAGCGACAGCGTCAACAACAGCAACAGAATCAATAGAAAGATATATGTAACAGTAAGACGCTGAGTTCACGCTGATGATGGGAACGGCAGAGCAGACTTCTATGGTCAGACTAATCTGACAGCCCCACCGACCATCGACTCCAAACGTTCGAAGCCGCTCTTCTTCGTCTTGATCACACGGTTCAAGCGCGTACCACTTGAACGACAGACGAGCAATGGTCGTATTAGCTCATCGTTGTGGCTTAAGCGTCACAACCGGTGCCGTAAAATATCTTCGCAGTATTACGGAAGACGTAATTTGTGCTCCGACAGTTTTGAAAAAGAAAATTTGTATATATTATTTATAATATGGTAGATAATCTATCGGATGCATGACAATGTCATGTTCCCCTTGAAGTACATCCTGACCACAGGTAACTGGACATGTAAGATATAAGTTAGTTTGTATTGCATACTCAGTTGAGCAGTAATGTTAAAACTACCTCATCGCAAGGCTTGTTGACTAAGCTGAAAGTTAACGGTTCCCTAAATTATTTGTAGATAAATGCTCAGAACACGAAGTGATTGATGCTGTGAGCATAGCACACAGAACTTGTCTTAGGGACGCTCAATAAATGCTAATGGGATAAAAAAAAATTTCAGGTAATAGACTGTCTTGAAGTCTATCGACTTCGGGAAAGTCTATTACCTCTGATCTGATTGAACTGCGATAGTGAAGACTTTCTGTTCAGTCCAGCGGGACATATAGATTAAACGAAAACCAGATGAACACAATTTAGCTGTTTAAAAGCGTTCTTCACCTTAAAGGATCGTAGGTTGAAGAAAAAAAAAAACGCATTTTTGGAGCTATTACAGAAAGCATGGTAGAAGCTACTGTCACGGATCTTCTAGCTGCTTACCAGTAAAACGGGGATGTGGAGCAAGACAGACGTTTCTTTGGCAAAGCTAACAAAATGCCCGCTAATTGGATAATGTCAAACGAAAAAATCAGTTCTTACGTTCTGGCTGGCAATCTTGCGTCAAAGATGAAGTTGACTAAAAATACTGCTTCACTCCCACCCTCCGTACATGTGGACCTCATTCGATGTTCGTTTTCAATATGCAATAATATAGAGCAATGCAATTCATTAGAAGATTCCTCCTTCAAGTACCTTAAACGATCTGGAGAGTCGAAGATACAGGCTGATAATCTTGTAAAGGGATCCGAACAAAAAAACTGTTATGGAATATGGTCGCAAATCGATAGTCTCGAAAATGACGAAATATTCGAACGCGCAGATAGAAACAGTCACTTCACCCATTGAAAATGTCTGCGATTAAGTGTTGTTCTCATTGATTTAACATTTATCCTTAACACGTTGGTAGACAACACATTGTCTTATATATATATCTATACAGATGACTTCAATTAAAAGCCGCATTTCTTCACGGCTATAAAGAGCTGTTTGCAGAAAAGCCATCAGTTTACATGTTCGTATTTCAGCCGAATCAAGCGATTCATGTTTGATTACTCGATTCCAAACATCAATAATAAGACCAATCGGAGACAGGCGTCCATGTTACTATTATATTTGAAATACTAATTTCCTCATATTTTCCTTTGGTTGACATTTTACACGACTTCGTTTACCTTCTTATATTAAGCATTAACGACGTTCCAACCCGGTGCTATCCCTGTGTTTGTCCATATTGAACTACGCCCTTTACGTATCGGTTTTCTAGGTGCGTTTGTTGTAGCCGGTACAAATGACAGAAGCCGTCGGCCGAATAATTGCTGAAGAAGAAAAGACACTACCCCATATGTATGCACCCATAAGTGTGGGTTGTTTCAAGCGCTTCGCGCATCGTCTCTGTGAGCAATAACTTGATAGCTGTCTAACCGTCGTTCAGTCGACTACCAATTGTACGACCACCGATAAAGGACATTGCGCCCTGTCCGTGATGACAGCCCGGTCGAGAATGGCGCCAACATTTGAATGAGTCGACAAATACCTGTCACCATTTCTCGCAATGGCAGGTACTATTCGATGCTGTGTGAAATGTCTGTTTTAGAAAAAGCTTACGCTTTTCGTGTTCTACCTGAAACAGCAATGCCAACTTCATTGCCGGCCTAAAAACCTTTCTACACCTAGTTAGTTTCATACGGGCTAAACATAAATATAGAGCTTCTTGCCTGCAAAACGAGTTGTTTGCAGGCTTCTCGCAACGCAGTAATAAAGGTTTAGAAACAGCAGTGGGTCGGCCTGAGGTCAGCAGATTTTTCAGATGTTAGTCTTTAGGATTTGTTTGGATGTTCATACATTTCGCATGAATGTGTTAATTTGATGAAAGAATACGACTACCAGTAAAATTTTATGTTTGTAAGCCTTTATGATCCTAATCACTTCAAGCTCAACGCGTCCTTGCTATATCAGTGATACGTAATCTGGTCTTTGTTGTTCTTAGAAACGTAAGGATTCATATAAGTTCAGTGAATAAGATGCTTTAAACATTCCAGAGCGCTTCGTTCTTCCGAAAACGCTTTTACAAAGCATTTGCTGACCCCACGATTAAAGAATATACAGCGTAGATTAGAGCTTGCTTAAAATTAAATGACAAAATTTCTATATTTTCGGTTGATGAAACATTGTTGAGAGAAAAGCATTCATCCGAACAGTAACTTATGGTATAGCTAGAATTTACGGTGAAGTGCGTTTTTTTTACGAATAAGTCATATTAAAACAGTTTGGCTATGTATGTACGGGCTCTACGCATCAACGCACAAATTTAAATAGGTGTACCTTTATAATAATATATAATGTGCAATCGACTGTCGATCATTCCATAAAATGAGCCGACATGAAAGATTCGTAGACCTCTCCGTGCCAAAAAGTGCTGACCATTCACTATTCCCTCAATGCAGCTGTAGTGAAGTACCATCTGCCCGCTAGATAAACGTGCCAGCATATTATTGCCAGTGTAACGGTATGCTAAGTATTAAATATCCCAATTTAACGTCGCCAACAGGTTCATCACTATCGAATGCAACTCAAAGCCTTTAGCGTTCTATTTGTTGCCAAATGGCTTCGGAAGAATACCATGGCGCTTAGCTGGTCAACATATCGTCCGAGTTCTCATCAGTCTTTCCAACAGC
Source organism: Varroa destructor (assembly GCF_002443255.2). NCBI lineage: Eukaryota > Metazoa > Arthropoda > Arachnida > Mesostigmata > Varroidae > Varroa > Varroa destructor. The sequence goes on along the minus strand of NW_019211454.1, from coordinate 44,923,860 downwards.
CAGTATCACTGCCGTGTGCGGCGGTTGATGGCCTTTTGACGATCTTCGCGATTTTTGTCGAGGAAGATCGCTAACACTTGTGCCTGCAAAGTTTTATGCACTGCTTTTTACCCTTTTCGGCACTTTTGTCAAAATGGACGACGCGGATCTCTCGTCATAATATACTGTATAATACTATGACCATTTGCGTTTATCATATGATAGCTGGTAGCCCAACGTAGCGGCAGGGCAGCATAGGCAGATAAGTCAGGAAAAGAACAGCTTGAGTTTGTGCTGGTAATGCATTTGTTATTGTTGATGCAGCTGTTGTACAGATGGCTGCCTGGAGTCGCCGCGTAATTGGAAGGCCAACGTAGGACACTGGAACTGGCAACAAGCTGAAAGAAGAGGGAAAATTTCGCTGTAAGCGATAGCGGCAATCGTCAATGGCTGTGTCTCCACTGAAATTGTGGCTTCTTGTATAGATGCGTGTCTATATAAAAGAAAAAAAGTAATTTTTGCCTAGAAATTTGCCGATACTTGTGAGCAACAAAAGCAAACAACGGTTAAGACTTGCAGCGCGCTGATGGCTGGCGGGTGATTATATGGCTCTAGAAGGTATTACAAATGTCTCGTTGAGACACTGTTAGGATGGAGATAAAGTCGGTGCTGTGTTGTTTTACTATGTTATGCCTATGTCCTATCCAGATACTATGCTGGACGGCCTAGTCTGTCCAATGCAACCGACCCTTAGCTTCCCAGAGAATTAAAATAAACATATCGAAGAAGCGCAGGTCCGGCCTCGATGCTACTAAAAAAAGACAATACCATATTGTGATTATGAAAGTGTAATTTCGTGAGACCGTATATGAATTGACCGAAGTTGCTATACGGTTGCAAAGCAAAGCCCTTACCTTTGTTATTATAAATAACGCAATAATCATTTACACACAATGTTTCAATTACCTTAAACACATGTCAACAGCGTCTAGGTGAACATTAGCCCAGAAAAAAACGAACTATTCTTGGCAATATTTACGAAAAACAATGTGTTTGATAAACGTAGCACCCTCTAATATCGACCATTCAGTACAAACTACCAAACAAAAGCAAGACAAATTATATACTCAGGTTGATTATTTCTGAATAGAATTACATAACATCGGTCATAAGTGAACGGTCTCTAATCGCATCCGGCATCTTATAAAGGTGCTAGCAGCGAAAAAAGACTTTCGTTGATTGTTGGGTTTCAACGGGCAAGTAGATTTTTTCGGTTTTCTCAGACCCATCATTTGTAAATTCTCTTTTTGGCCACGTATTTCTAATTTATAGTTTTTCTTGCTCTTCTGGATCTGACAAAATATAAGGTGTTTCGATGCAAGACGATCATAGTTGCTTGATGTCGCCAATTTGGCCAGGGGGCTCCATCGGTCCTAGACAGACTCTGATACAGAACGTCATTAAATGCGTTTCAATACAGCGTCACGCTCAATCGATATAGAAACTAGCTGCTGATCAGTACTTTCGTACATGAAACCATCATGAGATAGATACCTCTATTGGATTATTTTTGATTACATATTAAACTCTGTTGCCAGACTTCCTCATAATGCTTCTCCAATTTTTATAGGCCTATAGAATCGTTGATAGTCTTACCAGTTAAGTTAAGCCTACATAGTCTAAGTCATAAAGCGCAAGATGAAATGTACTCATCGACAGCCTCGTTACTTCAAGTGAAATGGAAAAAAATAAGATATTTACCACTTTATTGTACGCTTATTCTTCATATTCTAACTATTTTACTTTCTATTTATATAGTATTAATGGCACAATCACATAGGCCGTTACCATCGTATCGAATTAATTTAACACTTGATGACTGACTCGGATTAACGTCCTGTTGAATTTCCAATTATAGCAACATTGGTGTAACTTCAATAACATATTTGTAAGAGTTATGTCAAAGACTTCAGTTTACTTTTTATAATCTCCCATTCTTTTTTAATTCCTTTACCGTTTAGAGCTCGTTGGCTGCTGGGTTGTATTGCTCGGGCCCATCCGATTTCGAAACCAACAAATCGGACAACGTTTTGTTCCCCATGGAAGTTTAAAAAAAATCGCCAAGTTTCTCTTACAGATTATTTGGGCCTTTTTATTTATTATTATTGACTCCAAAGTCGAATCATACAATGTTTTATTTATACATGCCTATCTCCGTTAGTTGGATAAAGCGCCAAAAATTGAGAATACCTTCCTAAACTATGGCATATTTACAAATGTCTGTTTTATCAGAGTAGTCCTCCAAATTAACATTTATCTGTGTATATTAAGTTAATAACAATCATAATTTTTTGCACGCAAACTTATACGCAATACTATTTGAGTAAGTAAAACCGACAGTTCCGTGGAAATACTTTATATATTTAACGGAAATCGTGATCAAGCGCCGAATCAATGCTAGCGATCATCCGCGAGCGCATCTTCATATAGTATGTTATATAAGGCGCATTTGATTTTTGAATAAGAGCGCCCAAAAGAAACAAATGTACCGTGTCTGATTTGCTCTGATCTAAACCTTTGTTGTACGACGAGATTTCGGTCAGGCTTGGTATATTGAAGGCGCAATTTTTTTGGTCAGCGTTTACCATTTCCACAGAAAGTGGCCTCTGACAAAGCGCAATTTGCTGCCAGCCCCGTTCCAGCTATTCTTCCAAATCAAACGACCAAAAAGCCCAAGTAACTTGTGGCTAAAAACTGCCAGAACTGATAGATAGAGAGAACTATGGATAAGCGAGATCCGGAATATAGAGGGTTCAGAGTATGGCAAAAGAGTCAATGGCGTTTTTCACGAATACATAGAATTGCTAAAAGATTTGCGAAATGAAAGGATGATGTTTTACAGTACATAAAACAACGGACAGATCACGTAAGCGTCACTATGAAACTTCATTCATACGGTGTTTAAAGCTGACACGTTTTATGCGAAAATTCATGCATATACTTTATAGAGAATGCTTCAAATTTGAATTTGATAAGAGCTTTGTAAACGAGTTGTACACTTTTTTTTGGGTCGACAGTTACTCCGCCGCTAAAAGTTTGAATTTCTAAATAAAGGAGACGCTTTGATTTTGACAGACGCGTGTTATGAATATCTATGATTACATGGTAACAGGGATTACATGTATTTAGGGAATCGTACCTTAATGTACGTGCTCATAGTGGAAGCTCTCTGGTTCTATTTGCAAGGTTAACTAAGTAACAATGAAAATGAAAATATGACGTATGATTGAAGGAGACAAGAATTCGATACATTCATTAGCTATTAAGAGGAATAACAAAAGTTTTCTTTAAGAAGGCTTTGTTTTTTCACGAAAACAAAATTAACTCGTTAGGCCATAGTGGCCAGCCATGTGTCGAATCCTCCTAAGCCAGTAGTCTTATATATACCAGTATACCAAATAGTCGCTCTCCGAAAGAGTCTGATGGCTTTTTTTTATAAGGGGGTACCAGATGGGGCTCTCGACCTATAAGAAAAAAAAGTCGCTGGAACGGTACGGTTCAAGGCGGAACGGCTCTGATGAAAGGTCGGACGTGTACCGTGTGGGCCTACCAATACAGATTATATAAGTGTAACGTGCTCTCCTCACTTGTGAAGATGGCGATAAAGAGAGGCTCAGGACAGTCTGGTAGGGCAGTGTTCGAACCAGCGACAGAGTTTGACACGACGCGGATGATTTGTAGTCTTCATAGCTTTAACACGCGAATGAAGCGACGTGATCGCAGCTCTTTCTGCAGATCCCCCTTCCTCCTTTTAGGTGTGAAACTTTTGCATCAATCAGTCAGATAGATAGAACCAAGCCTGATCTTACTAAATAATCCTGTTAGATAAAGCTGTTCAAGTATAACGAATCGACAGCTATCCAATTGTATGCCTTTCCTTGGGACATTGCGCGACATCCATGTACTAGTCGGTAGAAGCACGCATTGACGACAGATCTGCTCGTTCAGCATTTGTTATTCTTGGTTACTAACAACAGACAAACGTATACATAAGAATCTTTCTTCATCTGCCCTTCATCAACTTCAGAAACTAGCTTCAGATCGCAAATTGACTATAAATGGCGTACCGATACAAATAAGCTAATCATTAACTGATGCTATTTTCTCCTACGCAGGCGCTCGGCGCTGCCTGTCTCTTTGTCACTCGGGCCTATAAGAGCCCTCCCTGTGACGGACCCCATGACGGAGTTGCGTTACAGCCGTTAATGGCGCTACAGCATTGTACCATAAACAGCGAACGAATCCACTTTTCATGGCTGCCGTTGCAATTTCGTTGTTCTGTTAATGTCGTTTCGAATTTATGCTTTAATTGATGCAACTATTGAATAAATTTTACATAAGTACCAAATATAATAAGAGTATAAATGCATGATCGTGGAAGATAATAATAATCTAGTTTACCTTGGAGCCAACGGGATGAGACGAACATGTGAGTACAGGTCCCCAGGTCCTAAAATTTTTTAATAACTATAATAGTGGTCGAATTTATGTGATCATCATACAAAGGGGTTGGTTAGAAGAAGCGTAAAGGGGTTTTGCTTCCAAGATGACAACAGCTCGTGGATCTTTACACGAATAATCCGAAATCACAATTGATATGCTCAGAAGAAGTGATCCAATGGCAAAATAAATGTTCGCTATTCAAAATAGCATCGTAGCTATCAAACCTCTTTGTCTGAGTCTTGATTTACGACGAATCAATTTTCCTATTTTTCTCAAATGTCCTAGATATTTGTTAATGCGCAATGACGATGCTTTATAGTCACACACGGTCGATTTAATATTGGCTGTGGAAGGCCAATTTAAGGTAGGAACGCCACAGGATATTTGACCACAGGCCGTTTCAAACATGGAGTGAGGGACCAAGCAAGCGATTCCATCTATTTTTCTAGCTACGTCGAGTTGGTGAAAATTAAAAATAGACGCCTGATTGAGCCAGAAGCTCAGAAACGTCCACTTTCATCAGAATCATCTTTAAGCCCGCATATAATTAATGTAGGCTGCATCTACCGCCACTAAGTAGAGTGCGACTATCGTCTCGAACGATTTTTACGTCGACCTATATTCAACGATATATATATAATTGCCGATGACATCGCAATGCACAGACGATATTTCGGCCTCCGGAAGTGTCTAGACGGGATATAAAGGCCCAAAACAACGATGTGGGCGGGAACCTTGGAGAGATTCGGGATTCTAAAATATCAAGCATCTGCAAAATCAGTTGGAAAAACTAGAGACAATGAAATCACCGTGTGTAGCTCGCTTACTTGGTACAATATCCTATGTTCTAAAAAAGTAACAAAATACCTTAATCACGAAAGCATAACTTTGTTTGCATAGGCAAGTGAGTATAACGAAGACAAAGGGTGGTGGGGCACCGCTGGAACTTCTTATGAAATTTTGTTGCAATCAACTTCCCTAACAGTGTCATTGAACGTCCGCGTCGATGATCACGTCTCGCCGTATTGCTGGCCCTAGCAGTAAGTTGCGTAGAATATTACCGAATAGATAAACGCGTGTCAGTTTATATGCAACTTATGTCTGTATATAATGTTTACATTGTTTTAACATACCGAATATAGATCCCGTAGGCAAAGACAACACACCGTAGATAACCTCGTTGAATACTACCATCGTTATCACTATTATCTACTTTAAGTACTTCTGTTGCTTACGTTCGATGACGGTAGCTGAGTCGATAGTATTCCGATAAAGCGCTAATCCTGTAGTCGACTATACTGCCTTTTAAATTAGATCAATATTTTAAATCAAGTCTGCCACGATGATATCTGTTCTGTTCCCTGTGGGCTTTAACCGACGAATAAATTTCGAGCATACATGATTTACGCATTGCACCTCACGTAGACGTTACACGAAAAAAAAAAAAAAAAATAAAGAACAAAAAACGCAAGCCGCGAAGGTAACATTGACCATAACAATGGCAAAATTTCCACAAACGCGAAATAATAAAGATAACGAGGATCGCGGCAATCAACTTGAACGGTTATCACAACAAAAATTTTACGATATAATTTTCATTGAAACAACGTCAGCGGCAGCGTGGCCTCTGGCGGCAGAAGCGGTAAAAAACACAAACTGTCACAAAACACACAATTCTACGATCATCGATGAAAGAATATCGGCCGCTAACAGCGCGATATATCGATTTAGAATGATGGAGTGTATTGTTCGCATGCTAGGGAGAAATATTTTTGGAAATGACTTTCAAATCCTGATAACATCGTAACCGGTAAAGATGGTGTAAAGACCCATAGAATGAATCCCATTGCAAAACCCAATTTCAAGTTGGTAACAGATATGAAACGAAATAAGGCTGATTTCACGAAGGAAGTTCACCTTATCCAGTGCTTATTTCTGAGAAACGTCAAGCCTACAATCGATTTAAATTAGCATCTTTTTTTAGAATGTAGAATTTTTGGAATCAAAGTTGGGGCTTTGGAGACAATAACCAGCTTTAATTGCATACGGACCCTTGTCACATACGGGCTAACAGATTTCATAGTTGTCACCTTTGTCACCCAGCTCTGATAGAGCTATTTCACTGGATTTTGACGGCGTACCGAAAATCATTTCAGACCAATTCGTATTAAAATAAACATAAATTGCCACCAACTGTAATTCGCTCAGAAAAGGTGTGGAGAGTTCTGGCTTAGAATTTAGTGTATTTACCTCACTTGTCCGAATACCAGTTGCCCCTTCAATCCGCAGTAGTCTCCATCGGATTCAATGCGTGTCTATCACCTTTTCTCAGTTGTTAAAGTCAATCGTACGGTTAGATTTGAGCCCGATTATCGTCCTCTCCCAGATTCTTATAATCATTTCAAAGTTTTTGCGCTTTGGGAAAAATCTGTATCGCAGAGCTACGTCTAGCGAGTACCGGAGCTGAAATGGTACAATATTTCCCGCTTGTTTGAATTAGCGCGCCACAAATGCACGGGTTCATTATCGAGGTAAAGCACCTACGACTTGTTCTCCTCTATCTGTGTTCGGGCCTATTTTGACGGCCAACATTACGTAATGAGCTTGAAAGTTTTTCCTAACGTCTAACCACTCGGTATGTACACACGCTGCAGAACATTCTGATAGTTGAAAAAAATGTTACAAGAAAATTTGGTTACGGCGTGGAGCTTTATTTCGTCTACGCTTGTTACCGAAGCGGCATTAAAACAACTGCGCTTTTACACCTACGTAAGAGCGTCCCGCGTCTGATCATCTATAATGAGACGATGGAATAAATCCGCCTCCTGTTTGAGTGGTTCCTCTCCGACAGCTTCCAAGGGATTTGCATTTCTTCAAAAGTCAGGTCCCTCGGCGCAATACTCACGCAGAGGATTTTCGCCTCTAAATGCTTTTTGAGAATGGGCCAACATAATCCGTGTAGGCCCGACATCCTTACTACCTTACTTCTTCTACAATCTACTTAAGGCCGGTTCGGTAATCCACTCAACATAAACTGTTATACATTTTCGTCCCTATTAGCTGTGGCAGGTCGTACAAAGCAGGGATATATTCAAGGCCCCGTCGTCTGTCGCTAGTATTTGTACGCTTGGAATTAACATAAGATTTAAGAGCTTTCTCTAGCGCTGATACCGATTGTAAGCGGTAGATTTAGTACAATATGATGCACGCTACTTGATACTATATTTTTGGGTTTCTGGAAAGCGAAATGTGACTCACGGTTGCTTGTTCCAAATCGTTTACAAAGCTTATTCTTTATTGAAATTTGGTCCGGGTACAGCAAAGGGACAGACAAGCATGAGGCTAGACAGGCTGTTACGAGTCGACCTTTAGCCAACAAAAGGTGAACGTTCATCGACACATTTTTGGCTCAGTAGTAGTTAATTCTAGACAATTTAATTGACCCTTGATTGATGATGTATTTACTGACAATTATGGACGACTTAGGGTACGTCAGAAAGAGACCAAGATACGATCAGTCGCGAGGTACATGTAATTTTCCTCACTATAGGCTCGACCAATTTAACACGATAAGCACACCTAACAAATGGGTTACCATTAGATATGGGAAGACCCGCGTCGTGTCGAACGTCGAGAAAGTCTTCGCGTTAGTGTACTTGATTTTATCTATGGCCGACGGAAAAAAGTGATCTATATTAGAAAAGCTGCACGCTTACTTATGAGAAGTAAATAAGATAAATCAAACGATTCTTTCTTGCCTATTGAGAATACTAAGTAGTGTTGAAAAGCTATCGATATTATTTGGGATCAACTGGCAGAAAATTTAACTTTCACCTACCGATGTATGTGGCCGCTTAATATTGCTTCAGACCTCTCTGTACGATTGAACTAAAGCTGTATACAGTTCCTATTGACTGACAGAAAAACTATTTTTATATCTATATACGCAAATTAAACACACTGAGTTAAGCGCAGAGCTTTGTTTTATAGCAGGTTTTAGTGACACCGCTTTAATTTTTCATAGAGATAGATATATATATATATATATATATATATATATATATATATATATATATATATATATATATATATATATAGATTTTTCTTTACATATTCAATCTGGTTATATTGGAAAAAATCTTGCTTGTATTATAGCTATCGGAGCAAATAGTGAAATGACCCACTCAGTAGAAGCCCATGTATATTTCATTGTATTAAGTTTGAAATTCTTGAAAACAATACGTAAGCAACGCGTTTACTTTCTCTTGCTTTCAAAAAAAAAATCAAATCCAGCAAGCGGCTGCCATTGGCAGCTGTTCCAGGGCGACCCATTCACTGGGTCGAGGTCGGTAGTTAGATTGCGGCAGGCACGCAAACTAATGGACCTTTCGGGACCAGGTAAAGCGAGCGGGGAAAAAGTCACATTGAAAGCACTCAGTCAAGTGGTCCTCTGCCATCTAATAGTTTCACGCCGAACCAAGAAAAGGTTACATCACACAATAGCCGACGATGAAATGGTTAAGGTTTCTTGCATATTGTACACTGTATTACTGTTATGCCATTGAGCTTTTAACTCTGTTAGCGAAGAATTAATTGTGCGCTGGGTAGCGTATTTAGAAACACGTGGTGGTGGTGTAGGTTCGAATCAGAGCGTAGACGCACTTCGTCACGTGCTGAGAGCGGTCAGCCGTCCACAATGGCGGTCAAGTTCTATGTATGTATGTATGTAGACAACAAGCAGTATGTAAGCAAGCATCTGCTGTCGTGCTATAGGTTTGTTTGCAGCCTTATATTGAAATGAAACAATATCTTTGTTGTTTTCGGTCATATTTTGTCGAGCTACCTCGAATCCAGCGGTGCGTCGTATCGGTCCAAGTCAATAGCAATATTTGCCAACAAGTGGACTAGCAACTGTGTGAAAGATATCTACTGCGAGTTTTGGAACTAGAAGCAGCAGCAACTGGTCGATTCGAGTGAGCTTGAAGGCGGTCGACAGGACAAGTGTCTCCGCGTCCTAGCAGAGCAACCTACGATAATTTCTCTGATGACTCCGATCACACCAAACGGCATGAAAAAGAGTAACGTGTAATACTTAGAATGGGAGTGAGTGCCGAATAGACGGGTCTCAACGAGGCACCGCGGCTGCCGACCGGAAGCCGGCAAGAGAGACAACAATCTAACAGGACGCTGCAGCAGCAGTTGGCCGTATACAAGGTCGACGGTGGTAACGCTGCGAAGACCGAATGCTCAGTATAGAGGGGTGCTGATGTCAGCAACATCAATAACAGCGTACTGCAAAATTATCCGCCCACCAGGCAACTAGCGAGATCGACTGAGGAAACGGAGAGGTGCATGCGCCTCCACTCGATGTGCGTTTGATGATACGCAAGGAGCGTTTTTGTCTTTCTCGACAGAAGTACGAAGGGAGCGGAAAAAACAGATAAAGTAGGCACCAACTAGTACAACTGGGCGAAGCAAGAGGGATTCGGCTGCTGCATAAACAACAGTAACAGCAGGGCAAACGAGGAGCCGTAGGCCATACAAGTTAACAGGCCGAATGGATTTCACGCACTCGAACCATTTATCACTTGCTACTGCTCCACTTTCGACGCTCGTTACATACATCTTACGCTTCGCTCATAACTTTGTTTTACGGCATCTAAAATCCCAGTATAAGTAGACTTTCGTAGGAGAGTCGTTAATCGGCGGGCAGAGGAAACGGCACAAAATTATGAACAATGAACAAGTAAATAGACAGCGACAGATCTACGGGTAAACATGTATATGGCATTCATGTTAAGATAGATCATGAACGAAACGGACCCCCCGGTATGGGACATAAGAGACGTATATTAGCTCGTTAACTAAGCGGGAAAAAGGGGAGTAAAAGAAGCCGAGAATTGACGCAGCACGATGCAAGCCAGGACTTACATGATGATCATCATTGTTCTTATTGTCCTTGTCAGCCTGATATACAAGTTCAATAAGGAACAAAAACATTATATTGAGTAGCATTGTGAGTTACGGACTAAGGGTTTGAAAAGCGTGAAAGCTGTAGAAATCGCAGCTAGATAGGCGGCGACGCTCGCGTGTGCCGACATGTGCCTCCTGGTTTTTGATAATCCACTATCGGACATAAATGACGATGACATTCGTCTATAGCATATTTATAAAATAGATACGTCCGAGTAACTTTTTAGCCAGAACTAACGACTCGGGACTCTAGTATTGTATTCATATGGCGCACCTTGCACTCACGATATATATATAACAGGCACACGTATATATAGGCTGGGTGAAACGTTTATCGACAGTGAGAACCTTTATTTTGAATGCATTTAAAGACTGATTTTTCTGCTAGCAGCTTTGTAACAGGGATTCTCTAATAGCGCCCCCTATAATTGCAACGATATTATGTATTATTATGGCGTTAGTATCTTTATACAATGCAATAGCTAGCTTCCATTAACAACAAACTATGCTTAAAATTGGTAAGAAAGTGTGCCTGTTATAAACGGGCAGTACACATAAATTTCTTGTTCTTTAATGCGATAATTTGCATATCTCTAATTACCGCAATAAATATAAAATAGCAAATTACTTTTAGCGTGTACATATAGATAAAAGCCTGTATAGCACAGCAGCTATATAAACTACTCCGATTACTCTTGGCAACGGAACGTTGTTAATTATCGAACTTCCAAATCTGTTCAGGAATTTCGCTGCGATTGGCACTGGAAGATTTTTTCCCAAGGGACTATATAGGATAATTTCTTGAAATGTAATTGAATTTTTATAGAACGATTATAAGGCTAAATCAATTTTTTTTTTTTTTCATAGAAACCTTTACGTCTACTTGAGCATCTGATGTCGACAATAATTCAGTAATTAAAGTACAATTCAGCTTCTTCGTAGAAATGCATTTATCTGTATATGTGACAATTTTAGGTAACAAAATAAATTTATGTATCATATGATTGCTTTTGAAAAACCTAATTTCTTTATTATGAACATCACAGAAAAAAATGATACAATCGACATTATGGAAAATCTGTACCATGGATCATATTTTGCCATGGATAATTACCTATGTTAGATTAGCGCATAACTACGATAATGATACTATTTTAAATGCGGCCATATTAATTTTACAAAATTATGTTGAATTGTTACACTTTTAGAATAAGACTAGAATAAAATAATGGAAACGTTCATTCAACAAATTTTCACGGTAGGCTTATGGCGGAATAGATCATAATCTACCTGGAAAACTTCGTAACAAATAGATAGATAGGAAGCATTGACTTTTCCAGCCCGCTCTAAAAGAAAAAACATCTGTCTGGTAGCTTTGTGGAATGACCGACTTCTTCCGACCTAGTGAACTACAAATACTGGACCGAAAGATGGCTTTAACCTTTTACTCTCAATACTTAACGTAGCCTCGAAAGTTTTGTCCTAATAAGTTTACTAGATCGATAATCGTCACTAACGAGCCTATATGTCTAGGGTACGACCTTCTTAAAAATTACATTGTTAACAAATAGACTTTACTATGAAGATAGTCTTGCGTTCAAAGTAATTGCGTTCATAAGTTTCTACTCATTTTTAGAAATCTGGCCACCTCTGATCAAAACTAGTCACATATTCGGTTTATAGAGCCCTCGTAACAGAGCTTTCGTCATTTAATAGCAATTCAAGCTAAGACACTTTCGGCAACACTGGTGAGACTAAACATCAATGATTAAGATTAATCAGCGGCCTATCGAGCCAAAAATAAAACATGCATCAGGTCTTGTCAAATCAGAGTTGATTTTTCCAAACCCAGATTTGTAACTTCATTTATATGTACACAACAGTGTGAACACAAAACCCATCAACCTAAGATTTTTAGCACAAACGTTTAAAATATAGGACATGTGCATGTTGTGCAATGTTAATAATAACTCAGACTAAATCAAAAGAATATTAACAATGCCGAACCGGAAGAGCTTCCCATGGCATTTTTTTTTCTTGTAGCATGTATTGACATAAAATTCGTAAGTATGAACCTTTATTACTGCCAAATTCGACTCATGGCAAAGAGAAGCCTATTTGACATCTCATGAAACTGCTTAAACAGACAGAAATTCCAGAACCTAGATAAAGTTGTACCTAAGTTGGTGCATTATGCAGTGATCAATACATGTCTTGTGGGGTAAAGCTTTCTGTCCAACATCTTTCTGTAGAAGTGAATCTTTGTTTATACATTTCGTGTCACACAAACGAAGTATCCCTGGCGTCTTCCAAGTTTATTCTAACTACTTTAACTGGCATTATGGGAACGAACAAACTTCAGCCATTCTTCCTTACTGAGGCAGCACGGTATACCCCACCGTCGTCAACCGTTACTTCATACCCGACCTCAATCGATTTCACAGTGGCTCATTGCGCTCGGACCTTTCTTAAGCGATGTATCCAATCAAAAGATGGTTACAGTAAAAATGGTACACTTGCATTACATAATCCAAAACACAAACCTGTTCGTACTTAAGGCTGCATTAGATAATGCAGCTCGTAATCTGTCTCTTAGTCAGTTTAGCTTTCAGACATTAGTTATGCGCCTGAATGAACTGAATTCTCAGCGTGGAGTAAAATGGACTTTATGTTATCCGCAGCGGCGTTTAAGAAGCGTAGTTTCATCATCCATCGATCTTTCGGCCTATGCGATCGTGTCCACTTGTTTTCCATCAAGCAAACACTATTTTAGCCGTGCCAAGCTTTCGTCCCAGAAGTACCGGACCCAGACAATCCGTTGATGTTCTTCTGTTTGAATGATTCAGCTAGAAGAGTAGAAAAGTGATGGAGGCTCCTATTCTTTAAAGCAGGTAGAAAATGGTCGATCCGTTTACCGATAACCTAGGTGAGATCTTCTTCCGCGCCTACTAAGCACAAACTAACAGCTTCGGTAATAACCACCCGGACATACGTGTGGCCCCATTGGGCCAGTGTATATAGTAGCTGATTATTGTCACCATCGGCTCGAAAATAGGAAACAAGGGTCGGGTATTACTCGTTCACTTAATTAGCATCGACTGAACAGCATTTTGTACGTTGTAGAAGCAAGTTGAATCCAACATCATACTGAAATGTTTTAAGTCTTACAATATTGCTTCAAAATACAACGTCTTCACTGTTAACTTGGGCACCCTGGACATCACTCACGCCATCCTGACATCATCATCTTCCTACTTTTGTACGGCTTTTTGAGCAAGCTTACCATAACATCGTTATGGGTTAGTCGGTAGATAAGTTGTTTGACGGTAGATAACTTGTATATGTATGTACAGGCAACACGTAACGGAAGAGCCAGCATGTCATGACTCATATTGCGGTACGACGTGACAGACGTCCATTGTACTGATTTATGTCAATAACCTAAAATAATGTTAGAATCGAAGATTCTTTTTTTGTAACTTTCAGGAAGACCTGCTCACAATAATGAAAAGTATTGCGATCAGAGAAAGTGGAACAAAAGCGAGGCTCCAGTATCAGTGTCACATTGTTTACTGTTTTTTTTTTCGTCTTGTATTGAAATTGAGGCGAACTTTATTGATAGGACGACATTGTTAAGTGTGAAACTTCCAGACCAATATATTAACGCATCACTTCAACTATACTACGGTTTCCAACGTCAGTCCAGAATATGAGGTGATGATCGTTGAGGCAAAATCAATGAATAGTTAAAGTGTCAATGTGTGATGACAATGTGGCGCCCAAGTATCACTCACTCTTTCGAGCTCTGCCTATAGTCAGTTAGTGATCTTTAAACGTTTTGCTCGGACACAACAGCCAGTGTTAGAATGTCGTCAACCCTGCTTACTGACGTACCGGTGACTTTTGTCGAACTTCGGCCTTGGAAGACTAAATTTCACAAAAAAAAAATGGAAACGATCCTAAACTAAGTTTTTTTTCCTAGCGATTTATTAGTATCACATCGCAAGTCGGCCTAATGCTGAGCGCCACTGTGGTCCGACAATCAAATAGTTTGTGGATGAGTTGGAAGTTACCTTTTACTGGAAACCCCCATCGAATATAATCCTCGATAATATAAAACAGGGCGCTGTGTGACAGTTTAGCTAGTATAGTACTTACAGTTTGAAAGTGTTTTTTTATCGGTCGACATCTGAACGACGAATCTCTCTTTACACAATATTCACTATATATTTGCTGTCGGCCTTTTCCTGAATCCGTAGAAAAATAGCGCATCACTGAGTAGTTTGTTTGCCATAATGACGATTCATTCGTTTATTACAGAACAAGTACGATGCACATCTTTCACTTAGATTAACTCCCGTCTGTTACGGACCTTCGCCGGGCCGACAATCTTCACTCAGACGTCGATTATATTAATGCTACTTCTATTGTTTTCCCACTTTTTCACAGTCGTCATCACTAACACATGCAAACGTACGTCCCATCGACAAACTGTGCAAACCAATACACACACGGCTGCAGCTAGAAATATATAGTTAACTCAACTTATTTTAGACATTATCACTAATGACCTAGAGATCTGTCACTTCGCCGTCAACTTGTGACTACCGGCGCGCAGTGCTACAGCGCCCACTATAGTACATAAAAGCTGCACCCTAATTGTGTGGGCGCGTCGCGAAGACTTTTTGGATTCCAACCAGCCTTCCTAGTGAACTAACTAACAGACGACTAGTTTCTTTCAGAATGCATACTACTACAAATAATATTAGTTATAGAATTTTATCGCGTGTTTATCTACGTTAGGTTGAACAATTCAGTAGAGCGGCGAGCGCGTTCAGTTCCTATACCTCCTCGCCGTCGGCGCGTCACATGTTCTGTAGGCTTTGATGCCGGCACTTCGCATGTTTACCGTGAATCGCTGCAGGCGCGAGTCGGAACCCTCTCCACCAACACTCACCACTCATACGGCGGCGGCGGCCGCCGCCGCTGCCGCCGTCGTCACCGGACTCCTGCTTATTGCTGCTGCTGCTGCTGCTGCTGCTGTTATGGCCTCCAATCGGCAGCAGTCTCCAGTGGCTGAGCAGGCCACCCTTTCCCTCTCCATAGACTCGGTCTGATCTAACTAGTCTCGTGTTTAAGCCTTTTTCCCTGTGGAACAGCAAATGGGAAACAGGAACGGGGTAGGGAGTGAAAATAAATGGAATGAATGAAATAGGGACTGCACACGGCGCGAGGTCAGGGCCGGTGACGTACTATTAGTGAAGAAATAGTAAGCCTTTTTGAAGTGTCCTTGATGGTCAGTTAGATATCAACGAGTAGATCATATATAAGTGTATGATAACTATAGTGGTGAACGCACATGTAGTAGCTACAGAAAAATCGATAGTCCCTTTTTTCATTTTGTTTAGGTGTCTTTTCCCTGATTTATGAAAACGGAAAAAATAGACGAAATTTTCTTTCTATATAGTGTCATCTGTTCGCTATGACAATATCTAAAATCGATGAAGACGAGGCCAACTGTTGAGCTTTCCAGAAGAACATTCTTCAAACGTAACGATTCAAGAGAGACGTGATTACAGTATATAAATAAAAAATCAGAAGTAACAAATAGATTGTAAAAAAAAACATACAAGGTATTTAGGTGTGCAGGTGCATATGTTTGGATAGGGGCCAAATATGATCTGATGAGACAACTGTGGAGGCCAACGTCACCTATGGCAATGGGATCTTTCTATATGGAGTTATGCTCCTCTATTATATAATAGCAAAGGCGACATCAGTGTTTCGGGTTAGCTGACTGATGAACTATGGCAGATCTTTAGAAGGTTGGACAGAGATAAGATGTTATAGGTTATGCTCGGATTTTTGTCGATATCTAAAGAATGCGATGACAGAAGCAGTGGCACCAGCAGTGGCCTAGTAATTTATCTATCTCAGCTACACGCTCCGATACGCAGCTATCGCCAGTTGCCTATGAACTCAATATATGGGAAGCCATTGTACGAATAGCACGCAAGATGGCGACATTTTTTTCTAAAAAAACAAAATATTTCAGATATACCGCTTGGCAGGTCTTGGACGACATGGGTATTAACATGGATGTTCAACTTACACTTCTGATATGCACTTTCCGCAAACTAAAAAGGGCGCGTTACGTACCGTTCAAGTTCTCGGATAGCAGTGCAGTTAAAATGCACGTGCGATATCAAATGCTAGGCCTTAAAGGCCAACCCTATTAGCTACGTCCTTCTAGGATTTCTTTTATGAATACGTTATTCTCAAACAAGATATATACAACATAAAGATAAATGTACGGGGTGTTTGGGAAGTCAGTCAACCTGATGACGTTCGAAAAGGCTTCCGCAACCTGCCACAGTCAGGGAATAAGAGGAGCGTGAATAAAAGGTGGAAAACCAAATTTTCGATCCAGATTTTTTGCTACCTATTTTACGGAACTTAGTAGCAGATCGGAAACGATCGAACAGAGCCAAATTACTCAAAACGAAAAGAAAAAAAAAAAGATATATATATATATATATATATATATATATATATTACGCACATCAATATATCTTGTTCTATTTCGTTAATATGATGATTTCGTAAAGATTTATCTACTTGGACGCTTGCATCGGTCTTTTTCTAGTTGTTTGCAAGAATCGGTAAGGCACAAAACGGCTGATTACATTTTCAACTTTAACGGCTTTATTATTTCGTTGTTTTAAATATAATTTAAACAAATTAATTATTCCATATTATTTTCGTGATATGCGCCCTTTCGGTACAGCTTTACCACTGCTTCATTGGAACTGGAACAGTCAAATGCAGATCTTACTAGAAACGGTTGCTAGCATGAACGAGTCATTACATCGAATGGCAAATAGTTGGGCCACTTACTGAAATCAATTCCGGTTTATTCTATTACCGCCAAAGCTGCCCTACGAGTTAGCAACTACATGCCAAATAGTACTTTCTTGATGTAGCTATTGGCCATTGGTTTGCCCTGTGTTATTATTTATATTTAACGCTCTATATCGACGACACACTGGCTAGAAAACGAACGTGAGCGATGTCAGTTATTTTCAAAGGAACAGGACGAGTGTGGAGAGACGTGAGCGTAGACTCTAACTTCAATTCAAGTACGATTACAACGCGCGTTACGAGCGACGAGCACTTAAATGCAAATGGCCTTCGACTTCGGGATCGACCACGCCGACTCGAGGAACACAGCTTTAGGCTTCTATTTTGGGATTCCATCGTACATCTATCCCCGGCTTAATAATTTGTGGGACTCTCAATTGCACGTCACCCACACCCCTAAATGCGCTAATTCCAAGTATTTTAATTGCACATTCATGTAGTAAGCATGTCGAGCTCGTTCTGTTTGCACGACAGAAAAAAAAAAGCAATGATATCGTAGAAATGATAATCAGCTTGAGTGAATTACCCATTTTGCCAACGAAATAAACATTCGAAGAGGTTTCAATCGTTGATATTTGGTCTCGATAAATTAATAAAACCAGTTTCAACGTTGCATATACTTTTTATAAATTTAGTTCCTACAGGACAAGTTGGTCATACACAGCTATAGGGAGATAAAGCAAACCCAAAGGCGATTCAACGCGTCTGCTCTTTGGTCCGTCGAGCAATTGAGCGAAATCCTCTGTTTACATGAAATCCTATGCCTTGTCAAATTAGTCCCAGTTATGTACGATCTTCCAGTTGATGAGAGCTAACCGCACAGCAACTCTTCATTGGTTCCCTAGGAAAAAGTGAAGACATTCGAGAAAATTTTCAAAAAATCCACTTGAAAAAGTGGTGCATTTTTCGTTAAAATAATAGCTGCTTCAAAAACTGCCGGAGGCGATCCTGCTAAATTCACTTGCTGTATTTTCGCCAGACTCATGCGACGGCCCCGTGACCAGATGAGCACCTCGCATAACTACTACCCTTTATTGTTACTATTTTTTTTTCCTTAGAAACCTTTTGCCGTTACCTGGAGAGGCTACGCGCGTGGGCGCCACTTAAATTACGTCGCTCTCTCTACAAAAATTAGTTGAAAATCATTGAACTTACTTACCGTACAGTGCTGTTACAAATTCTGCCCGTTAAATAGATGATTCGATTAAAATTCTTGACATGTATAGCTGAACAAGGTGAAGCTACGCTGAATTACATCAACTACAAGTTAGAACGTTAGCCGAGAGTATGTGCTAACATTTTTATATCTGCTAGATTACCATTCGTTCCAAAAGCTAAAGAGCCATCGGAAATATCGCCAGAACAGGCAACAGCTGTATAGTACGTTCCCGTAATATGTCCATGTCCATATCAATCCGGCTTCTATTCACGTAAAATCCTGATCGTACAACCTCTGACCCGATGTCAAGGCTGACCACTTATTTAGGAAATATGTTCAGGCCCGGTCAGCATTGGCATTGTCCACCTAACATTAATCCGATATTCTGATCGGGAACGGAGTACCTCTGAGGCTCTAAGTTTTAATCAATATCTAAAGGGCTCAATGAATATTGGCAAAAGTAGAATTTTCACATGTACTCAAAATTGCAGTACAGAAGCCGAAATCCTGCTTATCCTTTATCACCCACACTCGCTCTAGATAAATACTAGACGAATTTACAAATACACGTCAAAATAGGCATGATAAACTAATCAAAATACTTACTTAGTGAACAGTTAATTAGCTAGAAATTTTCGCGTCTAAAAGATACTTCTATGAAGAGTAAGTGGGCATTTAATCATTTCTTATGATGCCATCAAGTTGATCCAATATCTATAGCAGACGCACGAAACTTCGCTTCGTATCACATTGTAATTGTACGAACACCAATAGGATAAGAGGTATTTTTAATCAGGCACTCTCACGTAAAATTGTTTATTCTTCCCTTAGACTATAAGATGGGTCGCAAGGGCCGAACCAACAGAAGATTGTCTGCCAGTCCCTAGAAACCCCTAGAATCCTCTAGGGCAACGTATACATCTGAACGTGCGTTTTGGAGGACCGAGGTACGGGAGGTGACGACGTTTCATTACACTGGAATTCTACTCAGTACGGATACAGCTCCCGGTTTCCTGAAGTTGCTCTGCGATCTCTTCCTGCTAAAAAATAAGATCTGCTCTCTAAGTTAGCGGCTGCTGCAAGACCCCGCTTTGTTAGCAACTATGTTTGCTGGAGTGGCTGTTATTTCAGTCCTGGCAAGAAACAACGCACGTTAATGCTTTCATCAGCAACTCCTCTGGCACCTCCCCGCCACCGAAAACACGCACGTCGAGCCTCTACTGAACCCTGAACCTCATGCTATCTTCATTGCCTTAGTACAAAAACAGTAAACTCTTCCTCTTCTACAATTCAGAGCGCGGCGTAGCTACCGGGAATACCAACAGAACTTTCAAATAGACCCACCTGAAGCAAGCAAATGCCTCGGTTTTGGTCTTCTTCGTTTTGTACCGGTAACTCATCGTTCTGAAAAATTGACCATAGGTATACGATGAAATCTAGCTAGTAGCAGCACCTATAAGAAACAAACAGCGAGTCGTCGATACCGACAACAATTGGATCAACATGCCGACCTGGTAGAAGGTACTGATGTGTAACTTTGGAGTTTTTATACCAAATATATACCTAAAAATATTAAATTAGATAAGTTTTTTGGAAAATTAGTGAGCTCAAACGTCAAACAACTATGTAGACCGATTATGTGTAAGATTTGTTGAGCTAGCGTTGCCATTATCGTGGTGATTGTCACAGCACCAGCGATACGTCTGTGGCCCTGCTTTGGGAAGACTAGTTCTTACGAAAAATTGACATAGATGAGCCTTTAGTAGCTGCTGTACTACCTTTGGCCAAAAACTATGCGTAAATCCTGAATACGTCCTCGCGGTGGTACTAAAATTAGGGACAGACAAAATAGTCTAGCTTAAAAAAACCGAAAGTACACACAGAATTTGTTTTTGCTGAGAGCCGTAACCCGTTCGAAGCAATCCTAAATGCCAGTGCCGGACGCAAAGTTTCAAAGATTTAGCTTCTAATCGTGAGCAATATCTTTGTTGCGTATCGAGTTGTCATCGCACAAATTGTACAAAAGCAAAACCCGCGCTGTTTTTGATGCCTAATTTACATCATGTTTTGTTATTAGAGAGATCTGTTCACCGAACGTTCGTTGTTTATATTAAGCTACCTGCCAATTTTCCTATCGTTGCCACCTAACAGCCGGGTACTCAATAAGGAATCCCTTAAATTAATCATAGATAAAGGACAATCAGTCAATTTGGAATTCGATTTTTGTCTTTGAATTTATTGTGATTTGGATGGGGTATTGCGCTACAGTGGCCATGGCAGTAGCAATCGATACTACTGCCAAGCTATTCTCTGTTAAGCTGAATGAAGAAGGAACACCACCGAGACAAATGGTAGTTGCTGTTTTCCTTCGCAATTTTTGTACGACCCACCGGTACAAGAATTAAAAGACAACTTGTATTATATTTTATCAGCTTGAATGTATTTTTCAGTAATTACGTAATTTCGACCAAACTTTTTCAACTCATACGCACATAGCGAAGAACTGAAACTCACTACCGGGATCTTTTTTTTCGCATATGCTTTTCCCTAAACTCGGACTGGAAGGAAGAGTCACCTCGAGCTTTTCGGCCAGCTCTCCATAGGAGGCCTCATATGTCCAAATCATGCTAAACCTCTCTGGTCAATCTCATTGGATTGATAGCCCAACTCGATGTGTTGTCTGTCGTCCACAGCGAAGCTTCATTACAATTCTACCACCCAGCTGCTACTTATGGACGTGAACAGTGGCTTTAAGAAATAATGATCGGGGGCGAGAGCTTCGTTTACTTATGTTTAACGATTTCGTCTTGCACAGATTACTTCGTGCATTGTCACTTCGCGCACTTCTGTGCTAGCTATTGTTGACGAAGCTATTTAGCTCTTTGTGGTAGCTATGGCAAAATGGTATAAGTGTTGACTCTACCGCAACCAAACTACCTAGGCCTAAAAAATCGTGCCGGGGAGAAATTGCTAAATTTTATCCGTACCTTATCCGATTTTTACAGGATTCCCGTTCTAGTTTGCTGGTTTTGAGCAGCAGGCCAGCAACGATAACGCCAAGAGAAAAAGACAATTATTTTATTAGATATTGATGATCCCGTTCATGCAGTTCAATTGCGCAGCCGACTTAGCCGATGCATTAAGAGCTGTCCGTCCCTCCGCCCTGAAACACCGTTTCTTAATACGTCTGACGCTCCAAATGCGACCGCTGCTCCGAACTGTGAAGACCAGTATTCAAGCTTTCCATGAACCCCTTGCCATGCGACCCGGTAACCTATTCCACACTTCATCTGCATAAGCCTCTCTAATTGTATATTACCTCATTAGACTCAAGGAACGAATTGGTTACAAGAAGAAACGTCAAGGCTGTTATGTACAGCAGAGATACCGGATGCTGTCAATAGGAATGATCCCGCTTTTAACGTAGGTAACAATTAGAATTGTCGCTACGACGAGTACAACATATCCTACTATAATGAGGTGCAAATGAACTACAGGCTGCGTTTTACTTAGAATAGCGTTGCGTGACCGTAATCTAGTGCCGACGCCTTCGGACCGACTTTACATTACATAGGCACCTACCAGTCAGCACCAGATAGGATCCAGCAGCCGTCTGCTCCCCCACTAGCAACAGATAATTGTGTCTATTTAAAGCAGCGGCCACACATATGGAACTAGACTGATCACCTACTGCCACTGCCACCGTCTGACGTGTGTGTGTGTGTGTATATAGATTTGCTCAATACGCTGAACACAAGCTCATTCCCATAGATCTTTTCCTCTATACGAATCCTACGAGACAGGAAAACGAGCTCGGATGACATTTGCTTTTCTATTCACCATACACGTGGTCTGCAAAATAGGCGGCCAACGACTGCTAGTGGCCTTTCCAGCCATATGTTGGTAAGTTGGTAGTGACCCAATATCCGACGACTCGAAGAGCTTTAACGAGTGGCCCGCCATGCAGCCGCACGCACACGAGCCCATCGGCGAGCGATAGAACCACCTTGCCGACAAGTAAAAAGGTTCAGGTAGTCCTTAGGCGGTGGCAAGCATATGACCACTACGTAAGGACACGAACTGCGCGAGCCCAATAGCAGATAGATAGGATATATGAAGCAGGTGCAAGCCGGTGGCCGAGCGACCAGGAACAACTAAGTGTGTTCTTGGCATAAGTAGATCAGGGCCAATACACTTCCACGTCAGTTGTGGGACCAACAACAACAGTAGCTATAGGGTTGCTCCGCCCGACCTCGTATATGAATAGTAAGCTACAGGTATTCGAACTATCTTTGAAGTAGCTATGCGACGGTAAGCGTATAGCAAAGTGAAGATTAGGACTACTCATAGTTCATACGTGCACCTGCACGTTGCACTTAAAATAGTGAGATTGGTTCACTCAACAGCTATAACCAGACTTAAGCTTTGCTCACTCATATGCATGGATAGTGTGTAGATAAACAATGTTGCCCGCAAAAAGATACATTCGTTTTGCAGGGATAATATCATATGTCATTTTGTCATTATTCCAGTCACCTGTGATCTATTTTACTTTACCTTTTGGCGGACACATGTTGCCCACCCAAAAAGACGCTGTATACATATCAGTCGTAAGGTAGAATGAAGAAAATATTCAATTACCCTCTCCCTTAAGCCGTATTGATTTTAGTCCTCAGGCATCGCAGGATATGCCGGTAACTGACACACCTTGAATACCTAATGGTAGAGGTACGTCGACTTCGTCGGGCCTTGTCGACATTAAAATGCTCGCGTGAATCAAAAATGGACCTCGCTACAAAACAAACGGCCCGGCGAGCACCATCAAGGATGCATATATCAGAATCCGGTTTGTTATCTCTGCGCTCTTTGCACTGACCGCAAGTATCGGCTCGATCGCTTTGTCTTCTCCCATGTTCCGAACGGAAGTAGGTCGAAGGCGCAGCTCGGATCAAATGTTGCAACATTTACTATTGATTCCGTTCAGCTGGACCTTAATGAGTGTTATGTCAAATGCTTCTTGGCCTTCCCCTTAGCTTAGCCAAAAATTCGTCGGTTACTCTCTGTTAACAGTAACGCTACAGGAGATGGATGGAGTTGATGGTCGCGGCTACCTTTTGCAGTCTCAGGAAACCGGTCAATCAGGAGGCCTTTCGTGGTACTGACAGCTCCTTATTGAGCATGGGGACAGGCCAACTGTCCGCAACAAACGAAGAAAGAAGTGCATTCGGATTGGGATACCCACTTACACTGGCTTATCCGAGTAGCTTTTTGGACGTGTACGTGCTTCGGAGTTTGTTTCTCTGTACAGGTTGGACGCAACTGAGTCTTGAGCCTAGCATCCTTTGATATGATATGTGAATGAGTTATTTATTCCATTTACCTGGGGAAAGGTACTATATCATACTATATTTTTTAGTAATTGACCCGTTAGCTTAAACATTGAAACGCGGATACGTCGTACAACTCGAGCCAGCGCTCTTCGGCTTTGTAACCAAAACTTTTGCCTCTCGTAAAAGCTGGAGAGAAGCAAATGACGGATGAATATCAGACCTCAAATCTCTGAGCTCGTGCAAAGACTTTCTCAGTGAAGGAAAAACAATTGAAAATTACATTTTCATCAAGACCATCAGCACCAGCGTGTCAAGCTAGAACCAAATCCAAAATACGAACATTGCGAACACCTTCAATCTTCACAGAATATATCGCTAAAATTCGTCGTAGCGAAAAGTTCCATGTTGCGTCCATCATTACGTGAAGCAGTGGAGTTAAGAAGCCATTTTACTGAATGAGCTCTAAAGCTTTGAAAATGATCACACGTTTAATGCCAGCTAAACTGTGTGTTATGGCGCGCGTAACATGCATTTGCCATAGGAAACAGCTATGAGGGGGCTTCTCGGCGCAAAACGGTAACTGTCAAAAAGACGGTCCGTACGCGCTAGACATTAGGCTGACATTTGCAGTGCCGGAAATAGACGAAATCACATTTGTTACCCAAACTGAACGCTATGTTCGGGGAAACGCTACCACGTCGGTATAATAGCAACATTCTCAGAAAACGTACCGGAGCAGCCGAATGTATCTTATGAGATTGTTTCGGCGAGTCTGAGTCTCGATGTACACGAACAACATGAAATCAGCTAATGGAAAGGACTGAAGAACCCGGAAGTCTGTACAAACGAGGTAATGAATACGTGTGCGTCTTGGGCATTTGTCACCCAGTCGTACATTAAGGTAAGCATCCAGAAACTTACTAAGCGCTCTATGGCAACATGAAAAATGAACGAGAATCATTTTCATAGTATTTCCTGCGTCCAATTTTACTAGAATTAGGAAAATCGATGTTTTCATATAGAGAACTAACACTTGAGTTAGCTACTGTACTTCGTTCCAGAAATACTCGTTTACATCAGCCGAATATTTAAGGCCAATTTGACAGATTTCTACCCTATAGTTTAAACGCTGCCACCCTGTATCGATGTTGATTTTCAAATTTAGCGCGCGATTTTTGTGTTTACGTTTGCTTCCCTTTAGGCCACATTTTAAAATAGTTATATCACTGATTCGCTTAGTTTGCGTTAGTTTTATAGCGGCCATCGAGGATATTCTGAAGTCTGCAGAAATTAAAAGAAGAGACGTAAACGTGTCATGGATTGCTAAGATTGTTGCTGAATATCCTTGTAATTCAAATC
The DNA here is from genome assembly GCF_002443255.2 of Varroa destructor. Lineage (NCBI taxonomy): Eukaryota > Metazoa > Arthropoda > Arachnida > Mesostigmata > Varroidae > Varroa > Varroa destructor. Next base: position 44,898,636 of record NW_019211454.1, on the reverse strand, counting down.
ATAGAATATTGTGTTAGTCACAGCGTATTAACGTATGTTATAATATGAACAATCTACGTATATATGTTTAAGTCCTTTGAATATCTCTGAATATGTTGTATATTAACTCTCTTCTATATTCTCAAGGGAGATTTCTAGAAGTAGTAAAAGGAAAACTATTATAGTTTGAATTAAGCTTCAAAAAAAACGTTCCCTGCACGGCGGTGACGAGTTGTTATTGGTATTTCAGTAATACATCAGGTAAACTTATATTGTGTTGTACCGCCACTAGTACATATTGGGCTTTACTTTTGCCGTGTCTGATTGTTGACTTTGTTCTTGCTAACATAAAGCGACCTGGTATATATCGAAAAACCTATAAAAGCCTGCTACAAGTCCTAAACAGTTGTTGTACAGTGTGGATGTACATCTACCCTTCGCTGACCAATTCGTGGCTAGCCTACTTTGTCTCTCGTATAAATAGGTTAGGTTCGCACAGCCGAAGTTCAGCCATGCTGTCGTGTTTCGACACGGTACTCAGAAACAACCTAGTAACGTCAAGCAGGTCCACATACTCCTGATTATTTAAGTACAATAGGTTTGGATCGCAAATGGCGAATAAATTGTACGCTTGGATATGCGGTGAAAGACGAAAATCGCATTTGGCTCGTAAGATGATTTTTTTGCTACCGTTTAAAAATGTCAATTACAAAAAAGGTAGGAACACACAAAATGCATAGGTCAACAACAAAAACAGGTCAACATTAAAAAGAAAAATTAGCCATAACATTTCCATCTATTCTATCTCTGACTCACAATAAGCAGCCTCTATAACTGGATACCAGCTTACTGGTAGTATTTGGGCTAAAAATGACTGCTCATTCTTTATGTAAGCAATCGCCAGCAAAAATACGGTTGAAACTACCCTAGTAGCATCGATTGTCCTTCCTATTGTTGTGTCGCTGACGTTAATAGTATAATTTTACTGGAGCAGTGCACCAGAACATAAAAACCCGACACGTTTTCCCGTCATGTGTAATAATGTTAAAACACTTTGAGAGACCCTGAAAAGTCTCTACTGTCTTTCCTCTCATGTATCAATACAGTCTTAGTGGCGAGAGGCGCCTCTCCCTGCCTTTTTTCCTCACCCGGAGGCGGGAACGGAACGCAGCTCTAGACGAGATGGTTCCTGGGTCTAGAAGGGCTTTCTGCGCTCTGGCCTGCCCCACCCTTAATTCCCCCTCTCTGTCTCCTTCCAGCTCTCTCTCTCTCTCTTCTCTCATTCTCTCTTCCCTCCTTCTATTTCGCTAGACTCGTTCCTTATCCACCAACCTGGGCAACTTGACCATGTAATCGAGAACTCGTGATAGCCTCTTAGCCTCTATAAATGACCTATCTTTATAGAGGGGCAACGCCCGTCGGCCGTTTGGAACGTCTGAATGACCAGCCCTCGCGCGGCTTTCCCGACCAGTTGAATTATGAGAGAAAATTTTTCAAGGACTTTGCAGGGCCAAGTCTGTGGACGACCGGGTAACGGTGCTTTCTATGGTGCCTTGATCTGCTACAAAAATGAAACAGCAGCAGCCGCTATTACTATCGTTGGCGCCATCATCGACAATACCGATCCGGCTGGCACCTGACGTGAGCTTGCCATCGTCTATGTTATTGTTGCTCCTTGTCTCCGGTGATTTTTCTCCACTTCAGAACAGAAATTAGGAAGAATGGAAGCCATGTCGTGTGTATCGCCGACTCAATCCGACAACAGACAGACCTCCGCTAGACTCTTCGTCTGTAAGTCTCTTTGCATATATGCATATGGTAGCTTTCCTATGTCCTGCGTGTGTACAGAATATATGTATATTTTCCACTGGATATCCACTGAGTATGTACAGTATTTATTAACGTAGCTATAGTCGAGCCTCAGAAAAACTTTTAGGACAACAAGTCGCAGGAAACGCAGTATCAGTTTAGAGTGTGCACATAAAACAGTTTACCGATGGAAAATTATGGATAGCCATTGTAATAAACTAGTCAGCAGACATAAATTTTTGCTCATATTGCAAACATCTAGCAGTTCAAGTTTAGTAACACAGCTACCTCAAAGTTATTCATTTTTCTAGAACTAACCATGTACATTTTCAATATGTATCTACAATATCTAAGCAGGCCGAAGAAGCAGGACATACATTTCAAGTATACAAACAGAGTTTTTGGCGCAACTGACTGGCCACAGCTATAACAAAGGGAACCAGGCATCTAAGTTCAATTCACATTAACTTTCGTAAAAGAAATTTTTGGTGTGTGCCCATACTCGGATCACATTTTTCAGAAGTTTCGGATATTGTTATTTGCTCCATTTCAATATCAGGACCCCCAGTTGAAATTTGTTTGAAAAGCTCATGTAAGCTGCCATACGATAAGCATTTGAGTGCGCCATCTTGCGTCAGTGATTTCGTTATGTCCATTATCAGTAATTACCGAGTCTCGATTAATTTTTTGGAATATCTGCGATGTTCTGCTGATTTAATGCTAGAATTCGATGCGGCTAAGGTATAAAAAACAAGAAATTTCGTGACTTACTTATCGATCCGTTGTCGAACCTTATTGTCGCAAAAGTACGTCCGCGTTTTCATTGTCCGCGGACACCGTTTAGACACTATTTTCCCTTAAGTATGTACTTGCGACTTTAATCTCTAGTCAGTTGGACCCATCTATATTCATTATACACAAGAACGCTACACAAAACATTTGGCTGCAACATAACTAGGCATCCTGGTGAGACCCGCATATAATGTAACTGAACTGGTGCACCCTATTCACGCTTGGATAGAGTAGTAACAGAATATTTTCTGCTGGAATCTCGCGTGCTAGCTACTTCAGCCCTGAGACTAGCCATACAAGATGAGGTTTCTGCTATTTTTGAATAGCTGTAGAAGGAGGCTGCAGAAATTTCTAATCGATCGATCGTTTTTTTTTTCGATTGCACTACGGGTCGGGCATGTTTTCAATATGGACGAACAACAGACACGTTTCGATATGGTGTACTTGGATTTCAAAACTTTAACATGCACAAACTGTGGAAGTATATTTGAATTCTAGTTTATGTGATTTTTCTTCATGGTCTACAATAGTTCATTGATAAAGTTCTGAGATTAAATATGGTCGAACGAGCGTCTGTAACAAGACATCCTCGGATCCCTAAAAGGGGTAACTATAATACTTATACCTTAATTATTTCTCTAGCAGCGAATCGAAGAGCGCGTAGCATAGCAGAAACGTCCGGGAATCTTGCTTGAAGGTTTGATGATGATCAGGATTGTCATAATGGAAGCTGTCGTGTTAGACAAAAGTTCAGTGTTTGAAGTACGCTTTATAAGACTGTTTTGAACACGTAGAAAAAACTCAACTGAACTTGGCGTTGATATATAATTGCTGATGGGATAGGGGGTCTACTAATGCACTTTAGTAATCAGGTAGCGCTTTAGAATTTGTCCATACGGTGTTCTTCATCAATCAGAGCCAGTGTAGCGTAAATAGTATTCTCAATACATACTATATAGTCTGCCGTGATCCTTTTTGAAACTTGCAGAATTCCAAAAAACAATTATCAGCAAAAACAAACTGAGCAGCTGGGAAATACGTGGTATTATCATTTGGTTATCATATATATATATATATATATATATATATATATATATATGTGATTTCAGACTTTAGCTTTTAGCATCATTCGAAAATGGGTTTAAAGTAAATGATCCAGAGTAGAAAATCTAATGAATAGACAGATCAGGTAGCTCGCTCTATGCTGACTAAACGTTGTTGGTGATGGGGTCCTATTTGAAGGATGTTACTCTTGCAAACATTTGATATCAAATTTGGCGCCCTGCCAGTCTCAGCAGCCTGACAATGAAAACTTTTGGAACATCCTATGTACTACCCGTGTCATGCATTACCTATATAAAGATCTATGTATTTCCTCTCCCTTTTGAAGGTCTTGACATGTGCAGATCTCTAGTTTTCGATGATGCTTGTATGTGTGCTCTATACGATTAAAAAACAGCTTAAAAGAACAAGTGCTCTCCGGGGATTCAGCAACAGTAGCAAATCCGGAAGGAAGCGATCGCTCAATGTTGCTACCCACGGAACCTAGGAAAGGCCGTCGTTGCGCCAATGTATCATCTGTGGGCCATAGGCAGACGTAACGATAAGGCACGATTCCGCATAACGCTACCTAGGGTCGGATCTGCGTGATCCAACGATCTAGGATAGCGGATTCTGAACTACGCTTCGGGAACTGAATGCAGGGATTTTGTCAGTTATCGGCCAACTACGTGTTTAGCTATAGGTCAGATGGTACGACACAATAGCGTTAAAGAAACACATCTATAAGCATGTGCCATGAGCTAAGAAGAGAACTTGTTGTATTCAGTATTGTATCAATATAACAATTTCGCAGCACAATATATTAGGTTTATTGTTAAATGTCTTGCAGAAAGGATGTATCGTCTTATTATTGTATCATAAGACATATAATAGGCAACTTCAAAGGACATTAGTATCTACCCTGCAGAAAACCCTTTTAAACAACTCACTTTCGAAATTTCCCGGGCAAAAATCTTTAGAAAGTGTCGGCGTGTTTTGAACAAATGCGTACCATTCTTTACAAACAGCGTCGTATATATCCTTTTTAACTGACTGACTGTATTCAAAATTGTTGATCGTCTAATTTAAACGATTCGTAACTTAAAGTTGAGTTACCTTTATCAAACCCGAATTGGACTATTATGAATATTGTAAGAACGGATTGTTCTAATACTAATTTTAAATTGTCTAAAACTACATACATCTCGTTCGAAATAAAAAAAAAAATTAATCGAAGGTCAGCTAATGTTTATAGAGAAGCAGCATTATTTCAATAGACCGACTTTAACTAATGCTTAAAATTGGCTACAAGTAAAAATCATTGTGCCATACGTCATTCAGCGTCCGCACTTTTAGACACTTCGATGCTTGTATTTCTCGAAGCTTTAATTGTACTAGTAATAGGCACAAGTTGTTTAGATCCTTATTCATTTCATAAGCACCTTACTACATTCAAATTATGTATTTGTTTTGTATATGTCATTGAATCTTGCTAATTGTCCCATACGAGTTGATAACGCTTAGTTGTATGGCAAATCGATTTACCACAGACATTGTGGAAATAGGATTCTACTATGGTAAATAATCTATAATTGTTTTTGTTGCGATTAAGGTGAACAACTGAAGACTCTTGGTCATTTTTAAGCAAAAATAAACCAATACGCCAACTGTTGATTGTCACCGGTTCTTACGGTCCAACTGCGTATTCGAAAAGGCAGACTACCTCTGAAAAAGCTTCTCTCGTTGTGTTCAGCTACAACAACATGAGCGGTCTCGAGCCTTTTTTTTTATCCATCTGGTATAATAACGATGTTCATTTTGTTGAGAATCTTCGTAGCAAAACTGAAGTAGTCTCATGATGAGTAACAAAGAGGCGGTATCATCGTGGATACGACTGACTCATAAATATAGCATGTTTTGTTTGCCTAACTAGGTATGCTCTGCTTAAGCCATTTCAATATCCCGAACCCCATCGTTATGTTAATGCTAGTAAGGGCGAAAGGGGTTAAAACTCTGAGTACGCATTTAACGAATCATCAAAACAATATTGGATTATTTTAGAGAGCCATTCAAAGAGATCGAATATAGGTGCTCTATATATATATATATATATATATTGCGAACCGGATATATAAGAAATATATTTATAGGTCCTGGACAAATGTAAAGATTGGCCGCAGCTGATTTGCTAGTGCTACGGATAATTGGCACGTGTCTGGAATTCTACAACGGCAGCAACATAGTGTTTGTTATTTAACAGCTAAACTGATTACGACGATTTTTACTGATGTTTACCATTAATACAATATAAATAAATGTATAGCCACCTAAAGGTTACCTACTGTCGGTATGCGGATGAACGTTATAGGTCAATGTACGAAGCCATTTCGACCTACAACGGCTCCTGTAGACTTCCGTTTGCGCGTCAACATCCACAAATTGTGAACTACTCAGTACCTATCTGTGATTGAAATCAGTCTAAACTTCGCCTTTCGAGGAGATGATTTCGCTAGATGGACACTGATGAACTTTCACGCTGTCGAAGTGCTTTTGCTGGCCCTCGCCAATAGAAAGTTAATAAGATCCAATGGCCTAACGATGACGAGATCGAACTCTCTAGCGTAAATGACAACAGGTAATGTTGTTGGTCCGTTCAGCATGGGCGATTACCCACTGCTCTTAACGGCATCTGTACACGCGTGTACGTCTGTACACGGCTATTCTTTGAATCCGGGTGAATCGTTTACTCTCGTTGAGTCGATTAGTAGTCTCATAGAGATATCCACGCCTTATTTACAGAGTCATATTTAATTTAATGTATATAGATATTTACTACATTAACGGTATTTGATATTAGGCTGAGTAATCGTCCATATTATGAAACATCACAAAAATTCAACTCAAGTTCTAAAAACGAAATTTCAAACTCGAAAGAAAATTCCGTGGAAGAACCTCTGAAAAAGGTGATTAATAAGAGCTGAGAGTCTAACTTGTCAACAACCGAGAGATTTATCCTAAAGTGCACGGGTGTTAGCATTTAAATTCGGTGTATGTGAAAACACGGTACTTGTTCACCTCGCTCATATAAACAGATAATGAACAAACGGGTATTTGAGTGAAGTTAAAAAACACCCTTGCTTTCGTGTTACAACAATGACCCATTCGTGTACCGTATTCGTGAACTTGTAATATAAAATGTGTCTTCTTTAATAACGGCAGACGTCAGACAACTAAACCTATTTCGTCGACTACGGCTGAAGTGTATTGTCATAAGTTGAAGAACATAGTAAACTACTGGTATCGAACGACAACGCTCCATTGATTATACACTGTAAAAATGCACGAATTACAATTCAAGGCGTTCTGTCGTGCATCAGACTTGTCAGACCCCGGTGCCTTTACAAATCAGCATTTTCCGCAACGTTTTAATAGGGAAATTGTCTAAATCTCAACACTGTAATTTCCCTTAGAGACTCTTGTAGCTTTGACCCGCACAGCGGATTTCACGTGACTTCTACGTTAATAATTAGTTAAAAACTTCCTCTTATGGCCAGCGACCTCAAAATGCATTCATAAAAACAGACATCTTCTACTTATTAAATGCTGCAACAAGTTTTCGCTGTAGAACAGTGTAGCCGAAATATATAGAACGATTTCGGTTGATCTTTTTCTGCTTAGCTCGTTTTTATGGAAAAAAGCTATGACAGCAGTTTCATGTTTACCGAGTGTATTAAAGAGCGTATAGACGGAACCAAGCTCGTATGCCCTAGAAATAAGAGATTGTATTCTAATCCACGGAGAATAAAAGAAAACTAACTCTATCAGAACCAGTTAATGTATGCTTTGTTTTAATGTCTATTATTAATATAATAATGAGAATTTTACAAAAGCCCCATTTTCGGCTTTCCGTAAAACAAAGCTTCAAGGCACACATATTTTAGATTTCTAAAATCATCAAAATTGTCTCCTTCTTATCGAGAAAATTGTCTATATTATAGCTAATTTGCGTATATTCTATCCGTTGGGTAATCTATACCCTCCTTCCTAGTCGTGAGTCATAGATCACTTATGATGTTTCAGTTTTTGGGTGAATCATTTTATCGACAAATAATCTCGATTTCGCTACTACGTACTTTGGAGGGTCTAATATTTTACGTTATTTTACACGGTTGCGCGGGTTCACTTTTAGCCTACAGCATGCATCAAGGATAACTTTGATAATTTTGAGAACATTTATCATTTGTTCAGGATATTGTTCATTAGCATCGAATCGAGCAAGAAAATCGCAATCTTATATTGTCGACTAGCTGAGTTAACTGAGAGAAGTTTCATTATAAAAGCAATACGTTCAGATACGTACGGGTCACCCATTTTCATCACGAAACAAAGTTTCTCTATGTGACAGACTTACAGCGTCTGAAAAAAAAACAGCGTCACCTGATAATGGAGCTTCAAGTCATTAACAAAATGGTGCGTAGGATGTCCCGTGATCACCTGATGTTCGTCGCGTTCCAGTCCGATAACGATTTAGACGTATCATTGTTCACAGCAGACGATACCGAAATCGATGTTTTGCAGGTAACTGAGCAAATTGGTCACCTCAGCACGTTGAACACAATCTTTGTCATCTTTTTAATTATTCTGCGATTGAAGCACCTATATCTTCAGGGGTTTATTTTTTGAAGGAGTGGGAAGTTCGAGCTGAGGGAAAAGATTATGACGCACTCGGCAACGACTGACGTGAAAGGTCTCAGAAAAAAAGACCCTAAAAATCGTCTTAGTAACGAACTATACGTAACTTGAAAAACCACCAACTTATAGTGTCCGCTGCTAGTCTTCTTAGGCTAGTCTGATGCGCCGAAGAAGCTGGATAGCTCAGAAACGTAGGCGGAAAAGTTTGAATAACTTCTTATTGATCAATTTCAATGAGAGGTTAGATAGGCTAATATTACGTACTTGGTAATAGTTTTATGGAAACGACCGATACCAGATCAATAGACAATGAAAATTCTAGAAGTGACGTGAACAGTAACGTCAGATTCACGTGGTGTTTGGGCTCGAAGCAAAAATTAGAATATTTGGACTGATAGCATGGTAGCTATCGTTAAAGTTTATGTTCGTTGGTAATTAGGCTAAATCCGCTGTTAGTTTAGTTTAGTTAGTCAATTTCGGCCTATTTCGATTTCGGTGTGAGCGGATAACACAGGATCTAGGGTTCAGCCTGCTTAGTTTTTGAGCAAGTTATTAAAATGTTCATCAAGATGGCAGCTGTCTTTTGGTCCGCATCTCACTTTTTTATTGACACTACAGGCCTTGCGAAAAAGCCACTTGTTTTATGCAGAGGCGTTGCGTACGTCTGTGAAGAAAACTTTTTAAGGTTTCGCGTCAGTAGCAGATGACTACACAAGTCGTAGAAGCGAACTGCCTAGCAGATAAAGTCAGATTTCTAAAGAAACTTCATCAAGTAGCTAATGAAGTCTGTAAGAATGGAGCACGGAATCCTACCCTAGAAAACGCTTATCACTCTTATATAACTCTCAGCATTTTACGATCAGAAGTAAATCAATAAAGCTTATGGCAACAAGCGTCACTATGATATCTTTAGATATAGCGAAAGAGGATGTTAAACAAAATCCATATGACAAGGATATTATAAATAATAGAGTACTTCATTGCTGTATGTTTAAATAGTTACGTGCACTACAGAATGTCTACGGTCTTCCGCAGCATTCTTATGTTCTTTAAAAATAATTCACACATTTTTTCTAAGCCCTAAAGTAATGATGAACTTTCGAACTGTCTTCGCTAGTTCTTCAGCAACCCCGAAGACTGGAAGTCATGCTATATTTAATATAAATCTAGCAGCACACATTAATACGATTGTGTTAGAAGATATAGTTGTAAGCGTTATAGGCTAGCCTTTACAAAAGGCATGGTCTGTAATGATCGAAAACGTTATGGGTGAAGATTAAGCTTTTACTATTTCTATAACGACTACTGTTTTGGTTAAGTTGACGAAGTAGCTACAAAGTGGCAGGGTGAAGTGTGCACATATTTTTCCGCGTTAATCGATTCCGGTAGCGAAATTTAATTGAGTCTTCTTTAACTGAGTAGTCTTATACGTGTTGAGCTGATTCTGCTTAGACTGAATAACACACTAATGGAAAAAATTAGAAAAACGTTTAGCTCTTTTTAATCTTCTAGTACTAGAATCGTAACTAAGCATATTTCTTTTCGATGACATACATTTGTAGGGAAAAGCTTCACAAACAAGTCATCATCTATATTGTTATCTTTAAATTTACACAAGATGCTATGAAAAATTCAACTCGTCTCACATTAGTATTCATATGTATATTCATTTATCTCGCTCTCGAAAAAAACACGATCTGGAATATTCTTTCTCATAGGTGCGTCCTTGTACAGTGATCTATATCCACTGCGTGTTCAAATGCGTTATTGCAAACCATCTTTACCATGTACTGCCCGAATATTGAGTTGGCGCGCTGATGCTACTTTAAAAATACCGCTTGTTGTGCGCTGTCCGTCTGCACAGTTTCGTTGTCAGCATGTTTTGATTTTTTTGGGCCGACACTGTGTGTGATCGCAGTGTTTGAATTGCTTTGCAGGCGGTTAGCTTGTGGTATGTGACTGCCTGTGGGTAACAGCGGGACAGCGAGATCAGACCCATCTCCAACCATCTCTTCACTCATTTCGTCACTGTCCGTGTTTGTGCCAATCGTCTAACGGTTCATCCAATGTACCCAATATGCGTCGGTGATATTAAAATCGCCAGAGGGATTGTTATGCGTGTAGCCTATTTATGTCCATTTTCTTGATCGTCGTTGTCAGAAAAGTTTCACTTAATACCTATTGAAGTGGGTTAGTGTTCACCAGAACTCTATAGTATAGCTTTCTGCCATTGCGTTTATTGCTGCGATAACCATGACCGAAGGACCGGCGCCAACGGTTGTCTGGGAGGCTGCCAAAGAAAATATCCAACCACTTCGTCGGGGTCGTAATATTACCTTTCTTACTGAGGCTCTCACGATGAATTCGGACATGCTAGAAGAGAAAAAACGGTATGAAATAAGCTTATATAGTCATATCAATAACAGGAGTGGTAATTAGGAACAGACAGATTCTAGTGACACCTCTATTCAGTTACATATTAGTTCATTTTCCTGCATTTATTATTAGTTTGTTCTGTCAAGTTCTTTACTAACCTGTATCTGATTAAACATAATAAATCATATCAGTTGTTAATTCGTAAGAAACAATCACAATGCACGGAGGTAAGTGTTAATCTCATGGCAGAAAGTGTTACTAATTGAAGGAAGCTCTCAGCTTGAGTATTAATATATAGTTGCCTTATAGTTTTATGCCGTTTTCCCATTGTTTATTTTGTGTATTGCAACGAAACGTCTTCTTCTTTACTAGGGGTTCGTGTTTTTGCTCTCCATTGGTTTTTTGTGCATTTATTTGATATTTTAAGAGATTTCCAGACTTACTAGAATATTGAATATAGAATATTGAAATAATAGAATATTGAAGATATTTCAAAGTATGGAACTTTAGACTATGGGTGTTTCGTTTAACATAGGTCGCTGTTTCAGGGAATTCGAGGAGGCACTTCGAGCATATGACGGAGATGACCCACTGGAGGTTTGGGACAGGTTTGTTAAAGGTGTTGTTTCTTCTGGTAGAGATTGTGGCATCTTTTAAAAGTCTGATTCTATTTATGTCACTGAAATTTTAACATAGTCTCTTCTTACCTGATTAAATCATGGTGGATATCAGAAGACTTTACGACTGTGTCTTTTTCGCAGCGCGCGCACTCAATTTCAGTCCACCCAGCAATTGTGATAACTAAATTGTCACTTATGTAATATTTTGGTTTCTTTTTTCTAAAATGTTTTGGTATTCCTTTCCGTAATACGACTAAAAAAATTCAATCAACGCCAAGGCATAATTGTTGAACTTAAACTGCCCTTTAACGAAATGTTGTCCTATATGTGGCACGTACACTGATACTGTGTAAAGCAAGAGGTTCACCGATAGCCTAATCAAAGTTCATGGGTTTACTACTGCAGCTATTTGACTTGGTTGGAGGAACACTACCCATCAGGACTGCACGCTCTTAATTGGCCACAGCTACTAGAAAACTGCATCTCAGCTTTTATATTGGAACCGGAACATAGATACGACAACGATCCTCGATTTGTTCGTGTTTGGCTCAAGTTTGTAAGTTTACCGTACTGAATTCTTATTATTTTACGTATCTGAACTGACATTTTTGCGATTCTACATTTTAGCACGATGCTAACCGTTAACTCTTTTATAGTCTAACATTGTAAGTCTTACTACCTTTAGGCGAACCTTCAAGTTCATCCCGAAGAGGTGTACAAATGCATGAGCGCTCGCGGGGTTGGGGTAAGATCAGCAGCCTTCTACATTGAATGGTCCAATTTTCATGAGGTGTCGGGGGAACCTCGTACTGCACAAGAAATCCTCGAAAAAGGTGTTCAAATGCTAGCCCAACCACAAGAACAGGTGTTTTCAGCTCTAAAGTTAGTATGTCGGATGTTGGAAGAACAACATTGCTAAACTAAAGTAAAAACGAGAACTGTTATGTCTATTTTCTATTTTATTGGCATTCTTTTGTAGGTTAGTACTTTGTATATCGTATTATTGTACGTTTTTTACACATAGGCAGGGTTTCCCTTTTATCTTTTTACTAAATTCTGCGTCGTTATTTAGGGAGCTGATTCTCCGACTAGCACAAGGGTCGACGAGGCCACAAGAGGAAACCGCTCCTACTGGTGCCGATGATGCAGAGAATCGTAGTGCGTTCTCACGTCTGTGCGAGGCGCCAGGGCAGACTGCTCCTATCGTTAATCGTATCGACGTTACTAGGGCCTCTCGCCATCCTGGAACAATTCAGCAGGTAGGCACCTTCGAATGTATGCGACCCCCTAGGGGTAATCTCCTTGCAGTTATTCCTTAGACGTTTTTTAATCTTTCATAAATCGAAGTTAGAAATTAAAAAAAAATACTGCTATACATTCGTTGTTTGTCAACTAGACAGCCCCGCTATCTTCCGTACGAACCGCTTTTGGTGGAGCAAGGGGCATAAGTCAGTCCAAATTAGCTGTGTTCGTCGACGAAGCTCCGTCGAGAGATGGCCTTTTTACTGGAATGGGTACGCTGGCTGGAAGTGCTTCGCAATCACACAAACTTGGATCCGAAAAAGAGAACTCGAAGAAAACCGGCAAATGGGGACGAGAAAAAATAAGGCAACGTGTTGCTCCCAGGGAGGGTCCTGCTTTCCAGGTTGTACAAGATAAAGGAACTGTCGAAGATAGTACCGCTACTTCAGACTTCGTCACGCCGGCTAAGTGAGTCATGGCATAAGTTCCTGCATATACACTATAATAATTTGTTTTTGTGCTACGATATGATCCCTGAAATTAACAGTAACAGATAATGATAAAGGTAAGGAGAAGATCCTGTCAAGCAAGCGCAGTAGGTGAATCAGCCCTATGTTGACGTCTAAATGTTTCCCTAAAGGTTTCTAAAGGCTTTCCGTCTAAGAAATGTAGTGCTGTTTTTGATGATTTTTCCATGTAATGCGCTTCCATGAGAAAACGATTCCCCTTATACTTGCGATTAACAACGTGTAGATGCTAGAGCGGAGATGTTTACACAGAATATTGACGTGGATGGAATATTTTCAATGACATTCACAAAGTATTGGTGATTTCAGGTCTCGTTTCCCTGTGTATCTTGGATCTGGACTATCAACTCGAACGGACAAGGTTACTGAAATGGCATTATCCCATATTTTTGGAAGATTGGATGCTCCCGATATCAATGAAAAAAGAATGTACGACTTTCTGGCGGTATATGCGGGCACGTGCGAATTTCAATTTGAGGAGATCCGTATGGCACGATACAAACGGCAACAAAAGGCTGCAGCAAGCAGGCAACCTCCGTTACAGGCCCAAGAAGAAACTACAGCCGAGAATAGCTCTACAGGAACAGCAAGCGATTCCGGCTGCACAGAAGGTGGTGGCCTACAAAGCGTCACTGAAAGCAGTACAATACATTCAGCAAAGAATCACGAAAACTCATGGCAGCCCCGTGAAGCTTTCTAGGTTGTTGCTGAGCCCTTAGAAAATTATCCAGGCGAAACGAGTACAAGAGGAATGATTCAAATTCTATGGAGACTTTAATCGTAAACCGGAAGAAAATCTCATCTAACACGAGATTTCTAGGCTACAGCTGAAATCGGACGAAGAATGAAACTTCCGGAATGCTGAGCATCAGTCTAAAACTTTTGTGACTTCAAATAATTTCAGAAAACTTGGAAACGGTCGAGCGTAAAAGCCAGTATTTACTATTTTGTCCGACGTAAGCACTGAAACAACAATCTAACTACATTTGAATTTATATTTATACATGACCATGATGAACCTATGATGAAATATGTATATACTTATTGATATATATATAGCGTTATAAAGTAACGTAATAAATGTGATCACGTCTTCATGGAAAAATACGTATTCTATTCTATTAGAAGCTTTGAAATGATTATAACTAAAACATTAACTTTGCGCCGAATCCGCTAAGTCAGAAAGCTTATACCGATGTAACTTGGACGGGCGTTTAAATTCATGATAAAATACAAAAATATTTTATCAATATTGGACGTTAAATATATCCTTAAATATATGCAGATATAAAGTATACGCATTCAGATATAAAGCTTAGAGCCAAATTTCATGGCAAAAACAGTGCTTGGCATTCTAAACGTAAATCAAGGGTTTGTCAACGATTGCTAAGGTCTTACAAAAATGAATTGTGATTAAAGACACTGAGTAAAGTGAAATCAAAAGCGGGACTATGTATTTATTTAAATTCACTTATGTACACAAACTTTCGTTTTTTTCTAATATACGCTAGAATGAATGCAATAAATGTAGTATAGTATTTTTTGTGATCGGTTATATCTATATATACGTCGATTATATATATATATATATATATATATATATATATATATATATATATATATATATATATATATCAAATCTTTTGGAACTCTTGAAAACATGCGAAGCCCTAGGTAATAGCTGCTGTGCACCTATCTCGTAAAACTAAATATATTTCAATAAAACATGCCCCTTCACTAATTATTAGTAATAGTAGATTTGCATTAAAGGTCCAGTTTTGCTTGCATTCTCTGCAGAACTTGAAAAATTAATCAGTTAAATACAAAATGAACCATGATACTATATTTGCTATACAGCGAAATATTAATTCTAGATATAAAACTAGTCAGATTAAGGCAGATAGGGCACATGTCGCGAAATCATTGAATATGCGAAAATCAAGCGCGTTTTATTAGCGCCTCTCGATTTTTTACCGTATGATAAAATTGATAGTAGTTATATAACGAGTCTACCTGTTATATATTTGATGTAACCACCTTAGTACCGTCCCGTAGTTTTTCACGTAGTTCCCTGAACATAATTCCTATTATTTATACTCAGCGTAACCCCGTTTTTTTTATATAAGATAATCATATTACGCAGATTATATATCACACATACCTTAACTTGCTATTTAAATTTGTCAAAATTCTTGAATTTCTGACCTGAGTCCTTATATTTGATTTCCAGTACTGCACCCGGTATCGCTTCATTGCTTTTTGTTGACTGAGCCGTAAAAAATTGGTTAGGATATCCGGTGCCAGCATATATACTTATTTCTTCGAACTATGAACGCGGCTAGGAATTTTTTATTTGAGTCTATTAATACATTACGTGCGCATATTCTGTCAGATTGTTGAAGATGGCTACATTCATGATCGACACAGTATACAGTGTATCTCTATAAACTATTTTGAACAAAATATCCGGTAGCCATTTTTATAAGTAAGAAGATCACAATGAGAATAGCCTGGGTTCGTAATGTAATTCGTGTAATACGAGTACTTTTAAACAAATACTGTGTAGTCACTACTCCTTGTCACAAGGTCAGCAAATTTTTAGGTATTTATGTTTACATAGGCCCGCTCAAACGAAAAGAATACATTGACAAAAACTTAATTTTGATGAAAAAATATTAAAATCTATACACCTTGGCTACCTTATTTTAAGTTAGAGCAGCTCGATTTCGGGACATTCTATAGAAAATGAAAATAGAATTTATTCTCACAGAAGCGGTAAGCGGAACTTAAATGATTAGGTATATACGTATATATATACGTTACTTAGCCCTCCTTATTTTTTTCTATCTATACATGCTTATATACCAATATATTGATATTGTTTGCAATCATATTAGTTATATAATGTAGAATCTATTCATTTGCAATTTTCAGCATCTTCGGTGCGCCGGGTGCAGCGGTGTTCTGAGTCGACATACTCCGCCTTTTGGCTTTAAAATCATCGCCCACAATTCTGCTTACGGCTTCACCTAAATTTCTATAGAATTTACGAAGGCGATCAGCATAAATAACCATAGGTTCGGCCTGACATTCCTGTAGAGGAAAGAGACAAAAGATAAACAAAATATAAGATCGCTGTAAATATACAAATACTAGATAGGGCAAAAGAAACAAGTCCTTTTCTATTGCTAAACGAAATCTAAGTGAGTTTATTGCCTGTCGATCGGCAACCAATCGTCAATTATTTTTTGTTCACTTTGTTTCATATTACTCAGGAAAAAAATTAGATTTTCAATAAAAACCATAAACTACATACAAGCACACGTGAAATATGTGCATTATTGGTAATTAATTTAATAATAATTTAATAACTTTCTAATCTTTGCACTCATTTTGAACTGACTAAATTTTTTTTATTATACCTCAGAGATAGTGCGTAGCTCCTCTACTCCTTCCACGACTAGTGCATCCAGCTTCAAATGCCCACCCGAATCCGAGTCTTCAGTAGAAATTAGGATCTAAATAATTATATGAAACAAATTATTGACCGTATTCCACATCACTTCGAAACCTGTTCGATGCTCTATTTCATGTTTGTATTCTCTTCATTGGTGCAAGGTATCCCTTAATTGGTTTTTGTCCGTTTGTATCAGGTGCAGAAATACGTGTTTTATTGATAGTAAGTATAATTCCTACCTGATCTTCTTCGCATCGAAGCATACTTCTAGCAGTGGCGCCTGGTTGAGCGGCTGGCTCCTCGATCACTTTCACAATTTGATGGGTAACCGTACCATCATCCCGTGTAACCTCCAAAAGCCGTTCTTCGGGTTCAGGAGCACGCATTGTATGTTCTGGCCACTGACCGTTGACCTAATTAATGAATGGAAAACCTAATATAAATAATGTAACTCGAGTGCAACCTCTTGAGTTTTTGAAATCCCTATGACATAATTAACTCTGGCTGTAAAAAAGCAATAAAGTCTAGTTCGGTACATGACTCAGAAAAATATATGGCATCAAACTATTCTGTGTAATAATAAACGACAGCATTAGAAAATCGATTTGAGCCTAATCAACAAAATAATCTATATTTTGCAATACTTACTTCGCGATTAACGTGTGACCTATATTTTGCAATACTTACTTCGTGATTAACGTGTGTGGTACTGCCAAAGGCACGAATACCTTCACCCTCGTAATATACTTTACAGTAGGCTGTACAAAATGTGCCGATCTTAATTGACGATGACCGACCACCAGTTGATGATCGTGGCCGATTTTTTCGTTCGTCCTGTAAATATATATTTTTGTGCAAAACAATTATGATTATGCTCGGTAAAAGCCTTTTCTTGCTAAAAATAATTATCATTATGATTACATTCATTGCCCTCATCATTAAGACCAGCAGTTGTACCTTATTTCCTTCTCGATTGCACCGGTAGACGGCCCATCCGACAGCCTGTTTATACCTGGACGTGGCTTTAATAAAGACGGTTCCATTGCTTTTCAGCTCTCTTCTGAAAGATTCGAACTCATCGCGTGTACTAAAGCTGTGATCGATCCACTCAACCTTCAAATAAACAAGAAAAAACATCTAGAATTTAGATTCTAGTTATAAACAGTCCTTTTTAAGGATACTTTTCATAGTTCCATCCACGTTATTCATGCAGAAAGCGTATATAATGCGCTCATTTTTATCGTTTAGGGATTTAATAGCAACCGAACTGAACAAAAAAAGTCAACAGTTAATTTGAACGTCATAAATCTACTTCAGTTGAGTGATGATTGCGAGTCATCAATTCTTGTAGTCTGCTGACACTAATCACCGTACTCACAGCTACTCCGTGGTCATTTTGCATATGCTCAAGAAGTTCTTTGCGTCCCTTACAGACGGCAGCACAATTAATATCAACGGTGCACGGGAACTGCATGCATCGCCACTGAGTCTGCTTGATTAACGGGATCAAATCTTCCTGTGAAGTAGAAACAGGGAGATTAGCAAAACACATGCACTGACATCGATATCCGTATTGTTGTGCTCTCTTCGATACGTTTTTACGAGAAATAGAATACGACTACATATTGAACTATATAATGTAACTCAAAAGCTATTTATAGTGCAGATACAAAAAACAGCGTCATTCATTAAATAGATAATTGCAAAAGTGGCACGTCCATTGATATTCACAGAAAAAAACAAAAGTTCCCTTGTAGGATGTTTAGTTTGATATCCTAGATGATTCTATATACGCTAGCTTCTTGTGGAAAACTAATCAGCCCACGGACGTCCAACATTATACAAAAATAATGAAAAATGTCAACACTATACGGCTAACCATAATTGCTTACCTGTTCATCGGGGTGCTTTTTTGCAATATGCAACTTGAGAGCGTACAGTGTGCTGAGCACATTTCCGCAAGAAGGACACTGTCGATCATAGCGGTATTTTGTACCTGTCCCACCGGTTGATGTTTGGCTTGCCGAGGTGTCTTGTTCTGCCTGGTGATCTTCTTCTGTATACTGGTCCTGTGCTTCGTTATGCTCGGGATTCTCGTGCGTTTCCTCTTCTGGCTGATGGTGTATCGTCTGGAGCGGCCCTGCGATCTCATGCGTCACTACGGCCACAGTTTGAACCTGCGTATGGACCTGCTCATGGAGGTGGTCTGGCGGAGCTTGGATAAGCACAGGGGTACCATCGGTATAAACGTAAGAAATATTACTGAAATACGCATAATAGAACAAATTTTCTAAATGGGTTCCTGCAGACATCTATTGTGACTACATCCTCTCAAATGCTGCTTCTCCATTGAAGCAGGTTCTACAAGCGTTAAATTTTAAAATGAGCTTTACAAATTCCAGTTAACCGGACTCTTATATAACTAAAACTGTATTCGTTAAACATTCATTAAGGAAAGTAAATTAGAAAATCGTAGATATCCATGGCTCAAGATGGTTTTAAAAGCCAGTACTTTTGCGGGTAACCACCTTTTTCGTTAAGTGTGTAAAGAATGAGTGTAAATGGCACCAGTGTGGGTTTTTCAGTTGTTACAGATGGCTAGAAATATATTTCAGCGGGTTCTAATAGGCTCCGTACCGAATTTTGGGGCCATTTGATGATCGTTGTTTCGTTTCTTGCTCTTCGTTACAATTATTTTCCAAATGTACGCAATGTACCCGCTCGAATTCCCGTAGAGAGACTTAAACAAACAGATACTTCCAAATACGCCTAAGCATTATCAGCTCAAACTAATTCTAATATCCATGCCTATTCTTCACTGTAATCTCAATCGGCATCATGCGCGGAGCTTCTTTGTTCGTCCTATTCAAAATAAAGCTTGATTGTATTAATGCTAATTTGAAAAAATAATACCTAAAAAATAAGTACTAGTAGCAACAAGTATCAGCACGGTTATGTAAATAAAGCCTCGGCTTTCGCATGAAAAAAGTTGATCCTTAATGAGTAAAACGGGCTAGTAGTAGTTAAGTTTGTTATTACCATTTGTAAATATACTGATTTTTTTTGGCAGTGATAGTCACACATGCGCGTTCCGATCAGCAGAAACCGCTCCAGCCTTTTTTATAATTCATTTTCAGTTCTCTCTTTTACAACAGAAACAGTTACGAAATAAGGTAAACTCTCTCATAATTAAGCAAATTCAGGTAAGGCAATAGACGCCACGTTATTCGGCGAGAATACGGGGCAGGACTATATATATATATATATCACCAAGGTATTTTATTGAACCACAGAAACTGATCATTTAGGTAACAATTTCAAATTGGTTAGTTTTACCCTTCCACTACACTTAGTTCGCCATTTCCATTAAATTATTATCATTCATGAAGGTAAAATTTAGACTTTATTTTACCAAAAAAAAAAACCCTGTCATCCGATTATGCCAAATAAGCAGACCTTAAGTAACATGAGACCTCTTGTCAGTACTAGTTCACTCTCCTAGGGCTCTCTTAGAAAATGATTCTGATATGAAAATACAGCAGCGATAAATAATTAAAATTATGGAAAATTATCATTATATTGATTATTATTATTAAAAATACGGCCGCCAGAATGAGCCATAGGACTGCGAACTTTAAAGCAAGATTTGATCTGATAAATGTTGTTGTGGTTTGGTCAACATCTGTTCCAAGCAATGGAGCACTCATATCGTCATGTCATTTGCGTATGAGGAGAACGCGCCTCTCGACTCTGGATGGCCGACACCAATCACGCAGTTGTGTCGAATAGAAGATTGAAATGGCCTGCGGCTGTCGAACCCTGGCGAAAATAAATAGCCATGTCTAGGGTGTTTATATGATGTCTAGGTTATCATAGTCGGGATCCAGTAACAACAAAAACCCATACACGGGCCATTGAAACTACACACAACCCGCAAAAGAGCGGCTATGGCGCGAACGCTTCAATGCGCGTAAACGTTGTTTGTTAATGAGATGCTCGCGCATACAATGCATACAGACCTTTCGGTTGGTTGACGGTCCATTTTTATGGGTTACGCGTCTTCAGGCACAGAACTCACTCAATCGCTCAATGGCGGCCATTCCTACATTGTCCTCCAATGGTTCGAATGAACGCATTCAAGAATTGGCTGAATTCTCCTAACAGTTCATTGTTATGGAGGGCGATTGCAATTTTTTGGGAGAGGGCCTTGTTAACGACTGTTTCCTGTATAAGCTAATTTTTTTTGGTAAATCATGGAGGACAATGAATCATAAAAACTTCAAATGGGCATTTTTTAGCATTTTATTGATCTGTCAGCCGTGACTAAAAGCTTTAACAACGCGTTGATGAATACTCGGTATATTAGAAAGGCAAGTATATTTTCACATTCGGGAGTCGCTGCACATTTTTGTTAAATGGCTATCAAAGTTATTCTAGCTATTTAAGTATTTACATCTCGGTGCAGTCGGGAACTATGGGCTTTTTTCATATTTCAAGTTTTACGTCCGGTATTGCCGTTAACCATTCTATCAGACAAACGACTCGATGGCTTTCAGCCATTACAAAATGAAGTGTGCTTACGCCCGGGTTCGAACCTAGACCACAACATATGCCTAGGATGAATAGGCAAATACGTTATCTGATAAGCGGGTACGGGGGACATGTTATCCACACGTAAAAGTGGTACACGTGCGAACAAGCAACTACTTGGATGAGTTCAGAGTATCTTGTTATCCCTATCAGCGCAAATTACTTCTGTTTTTACTATTTAACGATGCGCTGTTATTTCTGTAATAGCACGAGAGATAAGAGCGATATAGGCGAAGCCTTTTGAATATTTAATGCAACCTTTGCGGTGACATAAAATACAAATAAACTTCAATAAAGGTTCTTATTATGTTTATATTCTACTTTAAGTTGATTGCATCCGACGTACAGTTGAATTTATCTCCACAAAATACGTCACACATTTACGCACAATCTATTTTTTCCCAGATCTAAAATGTATCCGCACCAATACCTCTACAATAGGCAATACACCATTTGGTAGGTCCAAAATTCTTTATCGTCTTAAATCATAAAAAATCAAATTGTGGCTTATTTGGCTTAGTTGATTCCGCGGGACACATGACGTAATACGTACATTATTATGGCTTAACAATAAAAAAGCAGGTGATACATTAGATGGTGTGAATTTGTAGTATGCTGCTATGCATATATATGGTTGTTGACTCGTTGAAGAAATACGATAAAAGAACATTATTTTTCGAACCCTTACATGACATAGGCGATCTTGATTAATCTAACATATCAATGCGACAACAAAAAGCACAAAAGTGAAGCAAAAAAGCAGTTCCACCTGCAAATGTTAATCCCTTTGCTGACTGAGGCAAATACTTTCTACGGCGGTCATATCACTTTGATGTGGCTAACTTCACACTGATTCGAACCAAAGAGTGCATGCAGCTTTGTGGACGCCGTACAATAGACCTTTTATAATACGATGACTTCATGATGGCTGTTGCTGAGAGGTCTACTTGTGGTTGCGCCCATGAGCGCAGAAATCACGCGATTGACGGTCGAGGCGATCTTTGCAAACCCCTTTTGTACAGGTAACGGTTAAAATGAAAACAACAATGAAATCAACACGTAATTTCAGAAGCTAAGTACTAAATCTCTTAGGGGCGGATTAGAAGAACCGAAATCGCCCAACGTGCCCTATCTTCAAGCGACCTTCATTTATTCCTTGAGGCGTTAGATTTAAGTGATCGAAGAAAGTCGTTATTTGGCGAAAAGATACAGCCACTATTGTTGGGTATAGTATCCTGCTCACCTTTCACGAATCTGTCGCAAGCCTTGCCATTACAATGTGTTGCCTTGTCGACATTACTCTTTCGATAATCATGTTGACATAATCCGCTAAGACGCCAATTGTGGTAGTCACCATTATTAGCAAAAAAAAAGACGCTAGCAAGCTACCCGTTCTACGCATCGGTCATGCTTTTTTTTTTCATTATTTAATAGTTTACCATTTGTGCATTCTGTGAGACCGATATACTTACGCTGTACAGTATTTGGCGACGAGACGTAAAATTGGCGAAAAGGCTAATGCATTGGCTGCGTGAATTGGGGCTATTGTTTCCTCTGCTCCTTTTTTCTTTTTTTAGCTAGGGCAAGCGTCACTGCTTGATACAGTGGAATTCAACTTGGCGACTAAGCGAAGCTTCTAATCAGTCTTCAGAAAGTCTCCATAGATGTGGAATTTGTAAAAAAATACCGTTTCGGTGATCCGGCGAAATCTGAGTTTTATGGGAAAAGCCGTTATTTCTAGCAACTTTATTGGAAATGAATACCATAAAAAATTCGGCATTTTTCCTGTCAAGTTTCGTCTGTTTGGCGTCATTTGGTATATTGGGTTTTCTAAAAACAAGGGACCAATTAGTGGGTATATACGGGATATACAATAAATGTCTTCAGTAATTTTTAAGTCGTGAGATCATGTGAAACCTAATATTGATTCCTTTTAGAATAATAGGTATCTCGTATTGTGCTAGCTCTTAATAACATAACATTATGGGATCATACGAAGAAAAAGTATTCATATTGTTTAGTGGTCCATCCTCTCGAATTTTCAAAGTCTCGCTGTCAAAATAAGTTTGGAAAGCTTTTGAGGAGTGCGCCGGTCTGATTTCCTCTTCTCTACGTTAACATTTATTCTGTGTTCAGTGATCTGTGTCCCATACAGTGTCAACATCGTCTTCCTTTTTCAGTTCAGTTCTCATCGTTGTCG
Organism: Varroa destructor; assembly: GCF_002443255.2. Taxonomy (NCBI): domain Eukaryota; kingdom Metazoa; phylum Arthropoda; class Arachnida; order Mesostigmata; family Varroidae; genus Varroa; species Varroa destructor. The sequence goes on along the minus strand of NW_019211454.1, from coordinate 44,875,311 downwards.
TGAAAAAAACAATGTATTCAGTTAATGTGGAACCCAAAAGAGATTCTCTATGCCGCCAAACAATGACCAATTTAAAATAATGTGTTAGAATACCTTCACAGCACCTCACCGCTCATAAGTGTTATATATGTAGTATTCCTTTAAGATGGTCGCCAAAAAAGCGTCCTATAGTGTACAAGTACTACAGCAATGTGAAAAGCTGGCGGCCAATTTCCAACCATCTTACAACTAGCTTGAGCTTCTTATGTCTTTAACTTATGTCCGAGTTTGACCCCGCCGGTGCCTTTCTAAGGCTCCGTAGCGCGCTGCACTTTGCACCTGGTTGATGCTTTGCGATGAGGCAACATCGACTACAGGTCATCGTCGGCTGCTTGTGAACCTCACACCCTCAACAATAGCCATTTCACGCTACTTTGACAGACAATGTCACATTTTCTTGTAGACGTATATTCTGACGGCATTCATGCCTTTTACAAGGTTCAGTTTTATCTGCACCGTATCATCATTAATACATGGTTACGTACAATATTCTATATTTTTATGAATTGGCTTCATTAGTGTCGGATCGAATGGGGTATACCGTTGTATTGATGAGGATTATTCAACCGCACAATACGCCAATTTAATACGGGCACAACAGCTAACATTTATAATGCGCCTAGCGCCTAGTAGGGGACGAGGGTAGAAAACACCGTTGGAGGTGATGCTTGTTGAACATAGTTTGTTGAAGTTTTTCATGGAGTACTATCTGATCAGTGGTTGGGCCTTGTGGCTCGCTACCTCTGGTTTCGACTGCCCAGGATAATGCATAAACGAGCTGGTTGCGGATTGTGTCTTGTATTATTCCTCTCTGTATATGTGTATGTGCTTTTGCATGTACGTGTGCTTTTGCATGTATGTGTATGTATATGTGTATGTATAGGGTCTTCAGCATTGGCCTTGATTTCTGAATGAGTCGCTGTATCCTAATTTTTCGCTTAAAAATTCGCATTAAAAAATAATGCCTGTTTTTAAATGGCTTAGTACGTATTGACCTTTTTGGCAAAGACAGCAGGACAACAGCAGCATATATGTATACATATATTTTTATAAGACATTATATTTTAGACAACTGTTCTTTCGAATGGGTAAATTTAGATTTGGATGTGTTCATAGCTACGATAATTCTCAATTATATTGCTCTATATTAGTTACAAAAGTTATTTTTTCTGTGTTACTAAGTGCGTAGATTTATTAAACTATAAACGTACCTTATATTAGCACAATAAGTGAATAAAATTGTTGCATCCGTACGTAGAATAGCTAATATTCAGTGGTTCATGATAACTAACGATGGTGCGCTACAAAGCGGTGTTCGGCAATTTTACAAAAGATTGGCAGAAATTTGTTTGTTACAAAGGGAATCTTTCATGCGATTCTTTTCCGTCTTCAAATACTGTTTCATTCATATATATTTAATTGAGAGGAAATGAAATTTTTACTAACATTTGGAAGATTTGCTAAAATTATTATTATAGATACATATTATTATCAGTCAAGTCTTCAGTCAGATTCTTACAAATCCAAGAAAATGTCGTATCAAAGGTTGCAAAACCTCGGTCTGTTTCTCATAGGGAAACTTCAAAATTTGCCGTGATACAATCTAAGAGAAATATTTCCAAATCAAATGTTTCGTACCAAAATTTAATGTAACTGCACAATGAAATAAAATTAGGATTTCAAGCTGTTTGAAAATTTATTAGGTTTGACGTAGTGATCGAACCTGTAACCTTACCGTTGTAAATTGTAACGTCCTCTCCAAAACAATTTAATAACGTTTGTCGTCAAACCGTTTGACCTACTTAAGTGCGGCTCTTTATAGTTTTCATGTGAATCTGAAACGGATTATTGTAAACGAAGACGAGGTTCATGTTTAGGTAAGGGCTGTCCTTCAGGTCTGTCCTTGGAGTTCTCTGCTAGTTGACATTGAGGAACGCGTTTTGTGATGGAAAGCCTATAATAGCGCTAAATCATTTAAAAAGGGGTAACCCTTGCGTAGCTTCTCAAGCAGTGCCGATCTTAGATCGCCTCAAACAGATCCTTCAAATGCAAATCCTGATCAATAGAATACGTAGCGGCGGGCGGCCTTCACAGCTTCCGCTAGAAATCCTTTTGAACTTTCTCTTTCTAACGCCCGACCCCCCACTTGTCCACAACGAGCCATTAGCCATCCGTACTGTATAATTTCGAACGTAGGTTGGAAAAGATTAACATTTGCAGAAATGTCGACCTATCTGCCCTACTTTTGCGTAAATTAAATTACCATGTGTCAAAATCGATGTCTTGAAGGCGCGTAGCAAATTATGGGTTTGGGGTTAACTCTGTTAGCAAGAATTACACGAGTTTTGCCTGTAAGGCACATGTATTAGATGTTGTCATCTCGAACAGTTTCGCCCTATCGTATCATACTTTAGCAATAACGCTAGTCAAGCTGCGTTTTAGTTTTTAGCGACTACCATTCGTGGTTAAGCCGTTGAGAGTGATAATAGGATCAAGACAGTGATCGAACCTAAGTTCGAAAATGTCAAACGTCCGGAGTTGATTGTGTCAGAGGTAGTTCAAGTGGTTCTCTTTGTTGCATGAAACGCGTTTGTTAAATATGCATTGAAAAAGCATAAAGTGAATACCACAGGTCGTAGTAGAGAATAATTAATAAGATGAACTGAAATAATAGTAATAACTATAATAAGAATCCAATAAAATAGTCTTAATGTAAGGAAAAATCAATCGACCTCATTATAGCACAAACATATTTACGTTTACCTTGAATAAACAATAGAGGCAAATAAACGTCAGCTCAAATTTCACTTTGGTACTATCTTTACTTTTATTATCTTTAGTCTTATTTGTCTGCGAATTCATCATTTATTTAGAACTAGATTTTATCGTGGGGTAGGCAACTTCCTTACTGCTTAAGCATCAGCCATAAGATCTTTGTGTTCCATCCTAGTGTTTATCACTTTGCAATCGACACGATCCGCTGGTCCTTTTATCGTCAAAATTCAATAATTCCCACTAACTATAAAATCGTCAATTTGTGAGGAAACATCGTTAAACATGCAAGCACGACGTTCCGGGTTTTTGTATTATCGAAAGTGCGAATTGGGCGAAAAGGTCAAAGCGACAGCTCGCGTCAAGGTCATCAGCCCCACTCTTATTAGGCTAATTCGGCTGTCGACTACTGCTCTTTGCGTCGACCGGGTTCGAGAGCACATGCTGGCCAAATAGGGATCCATTCGCATAAAATCTTGTACATACACAGCCGTACTGCGGCGTAGACATCAGGTTCCACACACACATTGCTGCCTCTTTGCATTTATACTTCCAGTCGTAATATATAAGCACAGACAACAATTGGCCAGTAATAGGGAGCTTCCTTAAGGAGACTTTCGCGTCCTATTAGCTCTAAATAGCGGTAAACTTGTCTATGTGAACAATGTAACACTAAGTTATACACGATTCGAATACACGATTGGGTAGCTAATAGCAATGACCAGCCCAGACCATTTTAAAGCATCATCAATATTTTGTGCAAGCCGCTCGAAGCTCCACAGCGTTGGCTGGTGGACCGCCGGATGTGGTTGTGTGGCTATGTGTCCATCCAAGTCCTAGTAGCTTCGATCCAAAAAAAACTTCCCAATTTTCACCCAGAAGAGAAAAGAGACCGAGTCGGGGAAGTTTGGGCGATCTCGTCGCGAACTAAACGACGCCTTGATCTTTCTTCTCACCCAGCTCTGGTTATTTTCTTTGTGTTCTTTCCACACGCTGAGGTTCGCAGTGAAGAAAGAATCTACACTTAAACGCTTCGTGGTACGCTATCACTATATCATCATCACAGATCCCATTGCTAGCGGTCGCCATCAACGAAAACAAAGTTCGTGCTACTGTGATGTTCAGGAATAGACTGTAAGCTAAAAAAAGAAACATGTCGCCACTGTCTTCTAGGCGGACGATATCCGTGGTCTTCGTGGCACGGTGGTTCTATAATAGTTGCCAGCAAAGCCAGTCAATCCTGTGCACACAACCATTTCTTCTCCTAGTCTTAGTGCTCCTTCTTCAATCTATTGGCTTTTCTAGTCAAAGTCGAGAGAGTTCGCAACAGTTCTACGTTCAGCTTGAGCCCGAGGTTTTTCTGTAATGACAGTGCCTTGAAGCGACTTATACATTGCGACCGCAGCGCTCCTTCGGTCACTTTTACATACACACACACGCACGTAAATGTACAGGTCTACTAAGAAGGTGAAGTCAGAAACAGCCACAGATCTCTAAATGGCATTGGTCCACGATCCAAGCAGGATCTGCTGACAGCCGATGACTGCCGAGAGAATTACTGGCCAGCGCTCTACCTAGTCGTATAGCTACGAACGGCGCCTATGTGTTTACGAAGCCACAATAAAGCACAATCCACCACTTCGGCAGCGGCCGATGCGGCTGTATTTATCGCTGCGGTTGTCACAGGCCTTAACTTTGCAAAACGATCGTTGCAAAGTACTTCCGATCATCATCAGCTATCCCAGTCTTGGCTACTGAAGCGGAGGCCGTCACGGCTACTTCTGAAGAACATTCTCTCGAATCGATCTGATCTGCTTTGATACACTTCTTTGGCTTTATGCTGTTCAATCGATGACGAGATGTTATGAGGCAAAGGCAGGAATTGGCAACTCCCCTGAAATTGGCGGACGTCATACCGGACGTATCCAAGGACACGGATGGCTCCCAATTCACCCAGAGCTGGACAGCGCCTCTAAGGTGGGCTCTAGCTATCCAGAACGGTTGCCACTGTCTCCGCTCATCACGGAAGACCATGACACATGTTAGTTAGCGGCATTAATTGCACTTGTTTAACTCATGGAACATTTGGACCGATAGTACCGGCTGCTAATAGTAAAGTTACAGGGTGACAACTTGATACTTCTGCTTGTTTCCTCGGACATTGTTTGATTTTGTTACGTTTTGGAGTCTCTTTGAAAGACGACTGTAAACTTTTAAATATGTGAAGTATGCTGTTCGAATTATAGTGCAGATACGATTCTAAGAGTTAACTACATTTATATTTTACATATAAATCCTATTCTGATGTTAGCTGGATTCGAACCTATTCGTGACGATCGGATAGGTACAGCTAAGGAAGACTGCTATTTTAGAAAATTTTATTTAAAAATTTGAAAAGTAGCGTTCTTCCTTAGCCACGCTTCTCACACAGTTCTCTACGTACAGGTATCCACAGTGTATTGTTGTCCCTCAAAAAATAATAACTCGCCAGTACTTTTCACTCGATTTAAGCCTATATTGGTTACCTCACATTCGCCAACGTATAGAAATTAGTTTCGCCATAATCTCTAATGATTCCGCGCCCAGTTGCTGCATCCTATGAAATATAGATCGTACCTCCCAGAATGCATATCCAATTTCTTCCAAGGCGGTTAGACGTGACGCTTAAATCTCACGACTATGTGGCACCTCGGCAATTCGTTTAAAAATGGGCGTAAAATTGACCTTTTCACTATATTCATTGTAGTTGCTGTTGCTATTATTGTGAATATGGATGCGTTGTTCATGCTCATTCGGGTATATATAGTAAGAAAAATCTCAGTGGTACGTTCGATCTTAGGTTCGACAAGGTTTATTGAGCGGTCTTAGAGATGATTTCTGCTAGCGACACGAGGCACCAGTCAATGACAACAACTCCTGCCCTTCCTTTTTACACTGCCGGTCAGCTATCGTGAAGAACGACCGGTTCCCTGGTACTCTTGCAGCACTCTCGAAGCCTAAGAAGGTCGCCCGACGATTCTTTTGGCATCTTCACATCTTTCTCCGCTTCGGTAGTGAGTCACTCGTCGAGGCTTCTTGAGCTGTAGCTACAGATCTCTAGCTTCAAATGGAGTAGTAGCTTCGGGTTACTACTACGCCTGGTACAGCCTCAGTATGATTATTGCCGTTATCACGGCTATTTATGCTTTCGGCGTTTGCTTTCGGCCTGTTTCTGTCTCTCACGAAGTCTCTTTGCCGCGTAGTCCCAAGTTGCCCCTTCTGGATCCCGATCACCTATCAACGCAAGAATGCAGTGCCAATTGGTGGTTTTGTAATCGCCAACATGGCCGTCTTATTCGATCAAGGATCGGTGGTTCTTCAAAGTGGCGGCGTTCGTGGTCCTTTTCTTATTACTGCTACAGTCAACCGGTCAGTTTACCTGTTGGTGAGAGACCTCTTCATTGAAGTTCAATGATGCTCGAAAATCGGCGCCGCCAACTTTATCGCATCGTTTGTCGCGTTTTCCACAAGCTCCTTCTATCGACATCTCCTGTAGACTCGTCTGTTGATTTGACACGAGCTGTCAACACACCCTGTAACGATACATCTTCCAAACAGTACGCCAAACACTGCGGGCCAGACGGGACGAATTCTGGCGAATCTCGCTGAGACGAGCCTGAAAAACCGGAGGTAGAATGGGGCTGATTGCCGAACAGAAGTTTTGAGACTGGGGCTACCCCTTACATACCTATACACAGCCGGAGAGCAATACAACCATAGATACGGTGGCGCCTTAGTTGCAGGGTGAGCATTAAGGATATCGATATAAGTGATCGTCTGCAATCGAGGGTTGAAACAGGCACTGTCTTTGCCAGAACTTTGCTGCTGCTGCTGCTAGGCCGACGCGCTTAAAAGCAGGATCCTCGTTTGGACCCTGTTGCTTCCACCACTACCGAGCTATCGCACCGTCGATTTGCTCCACCGAATGGTTGGCTCTTTTCGTTTCTGTATGTGTGAATACACGTTATATGGGAAGAAACTTGTCACCAGATAGCGCTGTTTGTAACAAATCAGGCGCGTAATTTGAGTCAGCCACATGAAGCAGGCGCGTATGATACTGTAGGCTCGTTCGCAGCGATCCCAGGAGTGGCAGTGAAGCCAGTTATTGCTGTGTCGATCGGTGGGCCTCGAGAGGCTCCGTGAGGGCAGGCCCTTGAACTGGGCACCACGTACTACAAAGGTAGCCAGCAAAGCATGATCGAGTAAAAATGTATGACTTTTCCCTTGAGAGACTTTTGATTGCCACCAAGAGAGTTGTTCGCCGGCGACGGGGCGATCATTAAGCTATACAACAGCAGGGGGAGGGGGTCACTATATGTGTCGACGGCGGTCGTGATTTGTGACGGCGAGCTGGCAGCTTTTCTTTTTTTTTATTATATTCTAAGGCCAACTTATTCAGGAGTTGCTTGCATGCAGTGCAGCACCATTCAATTGCCTGCAGGTACTTGAAAAAGATGACCTGGACAGGCCACGCATTTTTATACTCTTCGATTCTGAAGTTATAAATGAGGTAACGCTAGAGCTGTTTAAGGCTAACGAAAATTTGCCTGTAGGTCGGCTTTTGAGAAAATCTTGGTATATAAACGTTCAGTTTTTCATTGTGTTCACTTCACAGGGAGAGCAGTTATGTTGAAGTTAAGTACCATTAGGCTAAAATAAGCCGACCATAAGATCTGGAGTGCTAGAAACATAGACATATTACATCGACGGTTGGAAAGGTAATTGGGTTAAAAAAATTGCCGATATTTAGGAGACGCATAACATTTTTTTATCATTGTAGTTAGTATAAAGTCGAATACATTCGAACGCATCTAGTGTCGTGAAAGCACGCAGAAAGTGACGAAGTTCTGCCTTAAACAGGCGACCATCATTTCCTCAAACAACGAGAACTTATGTACTTAAACAACAGACTTAGCGGCTAGCTCATACTTCCGTTCGAAGAGTAGTCTTAAGTTGGCTAAAGCCAGCGGTGCTAACCGAAGCTATAACTTCAGTGAACTGGGGAGAGCGAAGCATTTTCGATTCTTGGAATTCGCGCCAAACGTCGACGTTGGACTAGCTAACATCAGCATGACTCGTTAGCTGAAGCTCTGAAGTAAAGGTTCAGCGAAGAGAAAAGAGCTCCCAGGGCAGGCTATTGATATGAAGCTTAGCTTTTGTTTGTTTGGGGGGTGGTCTAGACCCACCCTTTAATCATATCCGGGCTATCTCCTAACTGTAGATCCAATTGTGTGTGAGGTGACAAACGGACGTAAATACGAGTGGGATCTGCTTGCCATTTATCGACCGGGGTAGCCAGGAGACATTGATTGACATCTAAGTACTGACAACACAAGGACCAGTCGTAGTGAACACGACCTTACTTCTCGATTCGATTTTTTTAGTTTGTATTATGATGTGTTTAGAATAGCGTCTATATACCATTAGACATGAAGTGATCTGCCTTCTCTTTACTTTTCCCGGAATTTACCGCTCCTCCACAAAGTATTGCTAGTCAAACGTATTGCAGATCAGGGAAGCGTGAAGGGTTGTAATCGAAAAAAATCGCACTCATTCAAGCAGATTTCGAAGCACACTTATCGTCAACCGGAATAACGGTTTTGCAAACCGATACGATACTTCAAGAAAATGTATTTCATATTAATTGTAGCCAAAATTTAAATATTACTACTAGAATACGAACTTACTTTAGAACAACTCATTAGAACACGAACTAGCCCCTAATTTTGTCTGCATTCGTACGTTTGCTGTTTCTACGTTGCTGTATGTATGTTTTTCTTAAGTTACCGTTCGCCACGTCAAAGTCCGGCCAGCCAATCGTATGAACTGGAGACTGTAGCCTTTTTAACACGATAACGACATCGACATGTTTGATGTCCGATGTCGATGTATTTGTATACCAGAAAAGCAACTACAGAAACCGTGAGAATCGCCCACCGTTCCTAGCGGTGCACCGCGCCCTTCAGACTTCACTCCAAATTCATCGGTGGGGATCAGAGGCCACCAACGGGACGCTTAACGGAAACATCAAATTGAAGTTCAGCTCCGCAAGAGTCCTAATGCATGACGTCCACCTTGGCTGGTGCTTAATCCCTAGCTCGTTTAGCTATGACTGGACTTCTGACTTGTAGACTGGCACCGCAGGAAGACCCTTGAGATATTAAAGGAAGCATCAAGCGCATTACTTGCAGAAGCGTACTGATGCTTACTGCTTCATGCAGCTCAACGGAAGGGCGGTGGGCTTCTTCAAGGAGACCGAACTCGAACTACGCTCGTTCACATCACTGTACTCATCAATGGTGACTCGGTCGCAGACAGCCGATCAACGACGATAAAGGGCTGGCCAACACGATGTTGATCCAAATTTGTAGTATATCGTTTCGTTCTTCTTCATTGATATAATTTATTTTCATTTAGATCTCTCTCTCTTTTTCGTTCCATCAGACATGTTCTTTCTGTTGAGCCAACTACTACATCAAGTAGTACGCCACCCTCAATAAATACAGTCAGACCTTTACGCTCCGGAAGGTCCTCTGAACCAATGCCGGACTCGAATAATTTCGAAGAGTGACAGGCGCCGTAGTCTCAGCTTGACCGTGCTTAGCCGCCGACGTTACGTGCTACTTGTTTAGAACTGATCTGCTTCCGTCTTCATCGTGTGCGCGCGAAGGAACACAGCCCATCAAAGCCAACTCCATTCTTCAGCATCTGCTCTTGATAGACTTAACGCTGCTGCTGCTGCTGCTGCTGCTGCCTTTGCTAAAAAGACTACCTCTCTCTCGTCATCAGAATCCTTCGCCGTCAGATCCAGACCGGCAGATTCATCGTATCTCCCCCGCTCACAGTCAATCGTAGTGCTCGCCGTTGTACGCCGTTGGCAATGACGCCCGAAACAGCCACGATCGCAACCAGCCTACTCAGTTTCCGCCTGGATCGTTTTAGTGAACAGCGAACACCATGATATAGAACGCTGAATATGGATTCGGATGAATGTAGCCTGCCTGGCTGGTCGAATAATCGACATTGGCTTCAACTGTAATGCATATACATGTTACTTGTTTTTAGTCGTATTCTGATTGATCGATAGAACAGGCCCATCTGAGCGAATGACTTCGACCGATCAAGCAGGCATCGACGGGCTCGTTTTGTCTTCGGCAAAATTTCGCAGCAATAACGAAGAACAACTTTCAGGACAATAGGCACAGCATTTAGTGTGTTAGGGCTAGAAACACGTGTATGCGTGTATTATTTGCCAGAACAATGATTATCGAGTTGAAGGTCGTGAGAGGCGAAGGTTTCCATCAGGCTTTCTCGTCAATGAGAGTCGAAAAACGAAAACAATAAGCGGTTACTGAAAGAGTGATCATATAAAGAAAAGAGCTAATGGATTGCACAATTGGATAAATGGATCCTAACCTGCGTGGGGCAACAAAGCGGCCTACGTTTGTTGGTTCTAGCTGCGTATTGATCAGCATGTATACAGTACGATCTCCCTTTAGGTACAATCATCCGCGAACCATTTTCACCTCACTAAATAACTAAAACCGTCAGCGATGGCCAATAGCAATGCACAGATTAAAACATACGGATCGATCTTGCTTAGAACCGAGCCTGCGTTTACGGGTTCGCGAGTTCTTTTTTTTTGCTATTCAATCCAACCTGAATTCAAATCTTTGCATATTCTGGTAGCATTCACCATTATTAGTATGTAATCACAGTGCAACATGGGCAAATTGATGAACTAGGATCGCACAAAACTGGTTCATAAGCATTGGGCAGTACCGACCGTGTTAGCAAATGGCCAATTTCATTCAGTGTGTATTACTGGTCAAATGAATACCTTCGGTCGTTTCCAGCTCGTCTTAATTTAGTCTTCTTTTCTTGATCTTAACACAAATAAAAAAACCCATAAACAAAACATTGTAAATCGCCGACTCCAGTTTTTCAAAAAAAAATTTGAAACTACTTTTATTGCTTGTTGCAACAGGAACGCTGGTATTTTTTATTGTGTTCATTTTAGACATCGGCCCGTTACTAGAACAACCTGTTCTCAACGCTTTGCAACGGGTCAGGTATCGGCGTATATAACTATCAATAAACAAGTCTTGCACACGTTCTGAATGTCCTTGCATGCAACGCAGGCGTGTCCCATACGCCCCATTACAGCTCCAACAACAAGAAGGCATTTTGCAGCTTTGTGCCCAACTTCCTACTTTACACACTTTCCGCATACAATGATGGGTAACGGGGGGCATGAGAAACTTTACAGCTTTATTGTATCGCATTCATAGTATCCCGAGTAAACAGTGCACTGATAGTCGTGACTCAACCCGGAAGTAGAGTATACTACTTGTTTACAAACTAAACGCAAACAATGTGACACTGAGAAAAATCGCAGTCAATAGCAAGCGACGAAACCATAAATGACGAGTTCTCTTCAAGCCTAGTTTTTCCTTTTGCAAATGTTAAAGACGCGGGGTCAAGCTGTACCCCAACTTATGGCAGGCGCTCCTCTGGTGCCGCTCAGTAGAAGCTTCGTCGTTGCTACTTATGTATTCGTATTGCACAATCTCGAAACACAGATCGACGATGCAGAAGTCGAGTTGTAAACGAAAAGTTAGTCGCCGGGTTGAGAGTGTTGGACTGCGTCAACAAGCGAAATATCAACAGACCGCCCCGGTGTCGTCTGCGACAGAGGCACGCCCATGGGGTCGCGCATCGAATGCATTCGATCACTGCTAGTTTTGGGTAGAAGAAGATTTGTATAGGCGAATATATATATATGAATGAGGGATGCGCCGTTCTTGTGGAGTAACCGCCTCGAATAGTCGCTGTTTCTCGGGCTTCCTTTTCAACAAATGCTTGAGTTGACTTCGCTCGGCAACATCTATTCGAAATGGATCGGAATCGTCAGCTAGTCATCGCCTCGACGATGCGTGTCTTTACCAGCACCGTCTATTGAGGCTACTGTATCAGCTGCAGATCTGCTTTTATGCAGATCAATTCAGCTTATCTTGCGCTCTGATTGTGATCCAAAAGCAGGTTGCGCGATTGGGTAGTAGCTCACGCTCTGACGATAGTCGAAACTTGGAAAAACGGATATCGGAGAGAACGGTGCAAAGTTATTGGCAATATCCGTCCAGCGCCATCTAAGAAGCGTCTACAAAAGTTGCTCTATAGCCGAATTGGTTATGGATTAGACTAGATGCTATACTTTAATTGTGTACTTACGAACGCTCCCAAAGCGTTTCGTCGGTAGGTGAGAAATGCTCATAAGCGTAGATTCTATGACCTACGGTACGTTCGTTACTTCATCTATGTTAGTTGTCATAGTATCCATGTTGAAAGTAATGCAATTATCGATATTGGTTACGTTTTTATTGACTGTCACGTTAACCCGACATAGGCAGATATAGTGATGAACATTATATATTTCGTCTCTAAGTGAAAACTCGAAGTTATATTTTACAAGTATGTAATGGATATAGGGTCTATATACTCCTGTAACTGCTTGGCGATAACATGTCTGACTACGAGTTTCAGTGGTACACATTAATAGATGTATATGTTTCAATACTAAGTTCCAAATACAAATCGTTTTGTATTAGGGTTCACCAGGCAGGAACAAGTGTTCCAATAGCACCTCCAACCCAGTAGTAGCGACATACGAAATACTATCGTTTAAGAGGGTACCTTACTGGGTCGATCGTATTTACAGTTAAAAACAGTTATATGCCTCCATGAGGTAATAAAAATTAGTGTAGACACGTAAGTCAGCGAAACGTACCTAACATCGTTAACGTCCCGCCACTCTCCATCTAACATTGGAGTTGCCATTGCAGGCGAGGAAGCGAAAGGTTTTACTGCCCTACAGAAGTTGGCCTTCGTTGTTCGAGAGTTCACCAAGCTATTCGTACTCGTCTTGGTCCTCCCTTGCGCTCATGCTGCACCCAATATCCGCGTGTCCTCTTACTTACCAGAGTGGCACCGCCCAATAGCTCCCCGCCCATTTATTGTATCAGATTGTACAAATACTAAAATGTACCATTATTGTACGCGTTGGGAAAGTTATATTCATGTGGAGCTGAGTTGAACTTAGTTATATCCGGTGTACAGACGTCTGATAATAGGTTGAAAAATGCCAGAAATTGACTTCAAGTAGGTTTTACGCGAAGAGACGCAAGTAAGTGCGTTTTACGCTCGTATATAAGTGGAGCGATTTAGGTTTCAGATGTTCCTTAGGGGACACATAGCGCCAGCGGCGGCTGTTGATAATAGCGAGAACACCCCGCGCTGGTTGCTTCGATTAAGGAAAATGATTATGAATAGGAATCAGACGCTTTTCAGTTGAACGAAGGTGTAACGAGCTTCGTTCAGCTGAGAAGCATAGCGCTTCGGTTGGAAAGGCTGCCTGGGGCAGCCAGGGCCCATTATGGGCTCAATTTTAGTTGGGTTTTAAGGTATGGCGAGATTAACGCACTTGATCGATAAGTTGCACTAACTGATAAGCGGACGCAGCGCAATAGCGACTAAAGCGATTTAGATGTTCCTGCATGGGAAATAGTTGCTCTAGATAGCAGAGAACACCTTGAACAACACACCTTGGTTACGTCTAATACGAGTGTGTTTGCAAAATGAGATCGTAGACCTCAAGCACTAGGAACGTCAACAACAGAACACGGAAATAAGCTTGTGAAAGTACCAGAATTCTGAGGAACAGTGCTGATCGTACCTCTACCATTCGGAGGCGACCGTTGATAGATGTCAGAAAATAATAGAAAAAGTTGGCAACACTGAGTAAAACAGGCTGAATTAAATGATCACAGATGACTTAACTTCGTTCTACTGAACAGAAGAGCGCTGATAAACTTGAAAAGGCTGCGTGGTGCAGCTAGGGCTCAGTTCCTGCGCCCTATTTTATTACCGCGGGCTACCAAAACCAAGAACGGTCGACCCAGTGCAGGGTATGATCGACAGCAGGGTTGTATCAGTTTCGTTCTAGTACGGTATCTTATTACTTCTATAGGAAACTATGCTTTTTCGCAACAATTCTCGCCTTGTTTTTTTTTTTTTTTTGCAAAAGACGGTAACGGGACTCGGATCAGCGCTTCTTGGTTTCGCAGCCGCAGATTGCGCTGTTTAAGCTAAGCTGCAGTTAACTTTGGTCCAAACAATCAAGCGTCATTTCCCTGAAAATATATAAAATCAGATCAGGTCATGTTTTTCTGTTCGTTTCATGTTCGCGCCTTTAAGCGAAAGATCGTATCTGTATTCAAACGGAGACCCGCTCTGCAGATTTCAAAGCTGAACATAGACGTAATAATCAATTGTTCTAAATAGCCCTTACTCCTGAGGAATTATTCCTAAGATAATGTCCGCCTTGCTGGATTCTGTGGGAAGTGCATTAGCGATAATTACGTTTAGGGTACCGCTACGCCTTTCTGCCTTATTCAAAATCTCAAGAATATAGATAATTTAGAACATCTGGTTATTGCAGCTATCTCTAGAATAAAAGTCTGTACATTATGCAGCTAATTTCCTTCCAGAAATAAAACAAATACAGATGTTTCCATACCAACTAACTGTCCCTGTCAGCCATTGATTAGGAAGTATACAGCCTTATAAGACGCCAATATAAGTTGTTCTTATCAGGGCCACTGCTTGCAGCCGGTCTATTTTCCTAGGTCTCTGAGGACGTCAACAGCCTGCTCCCAATGACGGAGAATTGCCTTTGCAGGCACACAGTATATTGCTCTCGTTCACCTTGATCCAAGCCTTTACAGGAAGGGCCTCGTAGAATCTGATGAAATATGAGATCCACCTCAACACCTTTATAGCGGATAGGGTCCTGCCTACTCACTTCTTCAGAACCACGGTGTTCTGTCAGTCTTTATTGGTTCTAAGAGATCGAGCGAACTGTACAGTGCTGCTCTCGACGCTAGCATGAGCAATACCAGCAATCTGTACCTATCCCATTGAAAGGGCGAGGCTTTTCAGGCTAAAGATAAATGTGGGGGAGGAACAAGTCTTTTGACAGGAGAGCTCCGAACTTCGATTTCGGTGCTCACCAAACACACGCAGACACATCTGCGCCCCCATAGTTATCTAGACTGAAAACGGAGCAGAGCAGTGTATGTGTGCATGTGTGCTGACGTTCAGCAGAACAAGGTCTAAAAGAGTCCGAGCTACGGTAAACGCTATGACAAATGTCGGCGCTACGGCCGCGACCACGATGATAATCATTCAGACAGCCAACAACAACTGAAACAGCAGCAAGACGCACCTATCAGCAGATTTATAACAATGCGAGCCGAATAACAGAACTTCTTTGCGATCAATTGATCCCTCGTACTTGATCGCTGTTCTATCATCGCGCTGTCCTTCGCCTGATGCTCCTTCCTGCTTCCTTCACGAAAGGCTCTTTATATGTGGCTCTCCCTCAGCTCTGCTCACTCTCGTTTGTCCTGTCTGCTTCTA
Organism: Varroa destructor; assembly: GCF_002443255.2. Classification (NCBI taxonomy): domain Eukaryota; kingdom Metazoa; phylum Arthropoda; class Arachnida; order Mesostigmata; family Varroidae; genus Varroa; species Varroa destructor. The sequence continues at coordinate 44,859,984 of NW_019211454.1, read as the reverse complement.
GCTTGGGTACTGCGCACTTCGTCAAGCCAACGAGGACATCACCGGTATCGCTATCGGTACAGCTATCAACGGCGAGCGAGGGCCGCAGCGGACTAGCGGCCACTGGTGTGATTCTGTGCGATTAGCTTCTCGCTTCTCGACATAACTCGGCAGTGGTCCATTTGCTCGTTGCCGGTGACAGCCTTCAGCGCGCTGCTTGTTGTTTAGATGGCTGTTGACGCTCTAATAGCCGACGAGGCCGGCTTTGGCTGAGCAAGGCGCAAGGGAAACTGAGGGAGTTACAAACTGACTCAAAAAAGATGGGGAATTAGAGATATTCAATGGGTATGCATCGAGTAAAGGGTAGTCAAGGCGCACCGCAGGTTTCTAGACATTTTGCACAGGGTTGCTAGGTGGCGTTAAAACCGTTTAAGACTCGCGGCTTTCTAGGATCAGATAGGGGGAAATATTGGGAGAGCATTTCCAATATTGCGTCATGTACGTAGCGACGTATTCAGAGAAATGCGTATGCGTGTGCGTGCGTGCGTGTGCGCGTGTGTATGTAGTGGAACGAATAGTTTGTTAGGAACCACAAAATTTACATGAGGTCGCTATGTCTCTAGGGGATAATAAGGAGGAAGTGTTGGGGTTGTCGCTGGAAGAAGGGGGTGCGGGTTGGCATCGGTGTGCTTGTAGGATGTTCGGAGAGTAATAAAAAGAGGTTGTGGTTACTCGCTTGGGATATAGGTAGCGGAAAAAATTAGAGTAGGTAGCATGTGCTCATTTTGACTTTGAGAAACGAAAATCGAAAGGGCATTTCGTTCTATTTTGAGAAAAAACTCCAGTTAGGTGTGCTCTATTAAGTTTTCTAGTGTAATCTGCATCATGTCGTCGAGAAAATATTGAATGAGGCAAATCTGTAAACAACGACAGGTGTTTGGGAACATTCAAGAGAAACAATACAGCGAACATATTTCAACAGCGGATCTTCGGGTGTTCCGTTTCTATCAGTACCTAAAAAACCTCGAATATTTTAGAGCGCGGATCTTTTGAAGATGTACTTCTGAATGTTGCAGATGTTCAAGAGTATGTGCCAGCAGAAATCGTACTTGCATTGTTCTAAACAAACTTCTATAAGCTACAACAAAACTGCGGTATAATCGATCAGCTGCGTAAGACTGATCTAACTCAGATCTTTTATTTACAATATGTCAAATGATCACTTGATAAAATTCTCTAACAATCATAAATCAATCTTAAACGTAGTTCAAAACTGTAAACGATCAGAGTAAATATAATGTAACAACTTCGCTTATATATAAAGATCTGGGTCTAACAGCTTCTCAGACATAATGATAGAATTAATTTCTTCATTTTGAATAATCGAGTTATACAAGATAAATACATTTACCACTCGCAAGATGCTTAGAACATTAGACCCTAAAGCAAATTTACCTTAAAACTCATAATCAAATCAACGGCGTTTGCGAGTTCGCTCAACTTTACTATTAACACTCTTTCTTTGTTTGATCTGCCACGTTATTATCTGTAAAAGGCCAATGCTTTCTTCGCCATTGAAGATGTTATCAGAGTTATACGGCTGGCTAATTATTCACTGTACATTAAGACAAATAGTGCCAATCCTTACCACCTAATATGAAATAGCAATAAAACAGGTTCAAAAGGCACGACCAATAATATATCGATCTCGATGTCTAGGGACTACTCGCTGCTGACACAAGCTTAGGGTAGTCTTACCTATACGCCCTCTGGCGTAGCAAGAGCAGTCGGTAAAAGGACCTACTGCCGTCAACATCGTAATATGTTCTGAAAACTTTATGGGGAAACTAACCAGAGTTTGGCTTGCCTTTTAACGTCAAATTATACTACATATTTGTACAATGTAGTTCAAAAGAACAAAGGGTAAGGGATGCACATGGGGCTTTTTGACGGATGGCAACCCTTACTCAGGGTACCACCGAAGGATTTCAAGGTTTTCTTCAAATCAGTGAAAAATCTTCTAAAATTGTCCGTCGTGAATATTTTGCATACGCTTTTTCTGTTGGTTTTGAAATCTACGTTATTATCAAGAGAAACTAAAATTAAGGAGATGATGTGCAGAAGTTTTCCTTCGAAAACGCTAACTTTAGGTAAGGCTCCAACAATGTGTGGTTCGATAGCCTATTTATTATTTAGACGGAAGGCACACAATTTTTGAACAACGTCAAACAAGTATTAGTTTATTTGAGGCACTTTTGATATTACTCTACTGCTACATCAACTAATAGGTATATATTATGTACAAATAATTGTAAATCACTGGGGATCCATTAATGGCAGTGCAGGGTATCTGAAGGAATGTCGAGCACGGAGATCAGTTCAAAGTAGAGCCAATTGGCGACACAGGTAGTCATCGCCAAATACGTGTCTACTGTGGAAATGATTTTAGACAATGAGTACGCACTATGAGTATGTTTCACGTGTTTCCTCGCCAACTGCGTTACCATTGTACAGAAAAGTCTGACGAATAGACACATACTTATTTTAAGGCTTTAAATGATAGTCTACTCGAAAGCAACGAACTATCACATAGCCCTAAAAAAATAGCTACATTTTTCTGTTTGCCCTTTTTGTTAACAATACAACACGGTTCAAACGACGGGAAAACAGATTCCGCAACGAAGTTGATCACGGGAATTCCATACACTCGCTCGTATTCTGTTCATATACATACAGATGCGTGTGTGTATGTAAACAGTAAATATCAATAGAGGTAACTAGAGAAAGAACAAAGCACTGGCATTAACAGGAGTAGATCTGATCGTACGAGGGTGAACTTAGCCGGGAACACTCAATATAGTCCTGGCTCGACGACGAGGGTGAGATTAGAGAATAGGTCGACGCTTCGAGAGGACTCGACCTTGCTTCGAACGGCTGACCACAACAAGTAAGCGTTGGAGGTGAAAGACAATGAGGTAATAAATCGTTTGACGAAGGAAGTACGGTGGCACATGTTGTTGTTGCTGTCGAAGTCGACGTTGTCGTGGTCATTTGCTCCTCAATTTCCTTGCGAATGGTGGCTTTCAATGTAGCGTCACAGGTTTTCGTTTGGGAGCCCTGTAGCGCTAAAGCTGCTAACGCTGGATTGAAACGATCCACATGTCCGTCAAGCATCTTCAGTGTCTCGCTTAGTGCGTAGATATAATTGTGAGCAAAGCGAAGCGTCTCAATTTTAGTGAGTTTACCATCATCGTTCGATGCTGGTAACACAGTTCGGAGGCGATCAAGAGCATCATTGAGATTGTGCATTCGATTTCGTTCGCGGTCGTTGGCACGAAGGCGACGGGTGCGCTTGACGCCCCGTGACGATGGCGCTGAAGAAGGGTCGGGCAGCGGAGTCAGGTGGTCAGTAACCCGCCGCTTACGGGTACAGTCTAAGCTCGAGTCTGAGTCAGATGAGAGTTCAACTGAAGTATCGAACAGCATCTGGAAAAAGGAAAATTACAAATACATTGAGTTAGGTGATGGACGAAGACAATGACGACAGAGTAAACGAGTGGAGAAACAAACGACTGAGTGTAAGCAAATATTATTTGCGTGTGCTCTAGTGAACGGTGCCTACCTACGTAGGACTCAAGTCCTGTTGATGCTACAAATGAAGACACGAAGCTTTGCCAAAACCGGGGGCGACTTTAGGATGATTACATCGTCCTTTCATGGGAATAAAATGTTAACAAATAGATAAATCTGTAAATACAGTTATTGTTATAATGTCCTTTTAGCTTACTAATCACCGATATTGCTCTGAAGTTCACATTGGCTGCTAATAAGTTTTATTTCTATACCTTGTCAAGCTTGCATAAGGTGCAGATTCACACAAAAGTATGTACACGTCTTCCTCTGCCGTAGAAATAATTTCTGTGACTCCTTTATCTCTGACAGACACAGGGATTGTAAACGTATCCGGAGAGCACTAATAGTGGCGCGTTTGGATCACTCATCGATATCTACTTGTGGATCAGGTTCGAAGCCTTTTAAGGTCGCTCAGAATGGCTCCGCCCTCCAGTGGAGAGGACGCCTAGGACTGGGTGAAAGCTGTCGGGGATATGTGGGGTTTAGTGACAATAGCTAACGAGTCACCAAGAAATGACCCGTGACTAGTGAATGAGGAGAAAACGGATAGAGCTACAACACTATGCTACGTAAATTCGTCCCAATAGGCATAACATATAATGTTAATACGTCGTAGCTTCTTTTTTTACTACCCGTACTACTACTACTACTACTACCTAAGCATCAAATGTTTGGGGTAGAATCTGAATGTATCTTTTGTACAGAGTAATGGATACATCAATTTGATAATATAAATATAAATTGAATTGCAAAAAACTGTTTTATTTCTTTGGGCTTGGACATGCTGAGTTCCTTTTGCATTACCAATATGACGGTAAATTACAAGCCTCGATAATAGCCCTCAACGAACGAAACGAAGGGAAGGTACCTGAATTATTTAAAAGCCCATGCAGTTTGAGCAACTGCTATAAATAGAGGTGTAAGCCTCTACGAGAAATCTGCCTATTGTCTTATTTGCGTCGATGCCAACTTATATCGGTAGATGTTACCATCTTTCCGCAATATCGGACCATATATCCGCAATCGTTATAGCTAATGGAACATATACGAAAAATAAATTAAGCTTTCCGTGTAATTTCGGAAGTTACGAACGGCAATTGTTGTTTTATTTCATTTATATGTAGCCATCTAGTTTGCGAGACAAGTTCCTTTACTTCGCGCTTGATCGAATTTCGAAATACGCCAGCTAGTAGGAAACGCACATATCTATGTTTAATCCCAAGCGAAGTACTATGTTCAATAATAGCTATAGGCATAATGTATAAATAAGTGCTCTTTTGAATTTGTTGGGCTGAGACCAGGGTTGTCCTTTACCACATACGTAGTTTAAGGGATGCTATTTAAGGTATTTCCTTAAGAAGATCACTGAAGTCTGCTTGAAATCGTAAAATTACACAGTGGGTAAAACAAGCGATGGACAAATATAGCACTATCGTAGGTCATGATCACGTCTTCTGTATTGCTTCACCGTTATTAACTACGTAAAATACTGCCACGAACTGCGCCTATGTAGTATGGTTACACAATAATTAGAATAATAGCGGTAATATTATTTTTGGCACAATCGAAAACTTGGTTTAACGAAACGGTCGTAAGGAACACAAGTGGTATATATAAATAACTAAGTATATTAAGGGGTTGATTTCTACAATTGTAGCCGGCCACAAACACCCCCGAAGAAGAGATTACGTTTGAGCATTTTTTTTTTCTGCGTTTTTTCGAGCTTAACGACACATACGTTACTGCGAAGATGTCAGTTTTAGGTCACAAGAGCCTGTACCAAGAGTCAAATCAGCAGCAACATTAGTCTTCTATGTTATGTTGCCACTGCAGACTACTCTTTACATTCGCTGTACAGCTTAGTCCGCCTGTACATGCTTGGCGGAAACATGAAAGCCACATGTTTTAGGTATAGTTCCACAGAAAATTTAAAGGCATTATGCAAATGTCTCTAGTCAAATATACTCATGTGTCTCGCTTCCAGGTGATCTCTCAGTCGAATCGGGATGATGACGCTGTGAAGATCTTCAAAGTCGCGGAATTTAATACAGCATCACCTGGGTCAATCTTCTTTGCTCACATATCGTTTAATATAAGTAGTAACCGAGAGAAAAGTATTTTCATCTTTTTCTTGGAATGCCTCTTCTATCTATGCTATCTTGAAAACAAAAGATTCATGATGCTTAATTTTTAAATGTCTAATATCTAATAAAGCATTTCTAAAACGAACAGAAAAGACAGTGCTAGGGGTCTTTTTTGAATTACTAGCTCTTTTCGCATGTGTTTTCACCAAATAAGTGACATTTAAACGATACATAGCTATATAAAGATCGCAGCATAAATGGCCAAATTAATGAAGCTCACTGAAGTAGAGCACTGTATAATGAATGCAGAATCACAGCAGAATCCATGGAAACTTCTACCCAAAAATAGATGATTGTTACGGTTTATAAACTAATATAAAAAAATAGTATGAAGAAGACAAGATCGTATTCGGGCAGACATTATTAGCACCTGAACCTGAAATAGGGTGTTGTTTTTTATTATTGATGGGCGCTTGCGTCGATAATCTTTTGCCGCTCTTCGCGCTAAATTTGTAGTAAAGACCGTGGCTTCATATGCATATAGAAGGTCAGCATAGAGAAGGACAAAAAGAGCCATATATTACCGCCGTAGACAAAAAAAGAAGTCGATGAAAATAAGAATTGTGCAAATATGTCGAATGGCCAAAGGTTAGCTAGTATTCTCTATTGAGTAGGGTTGTCGGGAAGCAACCAGCTTATAAGTGGCCCTTCGGAGCTTCTTCTGATCAGACAAAGCCGCTTTACCCGTATTCAGCCGGCAACGTTTCGCAGGTCACTCATTCTCAATGAACCTGGTGCTCTATTAGGAAGCATCTGCCTATTGTGAATCTGAACGCGAGCAATCTCTACAGATAGGGTGACGCGATTCTGCATCTTGGTGCAGCATTAGACGTTTCATTCTCATCGCTGTTAATGTAATTGAACAATCTGAGAACATTCAGTTTCCCGTAACCTGCATAACCCTAGAAGACGCCTTCGAAGTGCGCCAGCTCGCTAAAACAAGAAACTCGATTCGTAACAATATTCCCCTTAGCTGGCAATCAGTTGGAACGATGACCAATCATTATAGTATAGACCGTTCGTGCCACCCTCAAAGGTAAATCTTATTTACGAAGATCAAATTTATGAGCTGTCTTCTATGCGGTACGAAAGTAAACATATCGCTGTGCCAGTTCTGTCACTGTCAATGATTGGGATAAAATATCTTCACTTGGGTGGCCGAACGCTGACCTTCTAAACTGTCCTGCCGAGGACCTTTGCAAGCAACGATCCCATAAGGAACGACGCAATCTGCCATGAGCCCATCTTCTATGCACCTATGAGTAAACGTTACGTAACGCGTCTTCGCGCTCTGTTTACCATGTTATATATATATATATATATATATATATATATATATATATATATATATATGTGTATAAAATTGCTCGAGCTAACTTATATGTAAATATACGGAGTAAAATACTCCGTCTGCAGTTCTTTTAAGAGTCGATCGACTCGTTCAAGTTGAGTTTAATACGATACAACCACATACGAATAAACATAGGGTAGCCTTTAACACGTCCTTTGGTAAGGGATTTACAAACTGATTTGGGACTGTGTGTTTTGACAAGTTGCATAAGTTATTTTTAAGCTACACAAGTGAAGATCCGTTACCACCTTCTTCAATCCGCTACAAATTGTATGACACACGCACGGTTTCTATGTTGTTCTGTTCAGTCGGATCTCGGAGCTTGTCTATAGTGAGTTTGTACCAATATATACAGCGCTGCCGATCTCAGTAAAATAACGAATCGATTTTAAACGCAAGATGAAAGCACGTGACTCCTGAAGAAACAAACGCTCAGGTAGAAACAACAGTTACTATATGAAAGCGTTTCGTCAGCTACCGGCAATTGACACTGGGGACGACAGTTTTACGACGAGCTTTGTCACCTTTTTGTCGCTCAATGGTTCATAGACTTATTGCTAGACTACCGCATAATGTTACGGCGCGTGCCAGCGGGGGGTCACGAAAAACGCATACGACTGGAAGCCACTATGATCAAGCTTTTCTAGTAACTCTAATAGTCTCTGACTTTTGTCGAAACGTGAAAAACCTGAATACGCGTTAAATCCCTTATACGCATAAAGTTAGGTCGTCCAGTTGCGCCCTTTGAGACCTTTCGGCAGTCCCTCCAAGCCTTTGGACTCGACGGGCTGATATCCTTTGAACAGGATTTAGTTGGTTTGAAAGTTGGAACTTACACAGTATCTAGTTTCTAGATAGTTGTCGACAGTCTTAGATGAGGCTATCATCAAGATTTATGATAAGTGCTTTACTTGGAATATTTAACCATTTATTCCTACTGAGTTTAGTGAGCAGCTTAGCAATGGTTCTTTTGAACCATTGCATAAGCAGACAGATACTTGTCTTCAAAGCGACTCTTTAGAGAACTCGCGTGGAATCCATTCGTAGATGAACGACGCTGCTGATGCAGCTCTCTAGCTCACTATATGGTACATCGGCTGAAACGAGTCAAATGCCCCGCCGAGTTGACGAACGGGGCCCATTTTATTGGGCGACGTCAAGGATTAGAGTGCAATTGTGTTACCTGTTTGAACGGTTCGGAAGCTTTCCTCTGAGATAAAGGCTAGACACCGCGGCGGATCAAGTTGTTGCGGTCGCTACTGCTTTGAATAAACCCGTCAGTTTATTTAAGGTGGTTTATTTAAGAGGATGAACTGGTGTAGGCTGGACTGAGGTAAGACGACGACGACGATGATCGGAACTGTGGTAGCTAAGGTCGACAGGTCTGCGAATGTTCACACCTTTTGACTATTCAGTATGATTCGTCAGGATATTAACCTTACATTATCAAGAATATCGCTATTAACAACTATTCGACTAAAAAGCGTAAAAAGGAAGCCAAACGTTTTATATATTATATATAAATATTGATTTTGATAAAACGCAAACGCCTATTTTACTCCGTTGCGCAATACATTCACGTGAATACTCATCATCACCGTTTTTGCGAACGAAGAAAAGATATAAATTATAGCGTGCAATGAGCGGCACTATGTGACTGTAAGCTGTTTATTGATTGTTATTACTAAAAATATGAAGTGTTTTTAATTTAGAATAATCGAGTATTTCTCATTATGATTAATGTATCATAATATCCTCAGAGTAAAACTGTTTTAAAGCACCGCGACAACTATAGTCCACGTGGACAATCACTTATTATCATGTTATCTGTAATTATCAAAAACAAGCATCCCAATGTCAACGATTCTCATCCGGTGTTAGCCGACCAACTTTATGCCACCGTAAGCGTTTGAAGATAACCGGATCTAGCCCGAGTTTAGTTTATACGTATATCTAGCTTATTGATATGATCTTAATGTTATTTTAATCAGATGACATTGAACCGTCGAAGCCGTCCGACCCATCTTACCCGTACGTATATACATGCTTCGAAGGAAGTCAACTTGTCAGCCAGAAGAACACAGCCAAATCATCGAAGAAGATGCTGTTCGACGTGCACAAACGATAACATACTCAAACGGTAACTAGGTACGCCTACAGATAGGTAACCATGTAGGTACATACGGCATAAATGGGAATAGGCTAGCTTCATACATCGTTCCCAATACAACAAAAGCATTTGCTCGTATGGCTTGTCTCTTACTGTTGGCAGATTGTGCCTACTGGCACGTTCCGTTCGGAAAATAGACACCTCTTTCCTACGATTATCGTAGGATTCTTTTCGCCGCCGAAACCCAAACAAATACCCCGGACTACACTGGATCGACAGATGACCAAACGAACGACGAAACCCCCAACCGATTCTAGTACCCAGTTACTTCCACATCCGATCATGGTCGTAGCGGTTTTGGCAAAAAGAAGTAAGGTAATATTAGCGTTCACAGAAGTTATCGACTAGGACCCAGTGGCTACCAGCTACTGAGCGCCTGCCGGCTTGTCCGTCCATCTAAAACTCCTCTTCGAGGACTGCACAAGAAGCTCAGTACTATTTGGATATGTACCGAGTAGCCTCTGGGCCTAGATAGAGCAATGAACACAGATCTCGTTAGTTAACGAATGTCTCTACTTATTCAACATCATTTCCAGTTGCGGTGCTATTCCTAAGTGTGTTCATTGCTAGGGCTACATTACGCTCATTAGTTAACTTACTTAAGTTACTTGCCTATTCCGAGTAATAAGTAGCTCTTTTACATAAATGAATACATTATCGTCAGTGTTAGTTGAAAAATACGATTATGACCTCGTAAGCTATTCAGCTGATAAACGAAGACCACTGGTTAATTTGCGGCCACTGAACTGGCTTTACTGAGAGCGTTTAGGACGTCGGGTCGGGCCGACTCGGTCAGCAAAACGGTGAAAGTCGGGTTCCTTGTCTGTCTGTGTCACCGGATTTCCGAGCGTGCCGCTATACGAATATCTAGCCTCTGGCAGTGGAAACGCTCCAGAAGCATCGGCCGTAATTAATTCGACTTACGCCACCAACAGATCGGATCCTCTGAACATACAGCCATGATTAATATGGTAGCACGAGCGAGATGCATCTGAATTTGCGAATGAACAGTATACAATATATATACATACATATACATAGAGGTATGGCTTTGTGTGTTGGAAAAGCTTAGCGTACTCGCTACTTTCAATGGTCATTATATCGTCCATGGCACTTTTTTGACGGGCGCAGATTGCTCCACCACAGGAAGCTCACTCACATCGTATCGTTTGTGTATAGTACGAGTAGATTATGAGCAGTATTACAATAAGGGAACGAAATACAGCAGAGAACAAAATTATTTCATTTTGTAGTATATTTATCTTTCATAACTGAGTTAGTTTTTCGAAAGCGAGAGAACACTCGATGTTGTCACTTCTGTGCGAAGGCGCGTACCAGAACGGTCTGTGGAAGCCATCACGTGGCCTGTAGCAAAATCTGGAAGCTAACCGTTCGAACGGTTTTAGTGTTCGCAAATCGTATACTTAAACATGTCCTGGCAATAATAATGGCAGACGAATCGGAACAAAAAGCTACCAAGGGAGTCAGCAGTTAAAAGCTGAGCATCTAAATGAAGAATTGTTGTTACATTCATTTGTTCGTCCGTGCACAAAATATCTACTATGAAGAACCAAGCATATCATCGTTCCGATTGTCGCCTTCTACAAGCAGGCAATTCTAAGACCATCAAGCGGATGCAAGCTCCGTCAGATTTACATTTATGTCCTAGCACTGTTGTCCTTAAGAGGTACTAAACCTATCCGAGCACTCAGAAGTCTATCATCACTAACGATAAATGTCTTGAAGAGACTGTTTGTGCGAATGGCACAAAGCCACAATAAAGAGCGGTTTATCTGTCGCTTTACAGGAAACAGCTTTTTCTGAACCAGCGCAAAGTCAACTTGCTTTGTTCGGGTCCACGGTTCAATATCTGCGTGACTCCTTTATTTATTCACAGGAGAGACAAGCAAGGCGGACTCTAATTATATGACCCAATAAATAAGAGATTTAAAGTTAACGCTTACCCGCCATTTATAAATTATTGCCGAAGTGTCCTGCATCTCTATGGTCGGTTGCTTATCTGTACCGTGTTGTTGTGACACATCAATAATCTCAGAAACTTTGCCGCCTTTCACCAATGTAGTAAACGCGCTTTCTTTCATGTCGATCATTTGTCGATACCACAAACGATTCAAACGATAGCCGGCCGCCTATTTCCTTCGACTGCATGAAGTAAAAGGACTTCACCCCTATTTAGCAGAGTCTCGACGTTCACCTCAATGAGCATCAGCTATACCACATACGCTAGAGAAATTATCTCGTTTCGCCCAAATCACTGGGTGCCTTAAAAGGGCTTGGAGGGTTACATATTGGCCAATCTCGGTCCAGTTCTCGCTGACCACAAAACAGCGCACAGGTCTTCAGTCGGCGTCTTTAGAAAAAGCCGACAGAGCGCTTACAGATACACGAGCTCTAGCAAACCCATCGGTGAACTGGCCCGCTGATCCTGCAGTATTTTCAGGCCTTTCCGTCCGTTGGTTCGTACTTCGTCTGCTGCTGCTTTTGAGGTCTTTGAGTGCTTCCGCTGCTACTGTCGATGGCGGCCAAGCTCTTCAAAAGCTTTAGTTATTGCCAGGGGGTATCACTGCGTCACAAATATCGGCGACCTTTTGCTTCTCATGCTAGTAGCATTAGTAGCAGCGGCCCTTGGTGCGTCTAATTTGCCTCGTATTGTCCCTCCGAGCGTTAGCATTGTGACCAGTATTCAATTCATTGCTAAGCGTAGAATTGCGCCGTCACTGCACTGTGGTGAGGCTGTGCAGTGGCGAACGAACTACATTTGTCGCTGCTGCTCCCGCTGCAGCCGTTCTGGCCATCGATCCTTTACGCAGTCGTCGACTGAGCGTATCAGAACACGGCCATCGTGTAGCTGCGTCTGCGAACTTTGCAAAATCGCTTCCTAACTCCATCGAGCTCGTAGGCCGACCCGCTCGTCCTGCCTTGGCGATCGCTAATCTGTCTGCTCATGGGGGTCAATTGGCTTTGAGGACCAACGCAGAACTATTATATTGTGGCAGCCACTTAACTCGAGAAGGAAACACCGCAAAGCACCCGGACGGAACACCTACGGCAAAGGCTAACAGAGAACACATCTGAAAGTTAGCATTGCTCTGTTAGATATCAGATCTTTTGGCTCTGGTAGACAATGAGCCGATACGACTGGAGCTGATTGGCCTGCTATATCTTATTAAAGAAGTCCAGCAAATGGAAACACTGTTACAGGTATGGAGGCTTGACGCTTGTAAATAACCATCGACTGGCGTTTAATTTCATGACACTGTTTAGCGTGCGCTTGTAACAACTAAAAGTTATGATCTCTAGAATAGCTGCTTGTGGAAGTAGGCCGCGCTGCAGAATCTAATACGAATAAGTTGAGCTTTGCTTCGATTGCATCCGACGTTCACTGGTTACGTAGGCTACGTACGAAAATCAACAACTCCTCCACGGAAAAACGGCACGGAGACATTACTAAAGGGCTAACTACGAGAATAATGGAAAGCAGACAGCATCCATCGTTCGGTGGCATGCGGAGTGCGTCAAATTCAACCAGTTGAAAATTCGACTATGGTAAAGTTAACAGATATTTTCAAGCTAGCTATAATATAGAGATATACAAATGCTGTGCCTCGTGGTGACGAATTCTCTACCGCGTGGTTGTCTTCTAGATAATTTGTCGCTCACAGCAGTGTTGATTCATAACGATAATCTTGCCCCGTGACACGATGATAACTGTTTTTACGGAAACAATAACAGGAAAACACCTATGACGCCCTAACCAACGCCCTCTGCTTCATATTGCCGGCAAACCTCTTCTACGAAGCCGAACTAACTATTAACTTTCTGAAAGATAAGCTATGAAAGGGCGAAACTCAGAGAGAAGTTCGTAACATGTGCTAACTTCAAGCGCCTATTTCAACAATCATTTCTAATACCTATGAGTCATTCCCACCTTTGACGCTTAAGAGGCGCTCGGGAAGGTCAGCACGTTCTCGACGCACTATCAGCCATGCCTCTCGCTCCCCCTCATTCGCTGCTTCTTTATTAGTCACCTTTGCTCCTTCGGCTTCCACAGCGAAATGAGATCGCGAGAGTCTCCAATTCTCACCAAATGCTACTTCAGCTAACTAACAGTTACTGTTGTTGCACACCCAGCGCCCGTCGCAGCGGCTGCTCTTGTTGATACTGCAGTTACTATTTAAGTTTTTACTCGACGGACCTGTATCGTACGCACGACAGCAGTGATTTTACATAGCGCATATGTAGAGATAGAGGCTCGTTGTAGTGCTAGCATCGCAACACTCGCAGGGAGTCTGGTGCTCGTAGCCACTACTGCGTCTTCCATGAGAAATTCATGTTTTATCGCTCATGTCCCTTGTTCGGCGCTGAGCGCGGGCGATTGGCTGACGACGATGCCGATGCAGCTAATAGTAAAGAAGACTATGAGACCTCATTCTGAGACGAAAAGAGTCTTTCGTTGTGCTAGCATGTAGATAGTTCTTGCGGTCTTTCGTTCTACACGGTAATGGTTCCCAGAGAGCTCACTTTCTTCTAACAACCCATCCGGCCGCCGGCTCGCAAAAGCGAGCTCCAATAGCTACTGTGCTTGCTGACTGACTGACTGACTGACTGTCAATCAATATGTCATCTGCTAGTTTCGTAGACGACACTCGTTCGGTGGCTAGGTAACTGGACTGTTTTTGTTCGCTTGCTTCGATGTTCGCAGCAGCTACGCAGAGGGTAGCTACGTGCGCTGTGTGTTCTGCCGGCCGCGTGAGACAAACCGTGTTTCGGTAGCCGCCGTAGCCGGACCAGTCAAAGTGCACCAACCGAACAAACTGTCGATCGTCTTCGGAAGTACTCTGCCAGAAATCGGATCGTACCCTGTTAGGACCTCGACACGTTTACCTTTAGGCAGGCAGAAAATAGGCACGAAGTGAAGTTAGTCACAGTGCCGGGCATTAGGAGTTGCTGGTGCTACTGGGACTTGTGCTGAGTGACATGTAAATTGCCACTTCGTGAGGTGCTAATCGGACACTAAGCAAGCCAAGCAGAAACCCTGTTGAACATAATAATTGAATCAGTACACATACAAACATTACCAGTTGTAATTGGTAGCAATAGAAGTAACAGCAAAAACTCGCCAGCGAAAACTGACCCTACAAAGGGTTCGTTCCTAGTTAGTGAGGTTTCAGAACGAAGCAGCAAATACATGATTAGCGTTCATGGCTCAAAAGAGTGACGGAAGTCTGGACTAGCTCGGATAGACACAAGGTGTGGCCTTACCCTTCAGCAACTTCACAATGCATTGAATTTCATTGAACATGAAGGCTGAGCCGGTAGCGAGGTCGGAGCGTGAGGTGTCGATTTTCTCAATAATCCACTTAGAACTTCCTAGATTTGAATGAATGAATGAATGACGACGAATGAAGCTGGCATAGATGAGCTGAAGTAGTCGTGCTACGTTACTTATCATTTCATCACTTTAACGCTAGTAGTCCCATATCTAAACTAACATGACCAATGACATGGGTGAACATGATGATAAACACGCACGCACGTAACCGCCTTCAAGTGTTAACAACCTATGCTCTAAGGCAAGTCAGCTTAAGGTTTTAACCTTTCATAACGCTGTGATAACAATCACGTATAGATAAGTATCATCTTCATCTTATGTTTATCTGTCTTCATCAGGTTTCATGCATTTAAACTGGCCATTTCTAATAGAAAATCCTTTGACAGTTAAGTTGGCTCAACCGTCAGCTCACCATCGAAAGCCAGGTGACATGACGCTGTTCAAACTGATAAATTCGATCCGCTCCATGGTAATACCATTTGCAATACTTGCTTAGTTCAATAAAAGTTATGGTGGAGCTTCGAAATACCTGAAAACTAGCCCACGATAAACTCGCAGTTGGAACAATAACGCTGGACCTTTTAGTGAACCAGCTCCACGAGATCGCTAAGAGGTACGACACAATAAAGCTCACTATTAGCTTGATGGATGACACCCCTTGGAACGTCAAACCAAATGACTTTATTGTGACTCCACGCGGTGATCCGAGATGAATGACTTCAGATCATTACTCGTGTCTACGTCTGAATCAACCGGGCCACCGAAAATAGTCTACTTCTCACAGTACAGTCATCTCGCGCCAAGGTAAACTTCGCGCGTTTTACCATTCAGGCTCGACCTCAGAGAAACGACCATACGATCGTTCCCGCACTTCTGCGATGCCTGCGTATTCTTTTGGTACAGCAACTACCTTGTCGTACCGGGAGAAATTATTTTCAGTAGCCTAGAAGATTTTATTGACATTTGAGGTGAAGATAGGTCAGGTCCTTTTTTCCGTCGTTTGTAACGTTGTGGCCAGCAACGTAAATCAAGTTAGGAGAGAAGCTAAATATAGTTCGTCAAACAAGCACAGCAGTGATATTTCAGTGATAGCTAGAACAACTTTGCCCCTGCCTGCCAAACATATTATCTACAACGCGTTTGCGATGCATGATAACTGCAGTGGTGGCCGGGAGCGAAAATGTTCGCGGTAGTCTATTAAACAGCACTTAGAGACAGGGCCCAACCGAATGGCTTGTATCGAGGACTGCGAAATTAGTCACAAACGCTATACATACAAACGAAGATCATTATCATCATTGCAGCTACAAATTTTCATGAATAACTATGACGCCTCTACAACCACTAGTAGTTATTTTTATGTTATGAAATAGATAACTTTGTTAGTGACGTTAGGAAACAAAACCATATCTAGCTAAACGTCTTTATGAATTTTTGAGCACATCGAACAATATTGCGCAACGTTTAATTTATATAATAATATTTCACAACTGCGTAGAAAGAAAATTAAGTTGATTTCGGCAATCCTACTCCTATCATTACTAAACCTATCAAAACATGATAAGATATCTAACAACGACGAGAACTTATTAAGGTAGCTTCCTTTACGAGGGCAAAATTATGTTAACCCTAATGCTGCCGTATTCAGTTTTGCGCGAAACGATTAAACATGGCGACGTCTGATTCAAGGTCCTGCCACTAAATAAAGCCGGCGAGTCAGCTCTGAAGGCCTCGGCTCAGCGTTTGGCTATCGAAATAACAGAAATGCAACGCTTTGTTGATAAAAATCTGCGCTCAGGTGATATTTGAATCATTTATGAGAGAGGACGCACCTAAATCGTTAATAGAGTCAAAGAAATAATAAAAAATTATGATTATGATACCCTTTATTACAGGAGTGCGCCAACCCGACTCATTGTCTAGAAAGCTGGCGAAACTTATCGTTATTGGAATGCCTGACCAAAAGAGGAACAGCTCATGTCGTCCCACGGTCCTCAATTCAAAAGGACGGAACGCGATTGAAGAAGTGGTTTACATAATGAAATTTTATCTAAGGTACGCCATATACAGGCGGCTTTATAGCGGTGTGGCTTCGGTAAGACAATCCCTAAGGAAAGCAAGAATAAATTGTCAAGCTTTGATCTTAACAAAAAACATATTGCTGGAACCGTCAATCCATTTGCTACGATCTTCTAGGAACGTGTGAACATTCAGGATAGATATTGTGTTTTTTTTTTTTTAGATTTCTTGCATAGTGCAATCGTTGCACCACGTATGGCTAAAGCGTATATGAAAGGATTCTATGATGGATCAGGCAGTATCAGAAGATTATATTCGAGCCTCTACTATTGCTCTATGTCGTTTCAGCTAAATGGCGACTTATCACATTTGATGGTTGTAATTTACCGTAGACATATGCAGGAGTCTCCTCCGCCTTTTTTATGTGCCTATTATGCTTGTTGTGTTGCACGTGTGAATATGCCGATTGTTCCAGTGGCCATTTGACGTATCTATGTCTTCAATCTGTGAAGTTCATTTTTCCAATGTTTCCTTTAGAATTGGATGTGCATGACCTTCGACAGATTTGCCCTATACTAAACATTGCATTTGTTGTACGATCGCGACAACTTGATATATAACTTCTGCATATAGAGATGTATATATCGTGCACATAGAAACGAACGTTTTTAAATGATATATTACGACTATTGAGGATAGAAGCTCGGGATTTTATTTTTATATCCTGCTTCTGCTACATACTAATCATTGGGCGAATTATTCATTCACAGGTTTGTTAAATATGTTCCGAGCCATTGAGTGAAGAATTGTAATATGCTGTTATATCTTCGTATTATAGCTATATTAGCTACTTCTAGTACGTAAAGCAAGTAGTATTTTTCAAAAAAAAGCTGCATTGGTACAACTGTGCACGATAGTTATTATCATTAGCACCGTCATCATCATCATCATCATCATCAGACACAAAGAAGAATATATAATGTATGCAAAGCGTTCATATCCCATAGAGAATACGCAACGAGCTTTATTTTGCTGAACGAGTAGTGGTAACTTTTCACATGAAACAAAATAACGCATGAAATAATCTCAGGAATCGGCCTGAAAGCCTGTATAAACGGGATATACATATCTAGAAAAAAGATGTACAAGAATAAGCAAGTTAAAGAGAAGTACAGAGCAGGAGAGGTCCTGTCGGAATGGTGACAGGTACCACGTAGCTTCCATTTCCGCGAAGACAATAGGACAATTGGTGCAGCTTGCGACGACCTCCCGTTGCGTGCTAGGCACTATGCGCGCCTGTCTCTTGGTGGATCGTGACGTTTATGTTAGATATCTATTGATACGACTCTCTCGTCCTGAACTGTGGAATTCATGCGATCTAAGAACTTCACTATATATTTGTTTCGCCACCGTGGTAGTAGTCTGATGCGTCAAGAGCGACTATGTCGTTGAGCCTGTCTCTGAAGTAGACGCTGAAGTTTAGCAGTTCTTCGTTGCAGTTGACTTCAGTTTGAATTCGCCGTCCAACGTAGCTGAACTTCGAGGGTCGAGGGTGAAGAAGCCATCGCCCTCGCTTACTGGTCGAGTTAGAAACATTCTCCCAAAACCTCGAATGCGTTTGAGTTCAACCGTATCGCCCACATGATCAAAATCCGGCAGAAGGACGGACGGCAACAGCCAATCAACGTTGTGCGCTTGGTCACTTCAGGTCGTTTGGGAGTTGCTCGCTTCAAACGTATCGCCCTCCCTCACAACGTTCCGCGCGCCATCTCAATTAAAGTGTTTACTCGTAGAGAGTTACTACATGGTCCATGCAGCCTGTGGAGACAGTTGGTTTTTTTTTTCTTTGCACGTTGGATCTGGCCAAAAGTATCTTCAACCAGGAGGTACGAAAAAGGCCGAATGCGAACATTGTTGCTGCCGATTATGTGATCAGTTCCAGCAGCTCATGCTGTAGCCGTCTAATATACCTGCATGAATCATTTGTCCCTAAGTTACCCATTATTTGATAAACGCGCTTCTGGTTGTGCACTTGATGATCACTAATTAATAACGTCGACGCACCTCGCCCGATTGCCCATTTACACTTGAAAAGGACTCCTGTATATCTCTATGGAGAAAAGAAGAGCGAAGGAACAGATTAAGCAGGTAGATGCACGTTCGTCACGCATAGGCAGGCACAGACCTGATTTCGCCTCGAGCTGCTTTGGCGCGTTCCTTTACCAACATTAACGTCGCGTTCTCTGACATAACTCTCTATCGGCTGCAAACAGCATTTGATTTTAGTATTATCGGGTTATCAAAACCGGGGCGCACTTGGAAATAGAAAGAATGGTACGTTTGTGGTCCTCTCTCTACCCTCCAGAACTCCTGAAACGAACTCAATGTGAGACTTCAAGTTCGGTGACCGCTGAGGATTCAGATTAATTATAAGTAAGCCAATAGCTGAGCTCCCGACGATCCAGCATATGGACAAAACTTCAGAGACTGAAGTGTTGTTGTAGTTTGTGAAACGACGGGTGTTTTTGGCCGTGCAGTGGATAGTTCAGCTAGCAAATTGTCGGAGAAGTGAAACGTTCCAAATTTGTTGAAAGACTGACCGTGCGCGTAGCAGTATTTTAGTGAAAAGTAGTGTTCCTTTTATTGTGCATTAGTACTAAGCCTGTTGAAGTACGACAGAATGACGGAGCTCCAGGAAATAATAGACTGGGGACCCACGTTAGCTTTTGCTCTTGCGATTATGTTCATTATCAACGTGGTCACAGTGGTCTACATATTTGTTAGAAAGGTCTGTATAAGACATTTACGATAAAGCTGTATACTTGAGTTGCTTTTATCATATTTCCTCATAAATTGTTTAAATCAACTATTTGATGAGAGCTGTTGGGAGCGAAGCGAGCTCACGTCTCCCTAGGGCTAATAGGCGAACAGGTCACCCTAAAACCGTCACGAGAGCCATTTGACACAGCCTATTCGTCGTATAGTTAGTCATGGTACTATGAAAGCAGTATCTATCGTCTGTGTCCCGATGACGCCCTTTATGACTTCTAGCGTTCCAGCACTTCTGGTAAAATGAAATGCTCTTAATAACATAATAACTAGCTTCTATTTCTTCTGATATAGGACACAAAGCTCCTAGCGGTTATATCTGCGGTGCTGTATTTCTATGCAACTTGCAATCTCGTCGTGTTTTTTGTGGTGTGGCAAGTCCTCAATCTCTACGACTACACTGGACATCTTCTAAATCAGGTATGAAAAAGGCTAACGTTTTCTGCGGATCTTCTTGAACATATCACACCTAAAGCCAGGCGTCTAGACGAACTGTATCTGGTGGTTTTTCAACAGTTTTACGTCACTTACATCCCTTATGCGTGTCAATGATATGATAGCATTTTTGTGGCCTTAACAATTTAGAAAGGATCAGTAGCTGGCTGTGAGCGTATCTAGAGACGAACAGTAAGACTTGGACGTGGATTAGAACTTTCAGAGCGAGCGTAGTAAATATCGACATGTTTCATTCACTAGACACTCATTCGGATGTTATTTTCGTGTCGCAGGTATCATACCATTCGATTAACGAACAATTGTTCAGGGCGCTACGAATCTCCAGCTACGAATGCCGAGTGAAGTTCATCTGCGAAATGTCCCGTCTGATTACATCAAAGAGTGACGCACTCAGCTCGTTTCTTCGTTTTGTGCATACAACCTTTGGAGGTTTCGATGGCGACTATATCAGTGGTGCGCTTGAGGGCTTAACCGGATCCGACTGTTCAAGTGTCTATACGAGATGCACCTATTCTCCGCTAAACAAGACGTTCCCGTTTTTGTTAGAGAAGTTCTAGTGGCTTCTATTTCAGTGTTGACGGCGATCCGTTATCAAAGCTGCCTTCAAACTTGATAGCATCCACACTCAATGCTAGAACGTGTTACGACTGTATAAGCAATACGGTAATAGCATTAACGATCAAATATTGTATGCTTACATACGATATACATCAATCAACAGCTTGTCAATAAACGACTATGAGCGAGAACTGTTGTCAATAACAACAATGGCAATATGACAACCGTTACTCCTTGTTAACGATTCCACTAATAACTCTCTTAGAATTACCGGCAGTACTTTCGATAATCAGAATCAAATCTACAATGGACGCCATAATCATTATGGTAGTAATATACAACTTTTGCAAACGGAAGAGAACACGGTTGCCATTTATCCATGTGTCATTAATTCACATTGTGTTAGGGCTTTCACCTGCGCGGAATGAAGATGGAGTTGAAGTGGCTTAAGCCCATCTATTTACAATGTGTGTTTGTAAAGCTCATTGACACTGTATCCCAACAAAACTTACCTAAACAGTCCTATACCTTAGCAGCAGGAACTGAGAGTTGCTATTGTTTGATACTGTATAGATCCTCAAACCATAGGTAACTATGATTTGATATGTGAATCATTACTAATTTCTTAAGTGGATATATGCTTTTTGTTTTCAGTTTGATAAGCACATGCTGCCTTTGAAGTATATACATCAACTGTCAAATATGGAAATGTCCTAAAATAGGTTTAGACTGAGACACAGAAGGACCTCGTTATATCGACATAGCTTTCTCACAATGAAATACTCAATAAAAAAGAAACAAATTTTTTATTTTTTCTAAAAAAGGTTTCTATAGCATGAAGGCAATTTCACTGAATCGAAATACAGGTATGACTATTTATATATCATTACTATTACCGTTCGCGGACACATTGAAGAGTCGCAATATCCTCTAATGAGGGCTGCTCGGAAATACGCTTATACAACTTATTATAGAAAAAGCATGAACCTATTAGAAAATAGCGCAAGGCCACGATATTCCAGTAACACAGAAGGCCATGTACATTCAGCTGCAGAAATGTACGAGCGAATACGACAAGTTCGTTTACAAGACGGGATCAGGCCAAGTGTCGTTTACCTTGCGAAAATCTAGCTTCATCTAATAAAAAGTATTTTGAAATTAAACTCTATTCTATACTAGGATGCATTTTTTTTAAATGATCCTACAGAGCACCATTTCCTTATGCGCACCTAGTCAAATCACGTAAATTAAAATATATTCTTTTCTGTAACGTTCATGTTACCACTTACGTGGCGGCATAGGTTTTATCCGGGTGCTACCGGGGTTACTTACTCACGTGTTCAACTCTGTGGAACACAGACGGATACCAATCCAGCCGTAGCAATTGGTTAAATAACCCAATTATAGTTAAGATGCCAAGGTGTAGTAACTCAGTGTTCAAGCGCATTTGTCTTATTCGATTGAACTAGTCTTTCTCCAAGATGCGCAATCTGCACAAAGTAAGTACTTTTTTTCGATTATGGCGGTTTTTTTTTCAAGTATTAGGTGAAATCTGTTATTATTGATTAGTAATTCCATTATTATTATTATTTGTACCATATAAATTAATACTATTAATACCATCAATATAAGGGAATACATGGAAATGTTCCTTAACGTCTGTTAAGTCTTTCAGGCGATTTTATTACCTGGTAATATAATCAAACGGCCTTTTTTTACTCTGTAAATAAGATTTTTTACTTTCGTCAATGAGCTATACAATGCGATCCAGAAACATAATCCAGCAACGCCCTCTAGAGGGTATATGTAAAGTCCGACAGATTTTAATAATGTTAGTACTAACAAATCAACACTATACGACTAAAATCGTTCGTTTTTGTTGCATACAACAATATTTGGAGAATTTCGAACTTTCATGAGTATCCTCAATATTCCATATTCGAACGGGATGCACTTTTCGTCAATACTTGAACTATTACGCCACCTCCAACTTCAATTAAACATAATTAATTCGACTAAATAAAGGTACTCTTTGATATATACAATACTATATTTTAGTGTGTTTAATATAGTGGCTATAATAATTTCTGACAAATTAAATACTTACGAATCTGTCTTATTTACATCATCTGCAGATAAAAACTAAACTTTACAATGGTTTTAATATATGGTAGTAATCTTACTGTACTCCCTCAGAAAATTAACCTGTTGGTCGTATGTTCGGTAACACTCTACTCAGTAGTCTTTCAGCATTCTTTGTAGTTTGGGGATTGCGCCACCTTCATGATCATCTTCAACAGCTCCTGTATCAGGTACGTACATTAGGCACATAAACAAAAAATTACGACTGGACTTTTATGTGCCTGTACATGCTATTAATCACTTTTCATGGCATCTATTGCAAAAGTAATTATACAATAAATTTGCTTTAAATATAGTCTTTGTGATCATCTTTCTAATCATCCTTCGACTACTATGCCTTGTTATCAACATATGTGATGACCCTTTACGAACGTAAGTTTACCACCGAGCGCAGTGTACAAACGGAGCTAACAACCCCAGTATTGCGATAGTCACATTTATACGAAAATCATATTTATACGGGAAAAATTCTCGAAAATTTAGATTTTTATACCTATCCGTTTTTTACGACTCATTTTTTTGTATGGTCTTAATGTTCTGCAGGTGTCGTACCGTCCAATAAGTGAACAGTTTTTCGGGCAGCTTCGCATCTCTGGTTACGAATGCCAACTGAAGTTCATCTGCGAAACGCGCCGCTTGATCACATCGAATACCGAGACACTCAGCTCGTTTCCTCGTTTCGCTCATGCAGCCTTTCTGTATGCTGACGGCGGCTATATCAGCGGTACACGTGAGGGGCTTTCTGGAAGCGACTGTGGGCGAATCTATACGGGATGTCCCCATTCACTCTTAAACTAAACTTTTTCTTTTTTGCGAGATATTTCTAATGATTACATTTAAAGCTTCATAAGTTGATACAGAAGCCCAAGGAGTATTCTTTGGAAACTATTTTATGGAAAAAAATTTAACGAAAATGGTTATCACTATGTGAAACTCGTTAGTGAACGCTGTTCGATTGATTTAAAGGGAACAAAAAAATTTAAAGTCTATGTTTCACGAGAATGATGTGCCACTTTGACCTCGTGTACATAATCTAGTATGAGGCATTGTTTTTGATTACGTTGAAGCTTTTTAGCACCAGTAGCTCTGCTCATGGTCTGTTGCTCATCCTGCGCCCCGAACTATTTATGTGAGGTAAATAGTATTTTACTTAACTTATAGGGTGTGCTGCGTTTTGCTTGTACTTCAGCCTCGATGAAAACTACAAGTTGACTAGATCATAGCTATTTCAAATTAGGTTGTAGGCTGTGGCCGCCTCGGTCGAATGTATTGGCTTTGAGTAACTTCTGGTTCTAGCCATTACTTTTCTAAATGAAATTAAATAAGCTTATATATACAAACTTTCTATTGACTAAATCCAAGCCAAGTTGAAATAAGAATGAATTTAAAAAGCCATTTATATTAATATGCACCTTATGCGTGTCAGTTCTCACTCTCCCATCCTATGCAGTATGCGCCGTGCGACTCTATTACTTTCAGTGTGCATTATCTTGACACAAAAATCTGGAATATGGTCTTGCTTCTTAGTTGATTTGCCCTTACTGAGAAGCATCTTTCTTCATGTAGTTGACCTTACCGCTTTAGGTTCTATTTAATTCTATGTTCCTACAGTTATTATTACTGCCATACGGATCTAGTAAACCTAAACATAAAACATAAATTCTTCCTTTCAAGACAAATACTCCTATATTTTGCGTTCACTCGGTACAGCATAGCCATTTTAACAAACATTATTCCGACTTTTTTATTTTGTTCATTTTTTTTTGTCTCAAGCGTGCTAATACATTCTACCCCATATTCGCCCGCCTCTCAATCCTCCTGTTGCGGACAGCCGAATTTTCTGTTTTGAACCAGTAGCATTTTCTCTGATACACACGCACAACAAGGCGCCACCACAGACTCTGACAGATACACACGCTCTACTCTCTCATCGACATCGACACGGAGCAGAAACGTGCATCCAGTCAGGAGAAACGTGCGCGCAGACTCACCAACAATCTTTTAGCATGAACTCATCACACATTCAGCTGAGACTCCCCGCCGTCACGGACGTCAGTCCCCGGCCACATAAAGACACAGCGCTCTGTCGCTCGCATAGCTACTTCCGTTGCGGTTGTTTACACTGGCGCTAGTGAACTACAACATCGACGACAACGGCGACGGCTGCTAGCTGGAGCAGACAAACACCATCCTATCCAGACAGATGTTAGTTCGTCACCGCATACGCCCAGACAGACGGCCAGACGAATCGAGAGTAACGAAGCGGCAGCGGTAGCGGCGAAAGCAATAACACAACATTGATGGCATTGCCATCACCATCGACAAAGAGCAGAGGATACACAGGCAAACAGACGAACGGATGCATGCATAGATATTGGGATAGGCTCAGCGAAAACAGCTTTCTAGCCAGCTAGAGCTCCCGAACGAGATAGCCGTTCGGCAGGCGACCAGCGGCCTGCCGCTGCTGCAGCGGCAACGACGACGACGACAAACGTAGTGTGGCTGGTAGTAGCTCACGCTCGAAAACCGCCTGCATCGGTTTCTTAGTTCGTGTCTGTGCTTTCTGCTCTCCTTTTTGTAGCTGCTGCGGCTGATACGCCTGTAGCGAGTGAGCGGTGGGCTGAGCGACCGATTGTTATTCATCATTGGCAACTGCCACCGCCAGCATTAGCAATAACAGCAGAATTTCATACACACACATACACACAGATCAATAGAAGACTGCTGTTATTAACGCTGCTGTTTGCAATGGTACTAACTGATCGATGCTAGATTCTACTCGGTTAAGAACCCAACCGCTGCTGTATTGCTTGATTGTTTGTCACTATCAAAAGCACCGCCAGCTGAGTTGTGAGTATCTGTGTTGTTGTGCACTCTCGCCGGCAGCCGAGTCTGCCCGACGTCGTACTGGCGACTGAGGAGATCTTCACAGTTGCAGTCATACCTTACGTCGAACCTCACTCGATAAAGATCTTCCTCAAGTTGTATTAGCTTCACTACGAACGTTCACGCCGGGACCGACAAGTAGTGCGTGTTGTTATTTGTTGATTATAACTCTTGCCTATAACATTGACTCTGTGTGTATAAATGCTATCAGGGCATTCCGAGGACTCCGAAGATTCCGGCTGGCTATAACATACTGTCGTTTTGTTAGAATTCGCTCGCCATCAACGACACAATCGGCTATTGACGTCTGAGGGTCGCTTAGTAAACTCAACAGCGTGTGGTTATCGCGGCTTGCGACCAGCGTCACGACCCCCCCCCCCCCCCCAAAGAGGAACCTAAGAATTAACTACCCAACCCCTAGTTTCATTAATTGGTGTGTGGGCCTGTGTCGAATTTGGCGCCCGTGGCTAAAGGTACCGTGTGGAGTTGTGGTGTTCGCCAATAAAGCCAAACAAATAAACGCACACGGAGATAACATCAACCTCAGGTTAACGTAATCGAGAGTTAAATTTCAAATCTCAAAATCAGAGACAAATTCAATGATAATAAAGCGAAGAAATGTGATTGAGAAAGCGAGCACTGCCGACTCTTCCAGTTCCTGTAATCGTGATTGTGGATGTTGTTGTTGTTGTTGGTGTTGTTATTGTTGTGTGTTGTGTTCGCCCGACCTCAGCAGAGTATCACACAGAGAGGGAGAGGGAGAGAGAGAGAAAAGAGAGAGTGTGTCGCCGTATCACTTTTTTAGTGCTCGTCTCCCGATTGAGCTCATTGCCGGGCACTCAGCGTAATTAATTCAACTCTATATCGTCGTCATTTTCTGTCTGGCTATCGCCTGTACAACCTTAATATGCCGTGTCTTGACTTGCGTGCATAATAGTAATATACGGTGGGCACCAAGCATGCACTCTTTTCAATGGCGAGTAGTACTCAATGTCAAACCAGCTATCTAATACACAGTTCGTGGTAGTCAAATAATGTAACCTCAACGGCCATCGAATTATCACCCCACCCCTTCACCCCTTGCCCCGCCGCTCCATCTCCCCCCCCCGGACGCGAGATGTCGGCTAGCGTCGAGCGACCTGCCGTGGCCTCTGCGGGTGGCTCCCCGGTTCTGACCGCTCTGCGGTCGGAGGCTCCGACCCGACCTAAACCCCCAGCGGCACCTCCTGAAAAGGAAAACGCCAAGGATTCAAATGGGTAAGTATTTATGATAGTCGGCATAAACACTGTACTAGCCAACCTTTAGACCTTATTAGCTATTGAAACTTAGCATGTACATATATGTCCTATATCCGTTATACTTCCGTCTACAAAGCGACCTCATGAGAGGGTATTGTAGTCGAGGTAAGTGATTCTGTGCTTTACGCGCGCGGATGTGGATTACGCGCCGTTATCGTCGAGGTTGTTTGCCTCACAGAACCTAGGTTGAAATCGATTGCTAGATTATCTGCGATGCGTAAGTATATGTTTATTAATTAAAAAGAAAGGACTCCCACGACAACAGCGGGTTGTATAGCAGGCTGGTCGATCAATGGCTTTAGAGTTTGGGTGTTCAGTTTTCTGCATACAACAAAACCGCATTAAGTTTCACTTCGATTTGAAAGCTCTTTTGAGTGTCATAGTTGTGCTTGCGTTTCTTTCAAAGGAGTATAATCTCTCCTACATCCTCAGGCGCTGTATACGCGACGTTTTAAGTGCACGCAGTATGTGAGGTCCTACTGGTAATAGTTTATTAAGTAATATAAGTGCATGTATTTATTTGGCACCTGTAACTATAATAGTTTATTAAGTAATATAAGTGCATGTATTTATTTGGCATCTATAAATATACTGTACAATTGCGTGCACATAAAAACTGTCTGTAAATAAAAGCGTAAAGGATATGTATTCTACTGTATACGGCCTTAACTTGGTTGATGCTTTCGATTGGCCCTTCCAAAAAAGCCAAACCGCTTTTACAGTTCGTCATGGAATTCTGTTATTCAAATGGATAGATATATGAGCTGATTTTGGGCCTATGAACAAATTCCGGTCGTTCTGAATTAGTACTGCAGGTACCTACAAACATGGCTTCCCGTATTTGTGTCCATTGTATCGTACAGCTGTTATAGTGGTCGATAACTTATTGTGAGTATACTTGTTATTGCGCTATTTGTTATGTAGTAGACTTTTAGTTCTTATTTTAAACTGGCGTGCCACATGGCAACAAACGCGAGGCCAAAAGGCGGCGGCTGGCGCCAAAATTGTAGACATTACTGTAACGTTGTCACCAATCATCACCGATACCGTCACTGCCATTAACCCGGGTCTCAGCGGCTGCGTTTTGCCATTGCCCGCGAACTCTTCACAATTTGTGATGCGCATCCACTATCACCTCCGCTGACGCCGCCGCTATCGCCGAATTACCGGCAAACTTATAGCCCACATGTCTGTGACTCTCCTTGTTGTTTCTGTTTTTGTCATCGTCGTCGTTGTAGAATGCTACTCAGTACGTGGGTAAAGTCATGAAGATGAAAACTGTGACGACGATAGTGATTATGATGATGTTGGTGAAGGCGAACAGTGAGTCCAGCAGTAGCAGCCATTGGATGTTTGTCCGTCGTTGCCCCACCACGTCTTCTTCTTTCTAGCGTTTGCCCTCTGTCCGGCATCACTGGGGCTATTGCACCAGCCACCGGTGAGCGTCGAGCACCGAATGCCAAACGCTGGCGGCCATCGGGCCATAACGTGATGAGATGCTGCTGCCACTCGACCCTTGGGCACGCTGTTGCTCGCTTTCTGTTCTGTGGCTGTTGTTGTCTTTGATGCTGTCGTTATGACCGGTGCCGGCGCGGGCTGCGGTAGGTTATTGTTCTTCGGCAATAGCTAAACGAGAAAACAGATAACAGAGTACCATGGAGAAAGGACAGCAGGACACAACAGAAGAACTTACCAGAAAAAAAGGAGAGAACGAGAAGAATGAAGGAACAAGGAAGAGACAGATGAAGCCGAAAAATGCTTCGCTCCTTCACGGACGAGCGAGCTTGTGCGCATTACCGCCGCTCCGGGGCCGTCATCGCTTTCGACGCCATCACTATGAGACGACACGGGGCGCTGACGCCGGCAACAGCTTGTTGCTTCGCCTCTGCCGACATCCGACCTCTGGCAACAGGAACGACGGCTCTGCTAACATCAACAACAACCGCAGAGCATGTGGCAATAGCTGCTACACAACTTTCCATAGACTATTGAGCAGTTGTCGCTTCTCGGGCGCGCGTCCGGTGCCGACGCTGTTCATTACCCCGCTCACTTTTGTTACTTAGTAATAATAATGCCGGCGACGATTCTGGCAATGATGATTATGATAATATGAAAACAAATTCTACTTCATCTGCCGCAGTAATAAGATTAAAAGTGAACGTGAGCTTTGTTATTCAGCGTGATAACGCGAACCCCAATAACTGTATTTATTTTACGGTACTGTGTTTACTTGTATGTGTTGTGGCGATCGGGTATTTGGTTTGACGCTACTATTGTCATGATGATCGAGTGGTTGGCTGTCCTATAATATTTGTAACCCATCAACTACATCTAGAAAAATGTCTTATTTTCATTCGCTGCGCTCGCGCGCAGTTCATGTTGACTTTGTCAGTGAATCAGCTAGTAAATGGCGATTAGCATTTGGATGTTGAGAATACGACTACATTGGCAGTAGGAGTACCTACCAAAGCAGAGGTCAATTTTTGGGTAGCAACTGCGTTGATGTGCGCCTTTCGTTAATGATAACACTGCCAGAAACATCTGCACATGACAACGGCTGAGAGTGGCATAAGAAAACCTATAATATGTTAGCATATTCGGTACATATAATGACAACATACGCAACGCATCGCTGTTAGATCCCTTACGTTTTCAGCTGAACGTTTACTTCATTGTCAGAATAAACGAGGCTAATCGGTCGTTGAAGTAAGTACCAATGCAGAATCAAATCTAGACAGCAAATCACTATATCTGATTAGTTTTGTGGCACGCTGAGCTTGTCTTTTTCTGTTCGTACGTAGTGACATTGAAAACATAGAATAGCCTTGGCAGTGAAATAATATGGCATTCGAACTTGTACTGTATCGTAACTTTGTTCCGCGAAGCGAATTCATTTTCTTTAGACAGTGCATGTGTGTATATATTTGAAGCAGCGGCCCTTAATCTCTTTCAAATAGACGCCTGGTCGACGAACGTCGACACACCTACTCAATCACAGGTTACACATTGCTGCCCTGGTCGAAACAAAATGGAATTATTGGCTGTGAATGTAAACTGTGCCAGAATCTCACCTATATCAGATAGGAGAACGCGTACGTAATGGCTCTATAGCTGAACGTTAAAACTTACTATCGTATCACATATAAAGATAATCCAGTTCAAGTTTATAAAGGTTAGTAAAATATAATAAATAATCAAGCAAATGGAATAGATGTACGGTTTGGTTCGGCAGAAATTTTTAACACTATTTCATTTTTCTCCGGTAGACGTTTTGAGTTCTATGATTAGGAGAACATGTCAAAACCGAAACAAGTTTTTTGTTGATCTGCCTTGCGTATAACTTATCCCAGTCATCGCTCTGCAATGTCGTATAACATAGTCGAACGAAAATTATTACTGTTTTAGCCCATCGCATGGGTAATAGGAATTGTCCACCTATCTTGTTTACAATTCAATGTGCGGTGCCATCGGTTACATTGACGTGCGCCCCATTTACTTGAACAGCCTTTAGCAGTTAATGTTGACGATAAAGAAACTTCAAAATGACGAACCACTATTGTTCACGAAAGTAATTAACCGGGTGTTTTTACTATTGTTCGTGTTTTTTCTTAGTTTTTCAACGATCAGTTCGTCAAGTATCAGCGCCGTGAGCGATGATGCCGCGCGGCAAGCTGGCAAAGAGTACCGTAAGTGGCAACATAATGAACATGAGCGTCGGCGAAAGGATAAGGTGAGTTTGTTTCAATGAAATAATCATAATTAGCAAAGCCAACAAATGTCCTTATTAACTTAATAGACATTTTTTTCTTTAATGAAGATTAGGGATCATATAGTGACGCCGCATTCGTTCTTGATATGTCTAATCGATTTTGGTTCTTTTGTACCGATATAGATCTCAGCAGGAATTCTACGCTTGGGAGAACTTCTACCGGATAGGGACCCGCGCAAAATGGCAAAGGTGGACATTCTCAGCCGCGCGTGCGAATATATCACCTACCTTCGCGACCTCAACGAAAAAATTGTATCGAATAAGATTCCGGAAGCGCAAGGTTTGTCTAATGCACACTTAAATTTCAACTTTTTGCGCAGTGGTAGCTTGCTCTGTTAGCAGAAACGGAATGTATAGATTATATAATGTGTAAATGAAACATCTCATGTACATATACTGGTACACTGGACGAATTAAAAAGTGTGGAACAGCAAAAATACACGTTGTTTACAATTATGGGGTGGTAAATTAAGATCTGTAAAAATTATTGACAAAATCAGTAATCTAACAACCATTTCCTGCCAGCATGATACTAATCAGCGAACTTTCTGTATACATGTCGAACACGTTATTGTTAATCACTTACTTAAAGCACTAGACTCCTTAATATGTCAGATTCAAACATAAGATGGCTGAACGATTTCGTTGAACAGTAAACTTGAACCAGTGATTACCTGTAACAGTCCTGTGTTATTATCTAATAGCAATTTACGTTCGTTTGTAAACCGTAAAATTAAATTGCAGCGACTTTACTGACTGATTTACGGAAACAGATCCGTGAATTGGAGAAAGTAAATTCGAATTACATGCGTCTCTTGCAAAAGCTGGGTATTTCTCTTTGCTCCGAGCCGATTGGTCTAGTTAAAGGGAACCCTGACCGAACCCCTGCCGAACGAGAGGCTGAGAAAAACACGGCTGCACAAATTGCCAGCAAAGTGACCGCATTGGCTAAGGTTAGTTCCCATTTTCTTTAAAATCAAACGATTCATTCATTCGCTTTAACCAACTGATTTGGTCACTGTGTTTCGGGTGGTTTTTTTCATTTACGAAGACAGCAGTTATGCTTATAAATCGCTTATAAAAATAAACTTATGAATAGATCATTTTTCCATCTACGGATGCCCCTTGATAAATGCTCGACTATTTACAGGAGGGAACCGTGACTACAGTCACATCTGCGGCGGTATCTTCAACCACAGCTATTCCCGTGCCTCCGAAAAGTGACAGCCAGGCACCGCAGCTAACGACATCATTAGGAAATTTGACTGGTGCATCTGTGAGTCAATTACAACCCTTAAATGGAGTAAATCAACTATTGCCTTCGTCAATAGTACAGTTAAATCCGGGTGGGCCACCTATTCTCATGACCAATGATCCACCACCGGCTACAATGTCCACGATGTTGATCCCCCAAAGTTCTCTCATCATACCGCAGACGTTAAATGGAGCTCCAACCCAACAACTCATTCTTAACGGGCCAGGTATGACTGCTAGCTATCCAATTGCTTTTGCTGCCAGTTTTTCTTTTTAAGTTAAATCATCATTATGTAATTACTATAGTCCAACCTTGTTCAGTACTGCGTAACAATAATTGATCTATCGCAAATGTTTTGTGAATTTTTTTAGGAGGGCCCCGCATTGTGAACACCGTTTCAGGTACGACTGGAGTGTCGGGAGACCTGCTGCTCAGTGGGGCTCAAGAATTACTGATGCAAGCGGCAGCCGATCCAAAGGCGATTACTCTTGGCGCTAACGGAACCACTGTTGTTAACGGTGTAGGCGGCGTCGGCGGACAGATTCTGCAATTAGGTAATGGAGGCACGATATTGCTGCCTTCCGCCAACGGCAGTTTACTTCCGATTGTTTCGCATGCCACCAATCCTACACTGTCCATTGTTAGCACTGTTGCCCCGACAACTGGTATACTTCAGCCGGCCTCTGCCCCAAAGAAAGCCATTGTTAGTTTGCCTACGAGCGCAGCACCTAAGCCTGTTGTCCTGTCGACTTTAGTTTTGGACGCGGACACAGCTATGCAAACTACTAACCCTGCGATTATCGCTACGGAGAACAGCAGCAATAAGGAACGCGACAAGGGTATTAAAAGACCTGCGAGCACGCCCAGTGGAATTCTGGCGGTCTCGGAGAAAAAACCCAAATCAGACCTCAACGAAGGGTCATCGGAGGAGCTAACGAAAGACGGCAAGGAGACACAGGGCGAGCTGGAGCGTTCCTCCAATCCTGATCTGTTGGCGCAGGCAACTGAAAGTATCTTTAGTTCGCAGGTACCCGACCCTCCAATAACTCCTATCCCGCCGTCTCCATCGCCACCTACACCCGTCACTGTGCTCACGCCCCCGATGTCTGTTGCCGCTCCCAGTGTTCGAGCAGCAGCAGCGCGAAATTCGCCATCTCGTGCAATGCATTCGCAAACCCCTCAAACGCACACGTTGACCTTGCAAGGACACACGACCACGACGACGACGACCACAACGTGTGCTGTTAGCAGCCTTCCGGTTACCGCGCAGCAGCAGAAGCCT
This sequence comes from Varroa destructor, assembly GCF_002443255.2. NCBI lineage: Eukaryota > Metazoa > Arthropoda > Arachnida > Mesostigmata > Varroidae > Varroa > Varroa destructor. Next base: position 44,826,859 of record NW_019211454.1, on the reverse strand, counting down.
CAGTCAGTTCCTGCTCAATCAGCTCAAAGTCAACCATCACAGGTTTTGCCTATGCAAAGTGTAGGCTTGACGGCGTCTGTCCCGCCAACGACAATCCAACCGAGTACAGCAGTTCAGCAAACACAACAACGACAACCACAATCGGTGTCTCAGGTACAATTGGCGCCCCAGCAACAGGTAACGTCTCAGCAACAGTTAGTGTCTCAGCAGCAACAACAGCATCATTCGTTAGCTGTGGCCACGTCTGTAGATTCTTCTATGGCTTCCCTACACAACTCGACCCCCGCAGTGACGATAGATCAACCATCGACAGTGTCACCTCGAACACCGGTGCATATCGTGTCTCAGACAGCTGAGCAACAAAAAAGAACTTTAATGACGTCTAGCAATTTGCCTACAGTGGCAGTAACAATGGCAATACCAGGGCCCACACGACAGCCAATGAAAGCTAAACCATCTGTTGCTCCCACGATTACAACTGCTCTTCCGACAAAAAGCCAGGATCAGGAAGCCTCGAAGTCTCAAGCAAAATCCCCACTACTTCCGATCGTGGCTCCCGTGTCAGAGAGCAAGGGCTCGACAGCCTCAGCTGCAGTTACTGCTACTACCGCATCTACGGTCACTTCCACTGTCGTATCGAAGGCAAGTGGGATGACTGCGGCTACGAACGGGGATCAAAAAGTGTTGGTTGTGCAGGCCGTGGCTGGCAGCTCGGCGACGGCGGCTCAGCGAATCCAGCGGCTTCCGTCGGCGCCGGCGGCTCTCTCCGGTGCGCCAACTTCGCATACGACGCTTACGGCGTCTACCCCGGCCGTAACCCAGATGTCCCCTCAGCCAGCAGCAGCAGCAGCAACGTCCGGTAGCAGGCGTGCTGCAGCGACGCCACCAGCCCCAGGTCCTTCTCTAGTCTCTTCGAAAAGCTCGTCGACAAGAACGTCGACTAACAGTAATAACAGCGGATTGTCGTCAACTCCGACATCAATTTCTACTCCAGGGTCATTGGCCTTGATAGTGACAACGGCGAACGAAAAACGTCATTCGCCTTCTGCCGTTTCATCCGTTCCCAAAGTATCAACGACTCCTACGTCATTAGTGACGGCTACTAATATCGCTGTTAAAAAAGATGATGAGAGCAACAACAATAATAACAACAACAACAACAGCAGCAGCAGCAGCAGCAGCAGCAGCAGCAGTAGTAAGAAGAAGCCCCAAAACCAGTCTGGCACGAACCATGGACGGCAAAGCCAGCCCCCGCGGACCGTAGCCCAAGTACTGAAGGCTGAGGCTGCTGCGAAAGCGGCATCGTCTCAGTCGACAACGGCGACAGTTCCTGAATCGGCCATATCTCATAATATAGTCCCTTCGTCATCTCCACTGCCGCCGACGTCACAGACATTGCATACGCCCGCTGCGACACTAAGCAACAGCCTGAGCGTTCCTCTGATCTCTGGCCCAAACAGTGGCTACGCGTCCTCCGCGGATCCTATGCCTCCATTCACGTCTCTATCCTCGGTAAAGTATCGGGGTCTACCCAGTATGCCGATAACCAGTATGTCCTCGATGCAGCCGCAGCCCATGTCCCATGGAGCGGATAACTGCAACTTCCCCCGTCTACCGTTGCCGCCGATGAATATTAATTACCGGCAGGGGGTCAACCATTTAGCGAACATTCTTCCTCCACACTCAATGCAGACCGCTGTGCAGCCCCCACCCCCGCCCGCCCAAGCGCCGCTTCCAGTTCTCAAGAATCAGGACCTGTCTGCAGTTAAAGGACCTTCTAGGCAGGCATCGAAATCAAGCACATCAACGTCTTCGTCGAGCTCTTCATCATTATCGTGTTCGACATCGACTACTCCTGTTTCTATAGCTCTCGGCCATAAAAGGTCTAGTACGGAGCAAAATCTACCCAAAGGACCCTCTCCTGCGCTCAGCCCCCGTCGAGACCTTATGTCACCGTTGCAACAGCCTCGGCAAAGTCCTGACAGCGTTATTCATAATAGCAATAGCAGTAGCAACAACAACAATCGAATGGGCTCGGTTGTCAGTCGATCGCCTTCGATGGAACCACCACTTAATGCTCCTCAACTGCATCATCACAATGAGCAACAACAGCAAAACACCCAGAATCAACAGCAACAACAACAACAACAGCAACAACAACAACAGCAGCAGCAGCAGCAGCAGCAACAACAACAGCAACAACAACAACAACAGCAGCTATGCAACTACTCAGCGGAGAGCCTCATCGGACCACCAATAGTTCAGTTCCCTAGCTTACGGAGCACGAGTCATCTAAACTCCTCATATTCTGCCGAAAGCCTTCTGCAGTCTGACTCGGCAGACGTAGGCGTATCCCTATCGTCAGCAGGCTCGCCAACTTATATTAGCGGTAAAAATCATTCCACGGGATGTTCGAGTGGAAAGCCAATCGTCTCGACTCAGTCTGTTTCTATGAACAGTTATAGCTACGGGTCTGTATCGCCAGCAAACGAGCGTAACACAAAATATCAGAGTGGTCACGGTCAACAGCAATCGAGCACGACAACGACGTACGCTCCGTACAATCTGGATAGCTTCAATTCAACAAGCGGAAGCAGCTCTAACTCATCGAATAACTACTGTTCGTCGATCCAGCAAAACAACAGTAACTCGTTTGGTGGAAGCATGAACACTACTTGTGACTATTTCACGCCACGGAACAATACAACGCCCGACTATGGACTAAATACAGGCAGTAATGGATTGGGCCAGTCAACTGGTACGGTTATGAATGGTGGACATTACCATACGCCACACGGACACAACCATGGCTTCCATCCGCAACCGCCGGTAAGTTTAGGCAATCCTGGTGATTTTGCACCGCCTCCCATACCGTCCGTGAATTCGCTCAATCTCCACGAGGCGGCCACTGGTCATCTGATGAATAATTTCGTTCCGCCGCCGGTCACGCCCGTCCCTCCATCATTCTTAGCACCCCCAAGTGCTGATAAAAGTTCGAAACAGAGCTCGTCAACCATTTTCGGTATACATCCACCACCCCCGCCGTCATCTTCAGTGTCGAAGTGCCCTCCGCTGACGTCCAGTTACGCTCCGGTCCCGCCAGTTCCCGGCGGTTGCGACAATTCGGGTAGCGATAGTGGTCGAAGTAGCAAGACTTCATCGGGCGGCTCGTCAAAGGCCGCGCATAAGACGAGGTCTAGCCAATCACTTGATAGCTACCCTATGCCGACATTGGACAGATCTTCGACGGGCTCCACGGGACTGGGCTATTTTGATTTTAATATGGCGCCCTCGAGCGGCACGTTCAATAACTGTGGTCCAACACCGTCCGTCGTTGGTGCGACTGGTCAAAAAACTAGTACAACAAGTCAAAACCATCGGGTGTGGCCTCCAGTCACACCCACGCCGCCATCGAGCGATGCCAGCTGTTCATCATACCTCTTCCCTGGACATGGACCGACAGTGACAAGAGCCACAACATCCAGTCATGGATACCACAACCCCATGTCAAATATTGGATCCAATGCCGTTGGTCAAAGTACGACGAATTTCAATCTCAGCAACATCTTCCCAGATATCGGTAACTGCGGTCAACTGCCAGGTGCAAGCTCGGTGGGTCCAGCTGGTGTAGGAAGCGGCCAAGATTCGCTGTACGGGGCACGACCTCCTCACGTAGGAGTTCTGCCAAACGCATTCAATGGTATATTGCCTCCACCTAGACATTCAGGATCCACGTCAAGGAGCTCCGGGTTTGGACTCTTTGATTGAGGGATTTTGTTACTTTAATAAGAGCGGCCGGAGTAACTAGTTTTACTTCCACTTAATGTCTTTGCTCTCCGATATTTTATTTAGTGGGAGTTTCCTTGCAGTAAACATTCTAACTTACTCCACAGTATCGCAACGGATGAGCTACTTTTGCACTTGTATTGATATTCAACAGCAAAAGTGTATGGGTGGGTTAACTAAGCAGAGTTTTTCCACGCCAAGTTGCCATGAACGATCGGTTAACTGCACGACCGACTATAATTACTGTATAGAATTTGACTGCGAGTTTGGAGATCG